>NC_057798.1:342031188-342397236 GCF_018294505.1 Triticum aestivum
CCCGCCAAACCGCACCGCTGCCGCCCCGTGCGCTCGCCGCCAGCCGCTGGTGATCTGCGTGCCGCCCCGTCCTCCTTTCTCCTTCCTCCCTCACGGCCTCGCTCTCCCCCGCAGGTCACCGCCGCCATGGCCGCCATCCCGGAGCCCCTCGTCGCCCCCAACAGTCGTGCTGCCGCATGGGGTCGCCAGACCTCCGTGCCCCTGCGCCCAAACTCCCAGCCGGCTTCGTCTCCGGACAGATCCGGCTGGGGGACGGCCGGATCCGCCGCCCCGCACCCGTTCCTGGCCTCCCCATCGGCCACCGGATCTCTGCCTCACCCCGTTCATCGCCGGAGTTCGCCCTCGCCTGATCCAGGAAGATGGACGAGATCCACCTGGTCCTCGAACCAAACGGCACGCCCGTCCCGTACCTCTCCGTCCCGGAACCCCTCCGTCCACTTTTCCCCGGGGTGAGATTTTCTGCTAAGTCCCGAAATTGTTGCATTCTGGTGCCCACTTTGACATGTCATAACGTCATGTGTGTTGCTCGGTTTTGTGCATTTAATATATCAAAATGTTGATTGTGAGATGCTCTTCATTTCATTCCATTGTTCCATGCTTGTTTTAATACATCTGGACGCCCTAATCTTCGTTGCAAGAGAGCTATATGATGTTAACTGTTGTCTGTTATAAGAACTTGATGTTGTCTTCTTCATTGCATTTTGTGTGTGCATCCTATGAGCTAGATGTCTACATGAGTTTTGAGCGACATCATGCCATCTTTATTGTGGTGTAATCCTTGTATTTTTGTGATTCTTGTAGTGAGTACATCAAGCTTGTGTAGTAGGGTACTTGTTACTGTTTTGCTAGTCTGAAACTGCTATACCATGATGCTATGTAAACCTGCTGCTACAAGGTATTCTATGCGTAATCTGGAGATGTTAAATAAGGATGTTTTGTTATACATGTTATGCTCTCTCCATCCATGCTCCTGGTTGCATTTATAGCCTGCCGTAGCTTGTTGTAACCTTGCTCTCAAATTGCTAAATAATGTTGCTGTCAGCCTGTTAACATTAAGTTCAGGTTTTCCGTGTGCTTTGCTAGTGAACCATGCACCCTATGAACTTTCTATTGCCATTCTTAGCTTCATAAACATGTCTTCTTACTGTTGATTACCTTGTGATGCCATGTATTGCTCTGTGGTGAGTGGTACAAGCTCACTAACATGCCTGCTTATCATTGTTCCTGCCATGTCTGAATCTGTCATATCATTTTCCATGTTTGCATGGATGCTACCCTCTTTTCTGTTGATCTTTGGAAATTGTTCAGTAAGGGAGTTTTGTTATTTGTCTTTAGTATTAGCATGCCATGCCTATTTTTGCCATGTTAAGTTCCTGTAACATGTTGTTTGATAGCTCTAAACATTGCAACCTGATGTTATTTCTGCTAAGTCTGTAAGCTGTTATTATTTGTCGCACTTTTTCGTCGTCGCTGCCCTGATTTCCGAAAAAATTGTCAAAAAAATTTCCTGCCCATCCTGTCAGTTTGACGTGGGAAGAGTTTTGAGACACTCGCCATTATAGTGATTTTTCGTTAAAAAAAGAGGAGCGCAAAAAGAAAGAGCAGAGCGCAAAAAAAAGAGCGAAAAAAATTCCAGAGCGTGCTTCTCCCTTGTTTACGTGCAGCGCCATGATTTGTTAGTGTTCTAGGCTCGCGTCTCTAGCACGGTCTAGCCTAGGACCAGCACAATACCGTCGTTGAGCGTTTATTCAACTTTGCATCTCTGAATTGATTATTGCTGATCCTTTTTGCTACCATATTATAAGCCTTCCCAGCTCCACATACATCTACGTCGTGCGTTTGACTCTCCCTGGTAATCGCTCTATCCAAGCTTTGAGAGTTTTGACTACAACGGTTGCCGATCACCGCCTGCTGCTGGGTAAGAACTGGTAAGAATTTGAGTTTTGCTTGACGGATTTGTGACACCCACCACCACCACTAGTTAGTAGTATGTAGGATCATATTCATGTGTGTTTCTATTGCTGCTAACCATGCCAAGATCACAAGCCGATGAGATTGACTGGGAGAACTTAATGAACAAGGAGCTTCATGATAAGTTTCAGGAAATGATGACTGAATAGGTGCAAAATGTGCTGAACAATTTTGAAGAGGCCATGGAGAAGATCACTGGCCTTGAGAAGACGTTCGAAACATAGCTCAATAATAGATTTAATGAACTGCTTGCGCGTATTCCACCGGCTGCACCTGCCGCACCTCTGCAACAACAACTACCTCCACGTCGCGAAACAGCCCTCTGCCGAGCGAGCCGTGTCCTTCGTCAGCCTGGTCAAACTGTTGGTGCTGCTGTTGATACTTCTGTGGCTCCTGCTGCTGATGCGGAGGATGATTATGTGGGAGATTACGAAGATGAGGTTGACCAAAATTAGAACTACGTGCAACCACCAGCACCACAACCACCAGGTTGTCCACATGCAAATAATCACAATGGTAGCGCTCTCCCTCAGGTACGAGATCATGACCATCTTCCTAAACTGAAATTGAATATTCCACCATTTGAGGGTAGATATGTTCCTGATATATATCTTACTTGGGAGTTAGAAACTGAACAACGATTTACATGTTTACAATATCCTGAGGAGAGATGTGTTACTGCTGCTGTTTGTGCTTTCACTAGCTTTGCATGTGTTTAGTGGTCTGAACATTGTAGATTATATCCTATGCCAGCTACTTGGGCTGCTTTGAAAACTGCTATGTGTACTCGTTGGGTTCCACCATATTATCAACGTGAATTGCTTCACAAATTGCAGCGTTTGAGACAAGGGAAAAATTCTGTAGACGAATATTATCAGGAATTACAAACTGGCATGATTAGATGTGTGGTATTGTTGAGGAGAATGTAGCTATGCTTGCACGTTTTATGGGTGGATTAAATAGAGAGATTTAGACCATTCTAGAGTATAAGGAGTATACTAATATCACACGTTTATTCCATCTTGCTTGTAAAGCTGAACGTGAAGTGCAGGATCGACAAGCAATGGCGCGCACTAACTTTTCTGCAGGTCGACCTTCCTCATGGACACCGCGTGCATCTTCTACTTCCACTGCACCAGCACCTCCATCAGGTGCCACCTCCAGCCGTGATACAAGAAAGCAGGCACAACCACCACTATCTGCCAAGAGCGCACCTGCCGGGTCTACACAGAGCTCTTCTTCTTCCATGGCATCAACAGGGCACACAATTGATATTATTTGTCGTCGTTGTAAGGGAAGAGGTCATTATGCGCGAAAATGCAAATATCAGCATGTGATGATTGCTACTGAGGATGGTGGGTATGAGTCCGCTAGTGACTATGATGAGGAGACGTTGGCTCTTATTTCACGTGAAGGACACGGTGGAGATGATTCTGATCATGAGACACAATACATGGCTCCTGAAGATGCTCACAGGTATGAATGTTTCGTTGCTCAATGTGTTTTGAGTGTGCAGGTTACACAAGCTTAGCAAAATCAAAGGCATAATTTGTTCCATACAAAGGGAGTTGTGAAGGAACGTTCTATTCGTGTCATCATAGATGGAGGGAGCTGCAACAACTTGGCTAGCATGGAGATGGTGGAGAAACTATCTCTCACCACAAGGCCACATCCACATCCTTACTACATCCAATGGTTCAACTACAGCGGCAAGGTTAAGGTAACACGTACTGTTCGTGTGCATTTTAGTATCTCTACATATGCTGATTATGTTGATTGTGATGTGGTACCTATGCAAGCATGTTCCTTATTACTTGGTAGACCATGGCAATTTGATAAAAATTCTATACACCATGGTAGAAACAATCAGTATACTCTTGTTCATAAGGATAAAAATATTACTTTGCTTCCTATGACTCCTGATTCCATTTTTGAAAGATGATATTAATAGAGCTAGTAAAGCAAAACAGGAGAAAAATAAGAGTGAAAATCAGATTGTGGCAAAAGAATTTGAGCAACAAATGAAGCCTAATAATAAACCATCTAGTGTTGTTTCTAAAATTAAATTGAAAAGTGCATGTTTATTTGCCACCAAATCTGATATTGATGAGCTACATTTCAGCAAATCTGTTTGCTATGCTTTTGTGTGCAAAGAGGCATTATTTTCATTCGAGTACGTGCCTTCCTCTTTGCCTCTTGCTGTCACTAACATTTTGCAGGAGTTCGCTGACGTCTTTCCACAAGACGTGCCACCGGGATTACTTCCCATTCGAGGGATTGAGCATCAGATTGACTTAATTCCCGGTGCATCACTACCCAACCATGCACCATACCGTACCAATCTAGAGGAAACGAAAGAGATTATGCGTCAAGTACAGGAGCTGCTTGACAAAGGTTATATACGCGAATCCCTTAGTCCTTGTGCTGTTCCTATCATTTTAGTGCCGAAAAAGGATGGTACTTCACGTATGTGCGTTGATTGTAGAGGCATTAATAATATTACTATTCATCATTGTCATCCTATTCCTAGGCTAGATGATATGCTTGATGAATTGAGTGGCTCTACAATATTCTCGAAAGTTGATTTCCGTAGTGGATACCATCAAATTCGTATGAAATTGGGAGATGAATGGAAAACAACATTTAAAACCAAGTTTGGATTATATGAGTGGTTAGTGATGCCTTTTGGGTTAACTAATGCACCTAGTAATTTCATGAGATTAATGAACGAAGGTTTACATGTTTTCATTGGACGATTTGTGGTAGTTTACTTTGATGACATATTGATTTATAGCAGATCTTTGGAGGAACATTTGGAACATTTACGTGTTGTTTTTATTGCTCTACGTGATGCACGTTTGTTTGGTAACCTTGGGAAGTGCACCTTTTGCACCGACCGAGTGTCTTTTCTTGGCTATGTTGTTACTCCATAGGGAATTGAAGTTGATAAAGCCAAGATTGAAACTATTTAGAGTTGGCCGCAGCCCAAAACGGCCACACAAGTGAGGAGGTTTCTTGGCCTCGCTGGATTCTATAGGCGTTTTGTGAGAGATTTCAGCACCATTGCTGCACCTCTCAATGAGCTTACAAAGAAGGATGTGCCTTTTGTTTGGGGTACGCACAGGAAGAAGCCTTCACGGTATTCAAAGGTAAGTTGACACATGCTCCTTTACTCCAACTTCCTGATTTTAATAAGACTTTTGAACTTGAATGCGATGCTAGTGGAATTGGATTAGGAGGTGTGCTATTACAAGATGGCAAACCTGTTGCATACTTTTCTGAAAAATTGAGTGGGCCTAGTCTGAATTATTCTACTTATGATAAAGAATTATATGCTCTTGTTCGGACTTTATAGACATGGCAACATTATTTATGGCCCAAAGAATTTGTTATACATTCTGATCATGAATCCTTGAAACATATTAATAGTCAAGCTAAACTAAATCGTAGACATGCTAAATGGGTTGAATTCATTGAGACTTTCCCTTATGTTATTAAACACAAGAAGGGTAAAGAAAATGTTATTGCTGATGCATTGTCTCGTTGCTATACTACGCTTTCACAACTTGACTTCAGAATATTTGGTTTGGAGACCATCAAAGATCAATATGTGCATGATGTTGATTTTAAAGATGTAATGCAGAATTGTAAAGAAGGAAGGACATGGAACAAGTTCGTTATTAATGATGGCTTTGTGTTCTGTGCTAACCAGCTATGCATTCCAGCTAGCTCTGTTCATCTTTTGTTGTTGCAGGAAGCGCATGGAGGAGGATTAATGGGACACTTTGGCGTGAAGAAGATGGAGGGCGTACTTTCTACACATTTCTTTTGGCCAAAGATGCGACGGGATGTTGAGCGTTTTGTTGCTTGTTGCACTACATGTCAAAAAGCTAAGTCACAATAAGCGACCGTTTCGCGTCCGCGTCGCTCCCAGGGGGGCGACATGGACGAACCATAGCCCGCCGCCGCCCACCACACCTCCTCTCCCCGCCTCCTCGCCGCCGCCTGGTGACGCCGCCGGGCAAAGCCCCGGTGGTGGTCGGCGCCGACGGGGTCTTCTCCCTCGCGCGGCCTTATCTGCGGCGGCGGATTCCTCCCCCGCCCGGCCTGGTTGGCAGGGATCCAGCCGGTGCGGCGCGCGACCCTGGATGGCGCGTTGCTCAAGTGGTTCGTGTGCGGCAGGGAGTTGGCCTCGAGCTCCTTCAACGGCGCGGTTGTCGGCTTGGATGGGGAGCGACTCGGGGAAAGGAGCTTCAAGGCGGAGGTTGCGAGCTGCCGATCTGGCACGGCTTGAAGGGCAGCGGTGTCCTCGTGCTCTCGATCTAGCGCGCTAGAAGGGTTCTGGCGCGGCTAGAAGGGGGACGTGTTGCTCGTGCTCTCGTCCAGGTGCGGCTAGAAGAGCGGCAACAGCCGTAGTGCATTTGGACGTCAGATCTAGCTTGGTGTTGCCGGATCTGGCTCCGGTGGTGATGTTTGGGCTGCTTGGCCGGTCATCTCTACATGGTGCAGGTGATGGCGGTAGGGAAGCTCTCGCCTTTGGTTCCTCGCCACTTGGTGTCGCCAAGGCTGACTGCTGCTGGGCACCGCGGTGGTGTTGGTGGTTGTGGTGTGCTTGGCGGGGTGGTGCCGGCTGTTTTGTGGAGGTTTGGAGACGCAACGAGGCACGGCGAGGGCGTTCGCCGGATCCTGGCGAGGAGCACTACTGGTAGGTGGCTGCAGGTGGAGCGCCAACAACGGCGGTGGCAGCGGTGTTGGATTAGCCATGGGGGCGGCAGCGCCGAGATGGCCCTGTCAGGAAGGTGTCGTGGCGTGCAGCGGGCTTCCGGCCGCCTCCGTGTGAGGGGATTGCAGTGATGCCCCGGTGGAGATGGCGCCAGACTGTGGTTGGAGGGGCGGGCCAGATCCAATCTGGCGGCAGTATCTCGGTGTCGATGAAGGCCGATGGAGCGGATCTGGCTTTTGCTCCGCTTGGAGGATGTGATTGCTTCTCGAAGGCGATGTTGGTGGAGGTCTAGTTCGGGCTCTCTCGGCGGTGCGGGTGGTGTTGGACCACGGCTATGCGGCTTCCGCGGATTTGCTGCGGTGACGGCGGTGCGAGGCTTCAGGAATGGTGTTGCCCGGTACCTCGTCGGAGTGGAGATACGCAACATTACGGATGAAAATCCTGTCCGGTTTTGGCTGGCCGGCGTCGATGGCACCCGCGGGTGTCGTTCCCCTCTCTGGAGGCAACGTCGAGTGTGTCGCCATCTCCCTCGTGCTTGGTGTTGGTAGTTGTCTCCAGGCGAAAGCCTTCGTCCTTTGGAGCGGCATGATGGCGGCGCCTGCGACGTCGTTTCTCTGTTGGGAGCATCATGCGAGGAGACTAAGTTTCCTGTTGGCATTCCTCCGGTGTTCGTCGTGGCCCTAACCGCTCTCCTCCGGCGCTATGTATGGTCATCGCGGATAAATCCAAAGGAAGCTGGAGTTGCTGTTCTTCGGAGGTGTTCGGAGTCGATCAAGACGCGGCGAGGTTTTCCGGTTTAGGGCAGGTTTTTCCGTGTTGTAATTGTGTTGTCGTGCGTGGCTGTCCTGAGGATAGCCGGATGTGGTGTTATGCTACGCTCGTTGTTCGCATCAAGTGGTAGATGTCATGTACTATTTTTTCTCCTTCTATAAAGCTATGGTACGCAATTTGCGTACTCTCGAAAAAAAAGCTAAGTCACGACTCAATCCTCATGGTTTATATATGCCTTTGCCTCTATATAGTGTTCCTTGGGAGGATATATCTATGGACTTTGTTTTAGGTTTACCTCGAACAAAGAAGGGGAGGGATGGCATATTTGTTGTCGTGGATAGATTCTCAAAAATGGCACACTTTATACCATGTCATAAAAGCGATGATGCTGTTAATATTGCTGATTTGTTCTTCCGTGAAATTATTCGCTTGCATGGTGTGCCAAGTACTATTGTTTCAGATCGTGATACTAAATTTCTTAGCCACTTTTGGAGATGTTTATGGGCTAAGTTGGGGACTAAACTACTTTTTAGTACTACTTGTCACCCCCAAACTGATGGACAAACTGAAGTAGTCAATAGAACATTGTCTACTATGCTTAGGGCTGTTTTGAAGAATAATAAGAAAATGTGGGAAGAATGCTTGCCTCATATTGAGTTTGCTTATAATCGTTCATTGCATTCTACTACTAAGATGTGCCCTTTTGAAATTCTGTATGGTTTCCTACCTCGTGCACCTATTGATTTGTTGCCTCTTCCATCTCCGGAGAAGGTTAATTTTGATGCTAAACAATGTGCTGAATTGATCTTAAAATTGCATGATTTAACTAAGGAAAACATTGAGCGTATGAATGCTAAATATAAACTTTTTGGAGATAAGGGTAGAAAACATGTTGTGTTTTCACCTAGAGATCTTGTTTGGTTACATTTGCGTAAGGATAGATTTCTTGATTTGCACAAATCAAAGCTAATGCCATGTGTTGATGGTCCTTTTAAGGTGTTAGAGAAAATAAATATAATGCATATAAACTTGAGCTGCGTGCAGATTTTGGGGTTAGTCCCACTTTTAACATTGCAGATTTGAAGCCTTATTTGGGTGAGGAAGATGAGCTTCCGTCGACGGCGACTTCATTTCAAGAAGGGGAGGATGATGAGGACATCAATACCATTGTTACACCCACAGCCCCTACTGCTATACATACTGGACCAATTACTAGAGCTCGCGCACACCAATTAAATTACCAGGTACTTTCGTTTCTTTGTAATGATTCTAATGTTCATGAGAATATGATGCTGCCTAAATTGGATACATTTGTTTAGCTTACAAATGAAGGGCCTAGCTTTGAGAAGGATGAACATTGGAGCAAGAACAAGCATGGAAATGATGGCATGCGCATGGGGAACAAGAAGGAGTTTACAAGTGATGATTTCAGGACGTTGAAGCCACCATAATGCATGCATGAAGCCTTGGACAAAATATACAAGATGCTACTTCATAACTTTCATCCAGAGGCTACTCTAGGTGCTGCGTCACCTTATTATTGGGCCAGGCCCATGTAATTTCGAAATACTTGAGTATAGGCTGTTTTTAGAGTCCGCGTGTGTGGGGAAACAAGAGATAGGGTTGGTTTCGGACCCCTTCCCCAGGGGCCACGGAATTCCCCCCTCTTCCTCCATATATACAGCCCTTAGGGCGTCGTTTAGACTTCCGGTTTTGTTTAGATTAAAAGTTCACCATCGCTGCAACTTCGCGTACTTCATTTGTGTTCAACGACCAGACAAAGGCGTCACAGAACCCCACCTTGATCAATAAAGCTTTCATCTCATATTCGCAATATCCAGATTGCAATCTCAGTTTCCGGCTTGTTCTTCGTTTGCTCGCAGGAAGCAGACCCTCGTGGTCAGGTTGATCATGCTCCAGCGTGGTCAATAACCTCTCGGAGTTGGTTTAGCGATTGCTAATGCGCGACGTCCTCGCACGTTTGTAGTCGGATCGTCAAAATTGACTTCCACCAAAGTGATATCCATCATCTCATCGAAAGACGGGACACCTTTGCCTCTATCAGACCGTACCGCCTGCATCCCTCTACATCTGCTAGTTCACCTCTTCAAGAGCTCACGCAACTTACTCAACTATGCCAGATCGCATAATGGCTCGTGGCTGCACACGGAAGTTTCTAGCATGAATAATCTTATGATCCCTTTGAGACTGGGTAGCATTCCATAGGATAATTACACGGGTACTCTAGGATTTCCAAAAACAGGCAACATCTGGTTCCCCAGGAACCAATCCACCCAGCTGTATATTAAAGTTGCCACCTTAATGTTATCCATGATTAAAATAACTCTCAACTTCAGTGTGTGAATCGTGATCCAATCCCCGTCTACGAGCATGGCTAAGCTATAATAAGCATATTATATATTCCTGGGTGGTCAAAAGGTATTAGGTTCCTACCTCAAGCACTACAACCAAAACCACATGTTCCCAATCCTACTCATGCAAATATTTGAGGGGCAATACTAATGCATAGTAAAAATTGGGTATAAAAGAGTATGATCAAAGTGTAACTTGCCTTGCTGACGATCTGCAAACTCTAGGGATTCGTAGTAACAAGCTTCGCACTATGGGTAATCTAGCATAGACAAACAATAGCATACATAAGCAATCACTCAATCGAAACACGAGGAAAACCAAGAAAAGATCCAAATTGAACACGAAACAAGCAAACGGCTTAGACTAACAAGATTCAAAATCTAACAGCAATATTAATCATGTGGAATAGATCTTAGCAGTAGGTACAAGTGATTAGCTACGATCCGTAAACAGATTCAACTCAAACGAAGCAATGAAACTCAAAATACGAACGAAACAAGATCATTTACTAATCTGGTCTAAATTCAAATTTTACAGTACCAAAATCATGTTCAAGTTGGTTAACTGAAAAGAGGGGTTCGAGACGAAGAATTTGGCGCTGGTTTCATCTAATTTGGATGAACGAGTAAAAAGTTATACTAGTTTGAAAATCAGGGGCTGAATCGCGATAAAAATAATCACGGATAAGTCCCTGACCGAAAATAAAATAAAAAGAAAATCTATCGGACGAACGTCCGCTAACAGAGACAAACGAAGGAATTAGTTCGTTATTAGATCTAAATGAACGAACGTTTGCAAAACAGCTCTAAACCGAGAAAACCGGGAAAACCCGATTTATTAAAAAACTGAACTAGATCTAGGGTTTACCAAAAATAAACCGACCAAAGACCGGACAAAACCGGCGGCGGTGGCGGGATCAGAAAGGCGGCAGGCGGCATGGTCACGGCGAGGTGAAGGGGCTCCGATGGCGGCGGCGCGGGCGAGGCGGTGGCGGCGAGCGCGGCAGGCGGCGGCTGCTGCTGCGGGCGGCGGTAGTGCTGGTGGTAGCGAGAGGGCCCCCGGGGCAGCGGCTTATAAAGCCTCGGGGGGGCGGGGGCGTGCTTGCGGGAGGGGGCAGGCGGTGGCGGAGTCCGAGCCAGACTCCAGGCGGAGTCCGCCAGCGGCATGGCGGCGCGGCGGGGAGGCGGTTGGTGCAAGTGGGCCGGCTAGGCTTCGGCCCAGTTTGGTCCGGAGAGTTTTTTTAATAATTCCGCCAAAGAAAATCCTAAATAAATAAAAAATCCTAAAAACTCCACAAACAATTTTCACTGTCTAAATAACATATTTAGAACAAAGTGAACATTTTTCTGGCCTAAAAATGCAATTTAGAAAAATGCGTATTTTTCTAATTCAAATAAATAGCAAATAAAATCCAAATAAAATAATTATTGGATTTTTAACATTTTTCCTCCAATATTTCTTTTATTTTGGAGAAGTCACTTCATCTCCTCTCATTTATTTTAATATTGGAAATATTCAGAGAGAAAACTATTAAAACCAAAATTATCCTCTTTTCAAATTTGAGAAAAATCAAATATGAAAATTTATGAAATTTCCAACTCTCTCTGTGGGTCCTTGAGTTGCTTAAGATTTCTAGGATCACAACCAAAATGCAAATAAAATATGACATTCATATGATGACCTATGTATAACATCCCAATTGAAAATTGGGATGTTACACCCTGCAAGCCAATATGAACAACAGCCAAAACGACGGGGTTATGACCAAGAATATGCATTTTCATCTTATGCTTCCAACTAGCAAAATTTGTACCATCAAAATTTGGACCTCTACTATGATAGTTACCCTCACTAGACGCCATACTCTCCTAGATTGTAAACCAAGGCTATGATCACCAAATCAATGGAAATCAAGGCTTACGGAGACCAAAGCTCTGATACCACTTGTTGGATCAAAAGTATGTCTAGAGGGGGTGGTTAGACTACTTGACCAAATAAAACCTAACATTTTTACAATTTTAGTTGTAGGTAGATTTTATCAATTATGACAAGTCAAGTAACACCCTACACATGCAAGTCTAAGAGTATAGCAGCGGAATGTAAGACATAGCACATGCAAGTAAAGGGAAGGGTTTGGAGAAGGCAAGCGCAATGGGGACACAGAGATTTTTGGTGTGGTTCTGATAGGTGGTGCTATCGTACATCCACGTTGATGGAGACTTCAACCCACGAAGGGTAACGGTTGCGCGAGTCCACGGAGGACATGTGGGGACCCCGACTCATAAGTCGTGATCACCGAATGCACATGTACAGTGATCCCAGAGATCAATGCTCACTGAACACACAGAAGCTGAATAACCAGAGGCTTACATCCATACGTACCGTATTACACAAGTAGGATCATTATGGTCAAGTCTTGAGTATAACATTGCAGCAGAAATCTTCGTCGATAACTTGGACCCATGCCATCTGCCTTAACCCTACAGGCATTCTAACTGGGAAGCATCCTAGCTCGCATGTTCGTCATCGAAGTATTCTTCATCATACCCTGTTCTTTCATGCCTGGTCAATAAAATAACCAGTGGCAAGCCAATGAGTACTTTGAATGTACTCACAAGCAACCCATGTTTTGGTTCAAGATACAACAATGCATGATATAGGTAAATTGTTGCAGAAAGCTAGTTTTGAGTGCAGTGACATGCTCAACAATTTGTAAGACATGCATCAAGAGAATTTAAGTAACCATGAGGACAAGTTACAGATATCAACATAAATAGAGTAGGCACCAACCCAACTCAATCATGTCAAGTCCTTTGACTTGACCCAAGTAGATCTTCCCACTTATCCAAACACACACACTGGTTTGTAAACATGTGGACGTAGCCCAAGAGCGGTTACCCAACTGTCCTTGACCGTGGACACAACTATTCGAATAGTTTTACACTCTACAGAGGTTGCACACTTTACCCACAAGATCCGGGGAACTTCCGTGTCATCCACGACCCGCGATACCTCAAGTGCCCGGGGTAAGCACCCGATCACTACCTTTCCCTAGACGACACTAACATGGAGTCCACTCGATTGGTAGTAATCCCCCGTGCCCAACATTATCACATAACATTTTCGTGGAGCCATGCTCCTAAATCATCTCACATCACAAGCACGGGGTACCAACGGTGTGTCCGGTGCCCCATAAAAATGTTCTTGGCCGCCCTACCTGGCACGACCCCGTCCCGAGAGAGAGCACCAACTCTCCGCCGTCACTAGTAATGCGGGCTCCAAGCTACTATCGGCCTAGGTAATCAATAATGCCATTTCCCATATAAGGGTAGAGTGGTTGCGCATGTAAGGTTGGAATAACGGTCGCAACTTAGACCAATCCGTTTTGGAAACAACACACACACTTGCCTCGGTACACCACTTCGTCATCAAGTGGTTACCCAACTCATCATCTCCCCCGCGCATAAGTGGCACCCGATGGGGTTTTCGAAAAGTCTTTTGAAATTACTTTGTCTCCATCTCCATGCATATTCCCGTCCCTTTTTGCGTAGCACTACTTCAGCATCCTATCTACTCCCACCGTCATGACCCTCATAAGAATGTAGGGTTATGCATAATGCAAGTATCAACAAGGAAGTACGGTGGCAAACCATCAAAGTGGATACCACCTCATCATGATTCTGTTGCAACAACAATATGGTGCTATATGACATGCATAAAAAAAGGTTTCATAGACATGGTCAAAGGGCTGCTTGCATGTTTTAACAAAGTCTTCATGGTCTTCAAATATCTCTGGTCCAACTCCAAGAATTTCGTCTGCTTCATCAACTATCGTTGAAAGCAACCATAATAAGCATCACAACAAGGCAGGAAATAAAAGTGCTCTAAAAATATGAGTTGGACTTTTCTAAGATACATCTGGTCATACGAGGAATGACCAAGGTGATTTCATTGGAAGTGGATCAATGGATATTTCTAAACATTTCAATATGATGGAATCAAGGGATTAATGGGTTTGCAAGAAGTGTACAGAAATATTATTTTAAAAAATGAGCAGAGGCACCCATTTAACAAATGATGATTTTAGAAGCATCTAGGAATTGGTTTCACTGGATTTGGAGTTAAAATGAATATAATATGGATTTTTGAAGTGGACTTATGTGGATAAATGACCTTTTTAAAAGGTTCAGTGAAAACCAAGGACAACAAAAATGTCCACTCTGTCCTATTAATTAGGACTTGATTTATGGAGTCTCTGGAAATTTGAATCATCAAATTTGGAGTTAATTTGAATAGTTTATGGATTTTTGAATTTCACTAGAAAAGAAAAAGAAAAAGATTTGTGTTATACCTAAACTATGCGCAGGGCGCAGTTTAGCACCGCAGTGCACTGGGCCGGCCCAGCTGCATGGCCACGCGGCTAAGAAGGGCCACGCAGAAGGCGCACTGGCCAAGTACGCGTCCCTGCGGGGCAGGCAGCTTCATTGGCCCCGCCTCCACTTAACCCAACCTGCGGGGCCAGCTCGGTTGCCGCTGCCGCCGACAAGCGGGGCCGGTGTGCTGACGCGGCGTCGTCCTCAACCTCCAGCCCGAAGCAGGGGAGGCAAGGCAGAGGGACGTCGACGGCAACTGTCGGCGCTACCCGCCACCGTTTTCGGTGATCCGGCCACCGGCGTGCTCAGGGGGCCCAGACGCGTCCAACCGTGGGTGGCACGGTCGCCCAGGGGCACCGGGTTGAGCAAGGCGTCGGCCGCGGCGGACGAGGCTGACAGTGACGATGGAACTCGATAGCACGACCACGGGGAGGAGAGGGAGAAGAGCGGGAGGGCCCGCGGTGGTGCTGGAGATGCTCTAGTGCAGCCCAGAGGGGAGGGAGAGTGGTGGTGGATGCGAATTTTGGCAGAGGCCGATGGCATGGCTCCAGCCATGGGGGTGGTTGGAGGGCGCGAGGAGGGGAGTGGGTTGGTCCAGGGGATGCACGGGAGGGAAAGAGGGCCAAAGGAGTAGAGAGGGGGCTCGGGGTGGCCTTAAATAGCCGACCCGTGGCTCACCGTGGACGCGGCGCACGGGTGGCCGCGGCAACGGCTCGGGAGGCCATGAGAGAGGGCAAGGACTTGTCTGCGGCGTTAGTGGGGGTGGATTAGGGCGCCAGGAAGAGAGAGAGGGAGCGGGGCAAGCTCCAGGTGGAGCCACGAGCTCGCATGCGCATAGGCGGGCTCGGGCGGCTCTGGGCACTTGCGGCACGGGCAGGACAGAGAGGGGAAGGAGGGGGCCTGCATGGTGGCGTGTTGCGAACGTCGAGGCACCTCGACTGGCGCAAGGGGGAGGCTCTAGGTGGTCGGGAGCATCGTGTCAACGGTCGGGAGCATGGTAGCATGCTCCAGAGCGTGTCTTTGGCCGGCATGCGCGGCTTTTCCGCGCGCACTCGCACGCCCACTTTTGTCTGGAAGCTGCAAGAGGGAGTAAACAATGCGGAAATGGCATTGGATGCCCTCGGGATCCAATGGAGTGAGGAGGTAGGTTGAGAGAGAGAGAGAGAAATGGTGCTGTCCAGAGAGGGACAAAGAGCTTTTCACCCCCACCATCATGGCTCCTCGGGCAGGGAAAGATGTAGGGGTTAGAGGAGGATAAGATGAGGCTCTGGGAACAAGTTGAGCTCATGGAGATTAGTCGAAGAGGCCAAAAATGGGATTTTGGTAAAGTGGCAGAAGGTGTTTGATGATGGTTTGGGCAAGTAGATGATTTCCATCTGCCATGAGACTCCATAGGGTGAAATGACACATATAATTAGGGCCTTCCACTAATTTGGAGATTATTTGGGCAAAGTTGCCAATGCAACTTTTGTGAAGCCTAGAAATGAACAGAAATGGATTTTCCAAGATTTAGTCATGCTAACCTATTCTCCTTGATGCACCACATGGTTTAGTGTCATTATTTGAGGTTCTGAACATGTCCACAAAAGTTGAGATAAAAAGGAGAAAGTTTACAATGTAGAGTTGTTCAAATTTGGTTCTGGACAAGAGGGTTTTGGGGCACTTTGATCAAGTTAACTTGTGCTCCAACTTGTGCCACTTGGTCTAGATGAATAATTATAACATTTGAGCATGTTCACAAGGTTTGAGAACATTTGGAAATGTTTGGCAATGTAAAGTTGCTCAAACTTCAAAATGGACAGAAATGGTTTTGAGGGGATTTGATGATGTTATCTTGTTCTCCAAGACATGAGACTTGGCAAGATCACCAAATATGGCATTTGTGACATGATGGAATTTTCTTGGATTGTATGAAAATATTTCCTGTAGAAATATTTCAAATCCTTGAAATTGGCAGAAATAGTTTTGGGAGGTTTTGTCCAATATTTTGAACATGACCATGTGTTGAAATCTTATATATCGGAATTATATGCCCATTGAGTTTCCCTGGTTTTTGTAAAATATTTTTAGAACAATAAAATAACTTTTCCCTATTAAAGACCATTTATGGCCTTAAGAAATAGCTTTTAAATAAAATAGGAAAATAACTTTTAAAATTATATTTTTGTGGTTTATGGGAGTCAAATATATTTTTGGAAATATTTTTACTGCCCTTAATTAAGTACTTGTAGTGCAAACCTCAATTCAGGGGTTTTTGGAAAACTAATTTTAGAAAATACTTTTTGGCCAAATTATTTTTGTAAGGAAATACTATAATGCTCTATACACATGGCTTGATCATTGGGCAGAAGTTTTGGATCAAGGAAAAGGAGTATAAGAGTTGGAGGATTAATTTTATTTTTAGAGCACTTGCAAACAACAAACAAAAAGCAATCAATGCAAGGTCCAAAACACTCAAAAGTTTTTGTCAAACCATATTTTATCATGATATATTAGCTTAAGTGTTGTGCCATGAAAATCAGGGTGTGACAGGACACCACCCATGAAGGGTCAACAAATAAGCAACCTTGTCTATCCCACCATGGCCATTGCCCATGACGGACTTGCCTTACTAGGGTAGACCTTGACAAAGTAGGCGATCTCCTTGCCCTTACAAACTTCTCGGTTCAACTGCACATCATGTCGGAAGCTCCCAAGCGACACCTAACCAATCTAGGAGACACCACCCTCCTAAAGGTAATAGGCGGTGAGTTGATGATGAACTCCTTGATCTTGTGCTTCAAATGATAGTCTCCCCAACATTCACTCTCACAAATTTGGCTATTGTGGAAGAAGGATTTGAGTGGAAAGCAACTTGGGAAAGGCTAGAAATCAAGGTTCAAATGGTAGGATTGGAATCTCTTGGTCTGAACACATGAGTAGGTGGTTCTCTCTCAGAAAATGAATGGTGGAAGTGTGGGCACATTCTGACGGCTCTCTGTTTTGAGGAAGAGGGGTTGGAGTGGTATATATATAGCCACCACACAAAATCCAACCGTTACAGACTTTTGACCCAACTCGGTGGCACCAATCAGAAATCTCAGTGGCACCGATCAGAAATCTCGGTGGCACCAACCTATGTAAAAGATATGAACGTTAGGAATCTCGGTAGGACTAATGGGAACAACTCGAAGGGACCAATGTGCAATGGCTAGGGCAAACCTCGACTCGGTGGCACCAATTTGCATCATCTCGGTGGGACCAAAGTGAAGCAATAAGGAAATAGAGAGTTGGCCAAGCCATCTCTGTGGTACCGATTGCAATTCTTTGTGAGACTGAAACGATTGCAACTAGCAACAGAGCGCTGGCAAGGCCATCTCGGTGGGACCAAGATCCATATTGGCAGATCCGATTTGTTAGGGTTTGGTAGTGGCTAAGTCTAGATGAACTCGGGGGCTCCGGATAGGAAAATTTGGTGGGGCCAAGCTGAAATGTAAGGTTTGGACATATTTGGATGGAGAAAGTGGTTGAGGATTTTGGAGCAATATCATTAAGCATTTGAGCAAAAAGGCCATTTAGCAACACCCCATCCCCTTTTAATAGTATTAGCTTTCCTATGGACTCAATGTGATGTTGGATCACTTAATAAAAAATGTAGAGTCTTGAGCTTTTGCCAATCAATTTCCTTAGCATTTTGAGGGGTCCACAATCACTAGTCCTTGCCATGTCAATCAATGAACATCCTGGAATATTTAACTTGAATGGAAATTTGTTCAATGAGATATATGTTGCTATGAATTACCAAAACCACCCGGGGTTTAATTGCACTTTGAAAAGGCCATTAGAATTGCATCCAAAAGTGAAATATAACTTTGAAACAATAAAAAATAACAGTAGAAAAACATGGTGCAAAATGGACGTATCATTGGAAGCCATGTTGCCCCTGCCCTTTGCATGGGTTAGTACACCTGACAGTGTCACACCGTCTGATGGAGAGGCGCTTGACCGGCCTTCCAAACCAAACTTACGTTCATTTACCATGGTCGGCCCCTTATGTGGGTACATCGGGCAAGCTATCCGGATTGTACAAGACATTGAAATTTTCAAGAAGGATGGGTATATTCAAGTCATCATTGGTGTGGGAAGCTGCTAATAGTGCGGTGCAAGGAGAGAATACGCTGAATACGCGCTACCTGTGGAGCCTCATTCTGCTTGACGAGGAGGCTGATCCCGGAGGCAATGTTTATGAGGCTTCATATGATTGAAGTGGTGAGAATAATGGATGGGAGCCTACGGAACCACTTTTCTATGGCCTAATTTCATCGTACCTGCATGTGCCAACTCCCTCGTAGGATGGTGTGTTTGTGTGTACGACTTATTCTTCCATTGGTATATGATTGGTCAGACCATGCCGAGCATGTCAGAACCCCAACCATAAGTCACACCGATCTAGCATAAGACACATCATATCACTTTGCGGCGTCATGCACGGTAACCCACGATTGCAACCTTTACCTTAGACGGGACTATTTTCTTCTTTTGGCTCATGTATAAATTGTGATGCTAGCATCCATATGACAAAGAACCTGGTGAGGGAGTCCTGGACTAGGGGGTCCTCGGGGTGTCGGCTCATCTCACGCCGGCCGGACTGGTGGGCTGCATTGTATCCAAGCCGAAGACCTTTTGTGTCTTGGTGTGCACCCCAAAGATCCGGAGTTCCCATGATGCAACCGACTATCTGTAAACCCTAGCACCCCTTAGTCCGTAGAGGCTAGAGGAACAATCACCATCCTAGCAGTTAGGGTTTAGTTCGTTTGATCTTGTTGTAGAGGAAAAATATGGTTTGTGTCACATCCCTGGTCCTGTTATGCACTAGGCTAGACCTCATGTGCGCATCATGTTTTAATTCAAATGAAATTTGAATTGAGGAATTTTCAAAGCCTCAGAAACCTTCTAAAAATGATCAACATTAAAATCTCCTCAAAGAAGTCCAAGAAAATGTTCCTCTTAGTCTCTGAAAATATTGCAAAGAGGTAAAACTCAAAACAATATTTTTGGTATCTCAGAGTTAATTATTTTGGGCCTTTGAATTAAATAAATAGCTATTTGCATTGGATATATATTTGATATATAAATAATATATGTCCAATAATACTGGAACATTTTATGTGGTTTGGTATATTTTAGTCCTAGCCACATAACTATTTCCAGGATTTTATAAAATGGTTTAGTGTCTAAAACTAAATCAAAACAAACTACAGAAAATAGAAAAACAGAATTAAATAGAAATAAAAGAGGGAGAGAGGACTTATCTGGCGCTCACCCGGTAGCCAGCCGGCCCAGCTCCTGTGCGGCCCAGCCCGCCACCGCTGCCCTCCCTGTCGCCTTCCTCCTCGCGCCAGTAGGCAGAGGAGGGACACGGCGCACGCGCCCGAGCTCGCCACGCCACCACCCTGCTCGTCTGCATCGCCTGGCCACCGCGACGCCGCGCGTCATCTCCTCGGCGCCGCCCCGACCCCCTGGACCCCCTCGCTCTCTCCCTCTCCCTTGTTTCTCTCCTCTGCTTCCTCTCTCTCACTCGCCCGAGCGCAGCCGCAGCCGCGCCACCGTAACGCCGCGGCCACCGTCTCCCCCTCGAACCCTCGCTGTGCTTGCGAGCTCCGTCTCGACGTCCCCGACCTCCTCGACAAGCCACGACGCCACGAACCCGCTGCAACGCCGCCATCACCACCGTCTTCATCGCCATGGCCGGAGATCGCCGCCGCTTGATTCGCAGCAATGAGGACGCCCCCGAGCTCACCAACCCCTTCGTTCGATCCGCTGTGAGCTGCTGCGTTGATCCCCTCCCTCCCCTGGCACTTTTTCTCCTGCTAGCGCCAATATCCAACCGGAGCCGAGAGCTCTTCGCCGCCGGCCATGTCGCCGCCGCAGCCACCGTTGCCTAGAGCTGCAACCGAGCACGCGGCCGTGCTCAGTGCAACCCCAGGAGGTCGTAACACCCCCCTTTGCCTCCTGCCGTGCTCCCTAACACCGACCCCGAGCTCGCCCGAGCTCCGGCCGCCGCCGAGGTCGACGACGTGCTCAACTCCGGCCACCTCGCGGCCTCCCGTCCGTTCCTTTGGATGCGGAGGAGCAAGAGCTTCTCCCTAGTGCCCTCAGCGCGCCAAACCACCGCTCGTAGCGCCAAACCCGCCACCACCCGAACTCCGGCCGCCGCCGTCGTCATGATTGCCGTCGCCTCCGGCCACCCTAGCTTCTCCCGTTTGCCCTGTTAGATGCGCGCGAGCCTGGGCATCCCGTAGAGCCCCTCCGCCGCTCTTTTGGTCATCGGAGGGCGAATCCCGACGCTCTCCGCCGTCCCTGGCCTCGCCGGCGACGAGCCTCGGGTCAACTCCGGCGAGTTTGACCCGGGTTTGACCCCACTGGCCGGTTTGACCCCCCTCTCTCTCACTGACATGCGGGCCCTGCCCGGCTAATTATGTTAGGTTAGTATTAACTAAGCTAGGTTAGTTTAGTTAGACACTGACACTCGGGACCCACCGGTCAGAGTTTGACCGGACTGTGCCACGTTGACCTGCTGACATCATCATGACGTCAAGATGACGCAGTAATGTTTTCTGGATTTGTTTTTATTCAGAAAATTCCAGAAAATTGTATAAACTTCTAAAAATCATAGAAATTCAACCGTAACTCCAAATTAAATAATTTATATATGAAAAATTATCAGAAAAATTCAAGGAATCCATCTGTACCATTTTCATGCATGTTAGAACAACTTATTGCTGCTGTTTAGCACAAATCAATTAAATGGCATTTGAATAATCACATATGGAGTTTAAATTTGAATCTTGTATTCAAACCAACTTCATTTAATCTGTTGCTAGTTGCATTAGCTCAAAACACATTCATTTTGCCATGTCATGATCATGCATCATATTGTGCATTGCATTGATTGTGTTCCCTTCTATGTTGCCGGTATTTGTCCCCTCTCGATAGACGTGATACCGATGATGTGATCGTTGACACTGATGAAGACTCAATGCTATCTTCAGAAGTGCTAGGCAAGCAAAACCCCCTTGTTCATTCCGATACAATCCCACTCTCTCGCTCCTGCTCTCTTTTACTGCATTAGGACAACAACGATTCATCTATTACTTGCTGCGGTAGCTGAACCCCTTTATCCTTTGCATGACCTATCATTCCACAGTAAATAGATGAAACCCACTAGCATGAGTAGGAGTTGTTTGAGCCCTGATGTGCCTACTCATTCATGCTTGTTTGTCATGCCTGCTACTGCTTAGAGTTGAGTCAGGTCTGATTCATCGAGGATGAATCAGAGGTGTGAGAATATGTCCTACTGTGTGTGAGCTAATTGTGTGAACACGATTTGGTAAAGGTAGCGGTGAGAGGCCATGTAGGAGTACATGGTGGGCTGTCTCATTGAAACCGTCCTTAGGAACTGAGTTCTGTGTTTGTGATCCATGATTCAGCTACTACCATACATTGGGCCCTGAAATATGACCCCGCTCGACTTCTTATTCACCCTTGTCCTCTGTCCAGGAGTTGCAAGTAGTTTCTGGTGTTTGTAGCTTACTGGAGGCCGTGGACAGCGCTGACCGTAGGGGTGGGCTGTGATGCGATAGGTACGTGGCACGGTGTACCGGATGCCCGTTTGGTGTCTCGGGAACCCTGTTCACATCGTTTGGGGCTGTGAGCGAAACTCCGGCCGGATCTCCTCATGGATGGAACCCGAATAGGCAATAAACATGGACTAGAGACTTAGGAGTTTAGGTAGGTCGTGGTCTACACCCACGTCGGCTTTCGCTTGAAGTCTGCCGAGCACATGTCGTGTGCAGACGCTAAGTGGTGGAAACATGTATGAAGAAGTACACCCCTGCAGGGTTAACATCATCTATTCGAATAGCCGTGTCGGCGGTAAAGGACTTCTGGGTTGCTTATATCAGTTCGTAGACAAGTGAAAGTGGATACTCTAAAATACGCAAGATAAGCGTGAGTGCTATGGATGGCGTTCTCGTAGGGAGACGGGAGTGGATCCATAGTGGTGTATTGATATGGTGAATATGTGGACTCGTGTGCGCCACCTCAAAAAGAGTTACTTGCAGTCGTAGTTTAGGATAGCCACCGAGTCAAAGCTGGCTTGCTGCAGTTAAACCCCACCATCCCCTTGTTGATAATGATGCATATGTAGTTAGATCTGATGTAAGTCTTGCTGGGTACATTTGTACTCACGTTTGCTTAATTTATGTTTTGCAGAGAGACCTCTGTCTCGCTAGTTGTTCCACGCGGACTTTGACGTTTAGCTTGTTACCTCAGCTACGATCTTGTGCCCTCGACAGGATCTGATATATAGTCAGGCTTCTCAGCCTTTTCCATTTATAGATGTCTGTACTCAGACATGATAGCTTCCGCTTGTGCTTTGACTTGTATGCTCTGATTGTTGGGTCATGAGACCCATGTTTGTAATATCTCGCTCATCGGAGCCTATTGAATAAATTACTTGAGTCGTAGAGTCATGTTGTGATGCCATGTTGTATTTGCACATATCGAGCATATTGTGTGTATGTTATTGAAATGCTTGGTATGTGTGGGATCTGACCATCTAGTTGTTTACCTTTAGTAGCCTCTCTTACGGGGAAATGTCTCCTAGTGTTCCACCAAGCCATGGTAGCTTGCTACTGCTTCGGAACACTTAGGTTGGCCGGCATGTGTCCTTCTTCGTTCCTGTGTCTGTCCCTTTGGGGAAATGTCACGCATTGAGTACCGGAGCCTTGTTAGTCCGCTACAGCCCGGTTTACCGGAGTCCTGCTAGCCCAGTGCTACAGCCCGGACCCACTTGCTGATGACCGACACGTTCGCTGCTGGGTCATGGATGCCTGTCCCTGTAAGTCTGTGCCACTTTGGGTTTACGACTAGTCATGTCAGCCCGGGCTCTTTATCATATGGATGCTACCGACATCATCATATACGTGAGCCAAAAGGCGCAAACGGTCCCGGGGAAAGGTAAGGCGACACCCGTGGAATACCGTGCATGAGGCCGCAAAGTGATATGAGGTGTTACATGCTAGATCGATGTGGCATTGAGTCGGGGTCCTGACAGTTTGGCAAAGGTAGACTCCGAGCAGGCCACCCCTATAGGTTCTGACAGCCAAACCATAAGCATCCGGGCAGACAAAGCGCCTCTACGCACTGGCCGTCCAACCTCATGCGCGTTTCCTGAGAGGTTAGTTCCAACACACAATATAGGCATAATGCAGTGCCCTCCATGAGGGCCTTTCAATCTCTTGACTTTTGAATTTCCAATTTAAAATAGTGCACCAGTGATTATCAACCTGAAAGCATTGGTGTACGTATGCATGCCCATCCACGACAGGACTAAGCGGGCTGGGTAGGCAAGGCCTGGGTGTTGGTGTCAAAACCGGCAGATCTCGGGTAGGGGGTCCCGAACTGTGTGTCTAAGGATCGAAGGTAACAAGGAGGCCGGGGACACGATGTTTACCCAGGTTCGGTCCCTCTTAATGGAGGTAATACCCTACTTCCTTCTTGATTGACTTTGATGAGTATAGGGGTTACAAGTGTTGATCTACCTCGAGATTGTAATGGTTAAACCCTAGATGTCTAGCCTGTATAATTCTGATCCCCCCTATGGACAAAATCCTCCGGTTTATATAGACACTGGAGGGATCTAGGGTTGTACAGAGTCGGTTACAGAGAAAGGAAGGTTCATCATCCGAACGCCAAGCTTACTATCCATGCAAAGGAGAGTCCCATCCGGATACGGGGAAGGTTCTTCTATCTTGTATCTTCATGGCCCATCAGTCCGGCCCATATCACATAGCCCGGACGCCCGAGGACCCCTTAGTACAGGACTCCCTCGGTAGCCCCTGAACCAGGCTTCAATGACGATGTATCCAGCGCGCAGATTGTCTTCGTCATTGCAGGGCGGGTCCCCCTTTCCAAATACTCCAAATCAGTTTTCCGCACACAAAGAGCTGTGTCTGGCCTTGCTTAACACGTACAACCCTAAGCTGTAAAAAGCAACAATACATAAAATAAGTCATGTCCACAGCCACTTTTCTGGCGAGACATTGTGTTCTGGCCTTATTATTATTCTGAAGCATTTTATAGCCTCATTTCACATTTCGAGGTACGGCCAATGACACGTCTTGTCAAAGCAGAGATTGTGTCCCCTTATTACGGGATTCTCATCAATAGGGGTTTTGGGTAATCCAACTGTGTCGTTCACACGTCCCCTTGGGAATGGGCGAGAATTAAGGCTTATGAGGGGGCGCTTGATATTCGCTGCCTCTATAAGAGGACAAAAGACCCATCTATTGACCTCACGCCTTCTCCTTCCTCTGCCTTTCAATCCCCCGAGCTCCAGCACCCAAGTTCCAAACTTTTCCTTCCTCCACAACTTCTATAGCAATGGCAGGATCTGGCTTTCAGGGCAAGTGGATTCCTTCCTCCGTAATGGAGAAGAACATCCAGGATCTGCGGGAGGCGAGGTACCTAACGGCGGAGAGCAAACACAGGCTTCCAACCCCAGGGCAGATCATCCCTACCCCAGAGCCCGGCGAAAGGGTGGTTTTTATTTCTCACTTCCTCTGAGGACTCGGGTTCACCCTTCACCCCTTCGTCCGAGGTCTCATGTACTACTACAGGCTGGATTTCTATGATCTGGCCCCGAATTCCTTCTTCCACATCTCGGTGTTTATCATCGTGTGTGAGGCATTTCTCCGTGTCCCTCCACACTTTGGCTTATGGCTCAAAGTATTTAATGTGAAGCCAAAGGTGGTTGAAGGCCAACACGCCAAGTGCGGCGGTGCCATGGTGAGCAAGCTCAACTGCGTCTCTTGTCCCAAAGGAAGATTTGTGGACACTATCAAGGTGTGGCAGCAGGAGTGGTTCTATATCACCGAACCCAGCGACACCAAATGGGCTGCTACTCCTGCCTTCAGATCTCAACCTCCACTGTGGCTCGCATCCTGGACCAACAAGGGCCTAGATTGGGGGTCCCCGGAGGACGTGTTGGCACTGCAGAAGCATATCAAGAGCATGATAAACAAGGACATCACCCTTGCTGATGTGATTCAGGTGATGCTCATCCGCCGAGATCTCCCTTGCCAACGACGACCTCCCAAAATGTGGGAGTTCAATCCGAATGGGCCACGGACTCTGCAGCACTTCTACGGCACGTCGCACAAAAAGATCTGGAAGCTGCTTTTTAAGAAGCAGAAGACGTGGCCACGGATGTCCGACGAAACCGGCCTTGACTGCAACAATCCGGCGTCCCCAGTAAGTATCATATTGTCGAACACTATTTAGCTTGTCAAATTTAAGGAGGGGTCCTGAGAATTCCATCTCCTGAACAGGACTGGATAAAGAAGGCTGAGCGGATTAACTGTCCAGCCCCGCTCCCCGAAAACCCAGCCAATCCTTTGTTAATGAAGATGCTGGTCCCGGCGCCCTGTCAGGCGCCGGAAAAAAAGGACAAGAAGAAGAAGAACAACAAGGAGGCCCAAGGCGACGTCCATCCCGAAGAGACTTCGGGCGTTGTGTCCGGAGGAACCGAAGCTCCTTCCTCTGGCGAGGAAGACAAAGACGAGGACGATAGGAGGAGGCGGAGGAGGAGGAGGAGGAGGAGGAGGAGGAGGAGGAGGAGGAGGAATTAGAGAATCCTCCTCCCAAGCGGAAAAAGAGAGCGGCCTCCATAGATCCAGAGGAGGGGGCGTCCAAGAGGGGAAGGGTATCCCTCTCTGATGATTGAGATTCCAGGCACCGAAGCCGTTCCCAAGCACCACCCCCGCACCAAGCCCCTTGCCGAATCGTGAGTTTCCCAAGATGTTTTATATACATCTAATTATTTTTATATATTATAAGAATAATATCAAATTTCATATCACAGTCCGGCCCGTGACATTCCTCAAGGATCGTCGTCATTGAGGGATCTTTTGCCGGACAAGATGGAGAGCGAGACGCCTACACGAGCTTCCTCGCCTCCTAGGGTGGACGATCCTGAGGTGTCATCCCAAAGGATTTCCTCGAGCTCCGGAGAAGTACGAGAGAGGACCAATGCGGCACCGGAGGCTACCGATAACATGGGCGCAACCCCTATGGAGACCGGCCATGGGGTTTCTGGGTCATCCGACCCTCAGCCATATACTGTAGCGGAATCGGATCGGCAGCCACCTCTGCGGGAGGGGGAGACGGCGACCTCTATGAATGCAGAGGCGCCGAACAAGCTGACGGACGCACTGCAAGGTGCATCCGTCTTGGAGGAGCACCGTACCTTAATGGGTACGATGGTTGAAAAAGTTTAGTCCACCAAGAGTGGACTAGATGAAGCCTTCATGAGCCAACTAATAGGCTTAGAGGTATGCGATGTAATGTCTTTTAGCCACTTTTCATAACAAATCCATCTATATATAGATAGTAGCCCCTGAGACTCTATTTGGCCAATGAAGAAGGGCAAACAGAGGGTCTATAGGTATCGGCAGTAAATAACATACTTAGCCTTTTTGATAAACATTAGGCTTCACTGTTAGCAGCGACTGCTCAGGCCGCTGAAGTTTCTGAACTGAAGTAGAAACTACAGATGGTTGATGAGGACAATATTCTAATTAACAAGCGGCTCGACGAAGCACAAGGTATGTTTCAAGTGCTCCATATTCCATTAAATTAGTATGTAAATGCTTAGGTGAAGCTCATGCACTGCTACATGCATAATTGCAGATAGCGCTGCTGAGGTCGAGACCCTCAGGAGTGACCTTGCCAGCGCGAAGGAGCAGTCAAGGGTGAGCGATGCGGCGGCTAAGAAAGCGGCATCCGATTTGAAGGATGAACATGCCACCCGGCGCCAGTTCGAGGAGCGCGTGTCCAAGATTGAGCAAGAGCTCAAGGACGCAACTCGCAAGTGCGAGCTCCTTGAGGAGGGAAATAAAGCGAAGGCGGCAAAACTCGCCAAGGCCCTTCAGGACACCCAAGAGGCGAGGTCCGAATCCCGAGCGGCTCGCGAGGAGCTCCGATAGGCCGGACAGATAGTGGTTGGTAAGCCCTTTCTTTTAAAGTCTAAGTTTGGCGATCAGCGGTATGCCTTACTTAATCAACTATGGAGTTCTCTGGACTCCTTTGCGGATCTACCGAAGAGTGCCGCTGATGCAGTGCAATTCTACTGGGCCCAGGAGGGGCATGCGACAGAGAAGCTGTTTTGGTCGCAATATGCAACGCAGGAGCGTTCGACGCTATTGAACGACCAGATGGCGCACTGGGCCGAGTTGCACAAGATGCCCGGAGCGGCCATGCAGGAGGTTATACTCCGGCTGTGGCTAGCTGAATCCGTTCCGAGCAGTTATTTTGGCCTAGTGCGGCAACTCATCGATGTCGTGCCCCGCATTGATGCCATTAAACGGTCGTTGTTCATAGAAGGTGCACAGAGGGCTTTTGACCGTGTCAAGGTGCATTGGGCCAAGATCAAAGCCGCTATTGTTGTGGTGGAGGGTCCTCCTGAAGGCAAGGACCACTGCACACCGGAGCGTCATTTAAACGACATCCTAGAGGGTTCTTGTTTGATAGAGGGTCAATGCTCAAAGGACGTCATATTCGAATGAATGCATTCAAACGACCCAAACGTGTGTATTATAGATATTAAGGCTTTATAATATATTTGCACTATTATCTGAAATTGCTTTCCTCCTGTGCGGCCATTTTTTGTATACGTCAGAGTTTTCCAGTCGTCGGCTTCTACCCCACATAAATGTTACGGGGGTGTTCGGAATGGCACATGAACACTCTTGACCCAACGTCTTGGTCCATGACGGAGGTGTTAGTGCATCGAACCAGGCAATCAGACTATACGGCTTTACCGCTCTCACGCCATAGGAGTTTGATGATGGGGCTGTAAAATAGCCCCTGGTACATATGTGACTATCTGAATATGGATGCGTTACGTATATGACTGAAAAAACAAGCCTTCGTTTAAAACGGAAAAATCGTTAAAGATTTAGTAAGTCACCGAACGGCTGACCAGCTCTCGCCGCATCATGACAGTCAGTTTTCGGCTTTCTCTACTGAGGTGTTTGACCGAACGAACCAGAAACACAATCGCAGTAGTTCTCCCTTTACTACCCTAGCCAAACAAACGGAACGTAAGGTAGCAAACACCGGAGCCGGGCAGCCCAACTATTGACCAAAGACATGATTCGGAGCCGATGCATATAATGCCAAGCTCGGGACGCCGAACTGCGCTACAAGGCTGTTCGGGCTTTCATTTAACGGCTCATAAGTGACCGTATAGAGCCCCTGGCAATGCGTGTCGAGGTATGTGTGACAAGTGGAGATATGGACTACAGTTTTATGAATAAAGTTGATACTGAAAAAATTGTCACTACTAGAATCTGAGTGATACGTCAAGACGTGATCTTACAGAGGGTACCATAAGCACCAAAATCATTTTACATGTCGGGGGTCTAATAATAAGGAGAAAAGTTAAGTACATGTCCTTTTAAATAAGGTTTGGTCCGAAGAGTCCTTTGGATGTCCTGCCGCACGTCTGCGCCGCTTTCGTCATGTAGAGAGGGGTTCCTTGAAGGGAACGGTCTTCTATTTGCCGTACGGAACCAGGCTTGGAGTGAGTCCTTGTAAGTCCGTAGGACACATGGGCTCGAATGCCTGTGGTACAAAAGTAAGCGAAAAAGGTGGAAGATCATATAGGGTCGAGCCATACTATAGACCTTCCCGTATAGTGCATCCGCCGATGCCCAAGGTATTTTGAGTGCGTAATAATGCATGTGTTGTACAAATTCCGCCGGTGTGAGCGGCAATCGACAGAGGCGGAACTACTAGTCTAGCTCTAGATGTACTGAGCCGCTAACTTGCGACACTGACCAGAATTTTTTAACAAAGTCCGACAGGTTGATGACCGACGAGGTGTGTGGCTTGAGTGGCCGCTCTGTACCTCGGCTGCGAGAGCTACGGTGTGCCCTCTGTACGGAGGGAGCGTTCCGTGTTTCCATTGACTGTTATAACGCCGCGTGGACCGGGCATCTTGAGCCTTAAATAAGCATAGTACGGAATCACATTGAATTGAGCAAAAGCGGTCCACCCGAGCAGTGCGTGTAGCCACTTCCAAAGGGTACAATATCGAAGAAAGTCTTCACTGTGGAAGTTGTCGAGCGAGCCGAAGACAACTTCCAACGTTATTGAGCCCAAACAACGAGCCTCTACGCCAGGTATTACTCCGTTAAAGGTAGTTTTAGTGGGCTTGATCCTTGATGGATCAATACCCATTTTGCGGTGTCCTGATAGAGTAAGTTAAGGCTGCTGCCACCGTCCATGAGGACCCGTGTGAGATGGAATCCGTCAATGATTGGGTCGAGGACCAAAGCTGCCGATCCTCCATGACGGATACTGATGTAGGGCAGAACCCTAGGGGCCAATCTTTCACGTTTGGAGTGGATCCTACGGGGAGACACGAAGAACGCGCGGAAGAACACCAGGGAAAACATGGGGGAAAACAAGAGAAACACTCAACTGACAAGTGATTGATCACACAAGGGCTAGATCACCGAAAGAAAAAAGTGTCACGAGATCCAAAATCAACAAAGGAAGATACAAGAGTAACCGTTCTTCTCCGTGAGGAGGTCTTGATGGTCTTCTCCGGATGGAGGCCTTGAATCCGAATGGATCTTGTCCGAAGAGGCACGGTCCCTCACGTGGAGTAGATCCACTACGGATGAGCAAAGCTCTATCTCAAATGAGCTAATCCTTTGCACATCCTAAAACATAGATAGGATAAGAGTATATATAGTTTACGGGGCGAAAGGGTACACGGGCCTCAGCCCAAGTGGCGTGGATGGAGCTGGGTTGGCGTCCGGGGGCTGGAAGGTCCGGGCAGGTCGGAGGTTCCGGGGGTCGGAAGGTCCGGGACGGGTTCCGGGCAGGTTCCGGGCTAACCAGAGAGTTGGCACGCTCGGGCTGGTCAATGTCGTCGGAGACCGGAAGCTTCGGGTAGGCCGGACGTTCCGTGGGCCGGAAGTTCCGGGCTCTGGCCGGAAGTTCCGGGCTATCCAGAGAGTTGACGCCTATCGTTTCTTCTTCAACTCCTGGCTCCGTGGCTTGAGCGTTGTACCTGATCACGCATAGCATCTCAGACTTAGGCAGTAGCCATGTCTCACTGGAAGAAAAGGGGAACTCAAGTAGGAGTGATGTCACCTTGGATTGAATAGCACGAGTTCTTGCTCTTGTCCTGGGTCCACTTGGAGCTTGGATAGTCGATGGAAGGTCCATGGGGATGACCGAAGGATGCTCCACATCATCTCCCCCCCCCCTTGGGAAAGATCCGACCTCGAATCGAAATCCTCATCACCATGGTACGGGGAGAGATCGGATACGTTGAAGATGTCGCTCACGTTGTACTTGTCGTGTGGGAGGTCGATCTTGTAAGCGTTGTTGTTGTAGCGTGCTAGCACCTTGAAGGTTCCATCGACTCGAGGGAGAATCTTGGACTTGCGTTCGTTGGGGAAGCGATCCTTGCGAAGATGTAGCCACACAAGGTCTCCAATGTTCAATATCATGGGTTGCTTGTTGACGTTGAGCTTGGACGCTAGTCGTTGTACTTGGCGCTCGATGGTGTGACTTGTATCTTCGTGCATCTTCTTGATGTAGCTTGCACAGGCACTTGCGTCGAGGTTGGTTCTCTCTTGTAGAGAACGAGGTAGAATGTCCAATGGGGACAACGGGTTGAAGCCGTGGTCGACCTCGAAGGAGGACTTGCCGGTCATAGAATGTCTTGCACGGTTGTAGGCGTACTCGGCGATGGGTAGACACTCCTCCCACTCCTTGATGTTCTTCTTGATCAACACGCGAAGTGGGGTGGATAGCGTGCAGTTCGTCGCCTCCGTTTGGCCGTCGATTTGAGGATGTTAAGCGGATGAGAAACAAGAGCTTGATCCCGAGCTTGGCGCATAGCGTCTTCCAAAAGTAACTCAGGAACTTGACGTCGCGGTCGGAGATGATTGTCTTTGGTACTCCATGGAGGCGCAAGGTTTCCCTACAAAAGAGATTTGCAATGTGTGAAGCATTGTCTATCTTGTGGCAAGGGATGAAATGTGCCATCTTAGAAAATCGGTCCACAACAACAAAGACGGAATCCTTTCCATTTAGAGTTCTAGGCAAACCAAGTACAAAATCCATGCTAATGTCTTCCCAAGGTTGATAAGGAATAGGAAGAGGCATGTAAAGACCATGGGATTGAGCTTTAGACTTTGCTTTGCGACATGTAGAGCATCGGTTGTTGAAGCGTGAGACGTCGCGGAACATCTTGGGCCAAAAGTAGTTCTTGGAGAGTGTGGCGAATGTCCTGTCGCGTCCAAAATGTCCCATGAGTCCGCCTCCATGAGCCTCTTGCAAACGGAACAAACGAAGAGAAGACTCGGGAATGCATAGTTTGTTAGCTCTCATAAGATAACCATCCTTGATGTAATATTGTTCCCAAGATGTATGCGTCAAATATTTAGCATATTGAGTAGCAAAAGATGGATCATTAGCATACAAATCTTTTATGTGCTCAAAGCCAATAACATTCAACTCAAGTTTAGTGACAAGCGTGCATATGCGTGAAAGTGCATCTGCAACTACATTTTCACCCTTAATGTACTTGATCACATAGGGGAAAGATTCAATAAATTCACTCCATTTGGCATGACGCTTGTTTAACTTAGTTTGACCTTTTAAGTACTTAAGCATTTCATGATCGGTATGGATGACAAACTCATGAGGTCTAAGATAATGTTCCCAAACATGTAGCACACGCACTAAAGCATACAATTCTTTGTCATAGATGGGATAGTTAAGTTGAGCACAAGAAAGTTTTTCACTAAAATATGCAATGGCTCGTTTTTCTTGCATCAAAACTCCACCAATTCCAGTACCACTTGCATCACAATGAACCTCAAAAGTTTTGTCAAAATTGAGCAAACCAAGAATCAGAGCATGAGTAAGCATAGACTTGAGCTCATCAAAAGCGGTGGATTGCAAAGATCCCCAAACAAAAGGAGCATCTTCTTACTCAAGGCATGCAAAGGAGCGGCAATAGTGCTAAAATCCTTCACAAAGTGACGGTAGAAACCTGCGAGGTAAAGAAAACTACGCACTTGTTGCAAATTGGTTGGTTGGGGCCAAGTTTTAATTGCTTCAATTTTAGATTCATCAACATGGACACCCTTGGAAGAAACAACAAAACCCAAGAAAACAAGGTTGTCAACACCAAACGTGCACTTTTTCATGTTGGCATATAGACGTTCCTTGCGAAGTGTTTGCAAAACAGCCCTAACATGATTAAGATGCTCTTTCATGGTTTTGCTAAACACAAGAAAATCATCAAAGTAAACCACAACAAAGACTCCAATATAAGGGCGAAGCACATAATGCATAAGACGCACGAAAGTACCGGGAGCCTCCGATAAACCCATAGGCATAACCAACCACTCATATAAGCCAAATTTGTTTTTGAAAGCAGTTTTCCATTCATCACCCTCTTGTATGCGGATTTGATAATAGCCACTTTTAAGATCAATTTTTGAGAAAAAGGTGGCACCGCTAAGCGAGGAATGGGATGCCTATAGTGAACGTTAATAGCATTGATGGGTCTACAATCGGAACACATGCGAAAGCTTCCATCTTTCTTAGGAACAAGTATAACCGGAACGGCACAAGGGCTTAAGCTTTCACGTACATGACCGTTGTCGATTAGTTGTTGTACTTGCCGTTGGATCTCCTTAGTTTCTTCGGGGTTGACGCGGTATGGAGCTTTGTTTGGAAGGGGCGCTCCGGGGATGAGGTCAATTCGATGCTCAATGCCTCATAGAGGAGATAGACCCGGAGGTAGCTCATCGGGGAAAACATCTTGGAAGTCCTGCAAAAGAGATTGAAACACTAAAGGTAGCCCGTGAGAGGTGTTAGTTTTTGGTTCCCCATCCTTGCACACAAGGACAAAGTGCATAACACTCGATGGGTTCTCACACACTTCTCTCATCTTACTTTTTGTGGCAAATAGGACTAGGTTTTTCTCTCTAGGTGAAGAGGCGCTCAAGTTTGGCTTGTGGCTCTCACTCACTTTTTGGTGGATCACTTTCTCACTCTTCTCTCCATGATGGGTGGTTTGCTTGTCGTCTATCACTTGACTAGGAGACATAGGTCGTAGCCTATACTCCTTCCCTTTCATATTGAAACTATAGTGATTGGTACACCCGTTGTGGATGACACCATAGTTGAATTGCCATGGTCGACCAAGAAGGAGGTGGCAAACGATCATTGGGACGACATCACACTCCAAAGTGTCTTCATATGCACCAATTTTGAAGGAGACTTGGACCGTATGCTCAACTCGCATAGTGTCGGAGTCACTTACCATTGAACCTTGTAGGGGTGAGGATTCTTCATCTTGACCAATTGAAGCTTGGAGCATAGTTCTTCACTTGCCAAGTTGTGACAACTACCTCCATCGATGATGACCTTGACGGTCCTTCCATTGATGCCGGCCTTTGTGTGGAAGATCTGGCATCTTTGGTCTTCTTCTTGTTGATGTTGAAGAGTCAAGACCTTGGAGACAACGAGAGCGGGGCTCAAATCCTCATCACAAAATACTTGATCATCTTCATCCTCGTTCACGCGCCGGTGCATGGCCACTTGCCAAGGGCTTCCATCTCCTCATCACTCATGGAGTCATAGGTGCCATCGTCGTTGAGGATCATGGTGCACTTGTTTGTGCATTCATAGGACTTGTGGCCTTGGCCGCCGCAAGTGAAACACTTGAAGGAGCTTGTCTTGATGGTATCATCGGTCGGAGTAGATGGTGAAGCACGCGACTTTAAGTTGCTTGTAGTAGGAGGAAGACGACTTGAACTTGACGAAGTTTTCTTGTAACTCGGCTTGTCGTCGTTGCTTGGAGAAGGCTTGGTTGATGTAGAGGTTGGAGTTGTTGAAGCTTGGTTGTTGGATAATCCGTAGGTCTTGGATGAGTACTTGGCATACTTGAAGTCATCTTGCACTTGATGTTCCACCTTTGTAGCTTGATGCACGAGCTCAATGAGGTTGGAGTAGGGTTGGAAGTCGGCGATCTTCTTGATGGGATGATTGAGTCCATTCAAGAAACGTGCCATTGTTTGCTCCTCGTCTTCCATGACATTGGCTCGAATCATGGCTATCTCCATTTCCTTGTAGTATTCTTCAACACTCTTCGTTCCTTGCTTGAGGAGTTGTAGCTTCTTGAAGAGATCACAATTGTAGTATGTGGGCACAAAACGTGCTCGCATGACATCCTTCATTTGATCCCAAGTGGTGATAGGAGGTTCACCTCTTGCTTGTCGGCGCTCAAGGACTTGTTCCCACCATATGAGCACATAGTCTTGGAACTCAAGTGATGCCATAGCAATCTTCTTATCTTCCTCATAGTTGTGCAAATGAAACATTTTTGTCGACCTTCAATGCCCATGAGAGGTATTCTTCGGGGTCATTGCTTGCCATAGTGTTGCTCTTCATTGTGTTGTTGGCGATGGTGATGATGACGCCCTTGACATGGAGGGTAATCATCCTCATGTTGCTCTTGGCATGGAGGAAGTCCAAGATCAACTTTCTCTTGTTGAACTTGAGGTTGAGGTGGAGCTTGAGGAGCTTGAGGAACTTGACATTGCACTCGCGGTTCGTAGTTCCTCTCTTGGATTTCTTATCGAAGGGCATCCTCTTGATTGCGCCGTTCGCGATTGCGGTTGGCGATGGCTCGACTTGATTCTTGAAGGGCACATTGCGCCTCAAGAGCTTGCGCTTCTCGGTGTTGTTGTTGAAGACGTTGAGCCTCGGCATCTTGTTCCTCTTGGTGTAGACGCGCTCGTTCTTCCTCTTAGCGCCGTTGTCGTTGTCTATCTTGAGCTTGAGCAAAAGCTACTTGGTTTGAGTGAGGACGAGGGACTTGCTCATCGACTTGCTCTTGTGAATGCTTGTCGTGTAGAGGGTTGCGAGATGCATGACAGTCTTGACGCGCGGCTCGTCGATGAGTGTTCGATGACGGCATACGTGTGCCAGAGAAGGAGTCGTCGGAGTGGCAGCTTGAATGGCTCTGTCTTGAGTATGAAGAAGTTGAAGGAGGACGGTTCACCAACAAGGCGCGGATCTCGTCCATTCTTGCATCATTCTCTTTCTTGTGCGTGTCGAGCATGTTGTCGAAGTAGTCCTTGGTACGTCGCTTGGAGAGTCGCAAGTCGGTGGCGAGGTTGTCAATGCGTTCGTTCATAGCTTGTTGCTCTTGATGCAACGCTCGTTGTGCACCAAAGAGATGGCTCTTGGTGACGTATGATGACATGTCATCGTCTTGCTCGATGAAGAGTGGGTTGGTAGAAGTACTCGGCCTATCCATCATTCTAATCAAAATGTGAGTGGTAGAAAGAGAAGAACTTATACCAATGTACCTTGACCGATGTTGACGATGAATCAAGTTCACTCAAATGCGGACAATGAAATAGCACTATTGGTCCAATTCTTGTCGGTTCTCACACCTACAGAAGTAAAAGCTTATGGTGGAGCTTGGTTATGATGGTGGCATAAAATTTGATGCAATTGTAAGTGAGCTTCAATAATGTTGGAAAAGATTCACAAATTTGCAAATGCAACAAGTAGACCAAGCAAGTAGTGGTACACGGAAACACACACGCAAATAGATAAGTGGGATTGTGCAAACCAAAAGTGAGCCAAAAGGTGGAGCCCACGAAAATGCTCTTGTTGCACAATACTAGAGAGACGCTAGCACGATTGCACAATAGGCGGATACGAAACTTGTGCACAACCTACTAGGCAAAAATGCAACGATCTCTATCCCAAGTATGCTATATGTATGGTATTTCGGTTGTATGATCCAAGATGATCGAGTATGATAATCTTAATGTAGTATGATGCTATGGTTCTTGCTCATAAGTTCTTTGCTTATCTTTCGTCTTTGCTTAAAATCTTGGGTGGCTCTTTCACTTTTGAACTCTTTTCTCATGCAAAACTTCACGAACCAAGATAGCAATTGTGTATGCGATGACAACTTTTTGACACAAAAGTTGATGCCAAGATATGCAGCACTATGCTATGGTATGTATGCTATGGAGTATGATCACAAATGTGCACAAGTCACATTGCCGGCAATACTCAATGGCTAGTCTCGATGGGTAATCAATGCAAAAGATGGGCTATGATGTTTATCAATGCAATGGCAAGGTTTGGACAAAGATGTCGTCGAGATTACCATCCTTGCTTACGGGTGAAGGTTCCAAACGGATGCGAATGTAGATGATGTCGTGGTGCACGGTCTTCAGTACATTGGCAAAGATGCTGCTGCACCATGGTGGGAGTTGCCGAAGTAGCGGAAGTCGACGAAGATGCGCAACCTTTCTGTCTAGGCCGGAAGTTCCGGGAAAGACGGAAGGACCGTGGTCCGGAAGTTCCGGGGACGGACGGAAGGTCTGGGGCCCAGAAGTTCCGGTGGTCGTGATTCTGCCAAGAATAGAGACTTGGGGATCGTGGATTTGGGCGGAAAAACCTGAGGGAAAACCCAAATCCAAAGGGGAAAAAGAAGGAATTAGGGGGAAGAATGGTAGGGAATCTAGATCCACTCGAAGAAAAACAGATCCGTGGATCAAATCCAACAAAACTTCATCACACCAACAAATCACAAAAAAAATTGGGGCTATATTTGGTGGGGATTTTCGGATTTAGGACGAAAACAACAAAATCAAGCTAGAAAACACGGGGTAGGGGCTCCAAAAACGTGATCAACGTGGCTCATGATACCAACATGATGTAGGGCGGAACCCTAGGGGCCGACTTTCACGTTTGGAGTGGTTCCTACGGGGAGACACGAAGAACGCGTGGAAGACCACCAAGGAATACACGGGGGAAAACAAGAGAAACACTCAACCGACAAGTGATTGATCACACAAGGGCTAGATCACTGAAAGCACAATGTGTCACGAGATCCAAAATCAACAAAGGAAGATACAAGAGTAACCGTTCTTCTCCGTGAGGAGGTCTTGATTGTCTTCTCCGGATGGAGGCCTTGAATCCGAATGGATCTTCTCCGAAGAGGCATGGTCCCTCACATGGAGTAGATCCTGTACGGATGAGCAAAGCTCTATCTCAAATGAGCTAATCCTTTGCTCACCTTAAAACGTAGGTAGGAGAAGAGTATATATTGTTTACGGGGTGAAAGGGTACACGGGCCTCGGCCCAAGTGGTTAAGCGCAGGCATGGCCGGAAGTTCCAGGTGGGGCCGGAAGTTCCGGGCGACATAGGGTCCGGGAAGGGTCCAGCCTAGCCAGAGAGTTGGCTCGGGTGGAGCCGGAAGGTCCGGGCGGGCCGGAGGTTCCGGGGGCCGGAAGGTCTGGGACGGGTTCCGGGCAGGTTCCGGGCTAACCAAAGAGTTGGCACGCTCGGGCTGGTCGATGTCGTCAGAGGCCAGAAGCTCCGGGTAGGCCGGACATTCCGAGGGCCGGAAGTTCCGGGCTCTGGCCGGAAGTTCCGGGCTGTCCAGAGAGTTGACGCCTGTTGTTTCTTCTTCAACTCCTGGCTCCGTGGCTTGAGAGTTGTACCTGATCACGCATAGCATCTCGGACTTAGGCAGTAGCCATGTCTCACTAGAAGAAAAGGGGAACTCAAGTAGGAGTGATGTCACCTTGGATTGAATAGCACGAGCTCTTGCTCTTGTGATGGGTCCACTTGGAGCTTGGATAGTCGATGGAAGGTCCATGGGGATGACCGAAGCGCTCTGCATCATATACTGGTCGGGTGGTCCTTCCGATCAAAGGTGATTGGACAAGCCGACCATGGGTTGAATTTTGGGGCGACCGGCTCCACGGCGTAGACGTCCCTTAATGTGCGCTTGCGCTCCAATTTGGGGATGTGTGTGACATATATCATATTCACCGTTTTGACCTAGGGGGGGGGGGGGAATTGCTTCTGCCCCCCTGTGTTTGGTGGGCGAGGTTCTTCATCATCGTCCTCGTTGGGCAGCCTTTTCCCCTTGTGTTCGGCGTTGAGCTTGTCGACCTGTTTAAACACCAATAAATTTCTATTGGTGTGATTGGCAGGTTTATCGGGGGTGCCATGAATCTGGCAAGGCCGATCAAGTATTCTGTCCAAACTAGATGGACCATCTGTGTTTCCTTTGAATGGCTTCTTTTGCTGACTGAGTTTTGAGCCACTGAATCCGGCGTTCACCACCGTGTCTTCTGTATTGTTTCGACGCTTGTTCTTGTCGCGTCGTGGTTTGCCATTGACGTGCCTAGCTTCAGAGGTGCCTCGGTCGCTCGTGGTATTGCTTCTACGAGCAAGCCAGCTATCTTCTCCCGCGCAAAAGCGGGTCATATGTGCGGTAAGGGCTGCCATGGACTTTGGTTTCTCTTGGCCGAGGTGTCGGGTGAGCCACTCATCTCGGACGCTATCTTTGAAGGCCGCGAGGGCTTCGGTGTCCAGACAATCCACAATATGGTTCTTTTTAATTAAGAACCTGGTTGAGAGCTTCCGTGCTGATTCACCGGGTTGCTGGATTATGTGACTAATGTCATCGGCATCCGGGGGCTGAAGATAAGTACCTTGTAAGTTGTCTCTAAAGGCGTCCTCCAAGTCTTCCCAGCTTCCAATGGAGTTTTCTGGGAGGCTATTTGATGTAGGGTAGAACCCTAGATGCCCGATCTTTCATGATTGGAGGGGATCCTACGAAGAACACAAAGAACATGAGGGGATAACAAGGGGAAAACGAGGGGAAACACAAGAGAAATCACTCAACAAACCAGATCCGGTTACACATATGCTAGATCCTGGAAACACAAAGAGATACATGATCCGAATCTAACAAGGGATGATACAAGTGGCGGTAGTTCTTCTCCGAGAGGGGGTCCTGAAGGTCTTCCCGTGATGGGGTCTTAAATCTACTTGGGGGATCTTCTCTGAAGAGGTCATGAGCTCCGAGAAGAAGTAACCAAGTGGATGAGCAAAGATATTTCTCAAATATGAGCTATCACAATGCTAAACCTAGAAGAGAGGTGGAGGAGTCATATATATAGGCTAAGGGGGCGAATGGGTACATGGGCCTCAGCCCAACACACACACGCATGTAGGGTCCGGATGATCCGGGTGGGGAGCCAGATGATCCGGGCTCTGTCCGGATGATCCAGGTGATGTCCTGGATGAGTTGATGATGCAGGCGGTGGCGGCGGTGGCCCAGATGTCCGGATGGGGGTCCAGATGTCGGCTGGTGTCCGGATGATCTTGGTGCTCGTCCGGATGATCCGGCTTGAGGGTCCAGCTTCGGGTGTCGTTGGGAGAGTTATCCGGCTCGTCCGGACCGGGGTCCAGATCGTGCTGGCTCTGTCTGGATCGTCCGGGCCCTTGTCCGGATCGTCCGGCCAGCCTAGGACTTGGCGGTTTTCCTCTCTGTCTTCATGCATGTCTTCCGATTCCGATTCTCCTTGCTTCCTAGATTCTCCATGGCTAACTCCTTTGGTACCTGACTATGCAAAGCGTCTACATTTGATGTAGTAGCCATGTCTCGTGTGAGTCGAAAGGGAGTTGTGAGAGGAGTGATGTCACCTCGGTTTCGAGAGCTCTTGCACGTGCTCTTGTCATTTTTCCAAGTGGTGTCATAGGAGATGTAGATGCGTCCATGGAGATGATCATGGGATGCTCCGCATCATCTCCCCCCCTTGTGAAAGATCCGACCTCAGATCGAAATCTTCATCACCATGGTATGGTGAGAGGTCTTTGACATTGAAGATGTCGCTCACATTGTACTTGTCGCTCAGGAGGTCGATCTTGTAAGCGTTGTTGTTGTAGTGTGCTAGCACCTTGAAGGGTTCATCGGCTCGTGGTAGAAGTTTGGACTTGTGTTCTCTGGGGAAGCAGTCCTTGCGAAGGTGTAGTCACATGAGATCTCCAATGTTGAATATGATGGGTTGCTTGTTGATGTTGAGCTTGGTCGCGAGTCATTGTACTTAGCGCTCGATGGTGTGCCTTGTATCTTCATGCATCTTCTTGAGGTAACTTGCTCATGGACTCGCGTCCTTGTTGGTGCGCTCTTGTAGTGGAAGAGTTAGAATGTCCAATGGTGACAACGAGTTGAAGCCGTAGACGACCTCGAAAGGGGACTTGCCGGTAGTCGAATGTCTTGCGCGGTTGTAGGCACACTCGGCGATGGGTAGACACTCCTCCCTCTCCTTGCTGTTCCTCTTGATCAACACGCGAAGTAGAGTGGAGAGTGTACAGATCGTCACCTCCATTTGGCCGTCGGTTTGGGGATGGTATGCCGAAGGGAACAAGAGCTTGATTCCGAGCTTGACGCATAGAGCTTTCCAAAAGTAACTCAAGAACTTGACGTCGCGGTCCGAGACGATCATCTTGGGCACTCCATGTAGGCGCAAGGTTTCCCTACAAAATATATTTGCAATATGTGAAGCATCGTCTATCTTGTTGCATGGGATAAAATGAGCCATTTTAGAGAATCGGTCCACAACAACAAACACGGAATCCTTTCCATTTTGGGTCCTAGGCAAACCAAGTATAAAATCCATGCTAATGTCTTCCCAAGGTTGATAAGGAATAGGAAGAGGCATGTAAAGACCATGTGATTGAGCTTTTGACTTAGCTTTGCGACATGTAGAGCATCGGTTGGTGAAGCATGAGACATCGCGGAACATCTTTGGCCAAAAGTAGTTCTTGGAGAGCATGGCGAATGTCTTGTTGCGTCCAAAGTGTCCCATGAGTCCGCCTCCACGAGCCTCTTGCGAAAGGAGCAAACGAAGAGAAGACTCGGGAATGCAATGTTTGTTAGCTCTCATAAGATAATCATCCTTGATGTAATATTGTTCCCAAGATGTATACGTCAAACACTTAGCATAAGGAATATCAAAGGTAGTATCATTCGCATACAAGTCTTTTATGTGCTCAAAGCCAATAACATTCACTTCAAGTTTAGTTATAAGCGTGCATATGCGGGAAAGGGCATCCGCCACTAAATTTTCCTTACCCTTGATGTACTTGATGACATAAGGAAATGACTTGATGAATTCACTCCATTTTGCATGATGCTTATTCAACTTAGTTTCTCCTTTTAAGTACTTAAGCGTTTCATGATCGGTATGAATGATAAATTCATGAGGGCAAAGATAATGTTCCCATTCACGCAAAACTCGCACTAAAGCATATAGCTCTTTGTCATAGATGGGGTAATTGAGTTGCACTCCGGAAAGTTTTTCGCTAAAGTATGCTATGGGGCGCTTCTCTTGCGTTAACACACCTCCTATGTCGTTATCGCTAGCATCACAATGAATCTCAAAGGGTTTGTCGAAGTTAGGTAAAGCAAGAACGGGAGCATGAGTAAGAAAATTCTTAAGCTCATTAAATGCGGTATCTTGGGATGGTCCCCAAACACAAGGCGCCTTTTTCTTACTCACAGAATGTAAAGGAGAAGCAATGGTGCTAAAATCCTTCACAAAGCAACGATAGAAACCGGCTATGTCAAGAAAACTATGCACTTGTTGCAAGTTGGTTGGTTGGGGCCAAGTTTTGATAGCATTGATCTTAGATTCATCTACATGAACACCCTTAGAAGACACAACAAAACCCAAGAAAACAAGCTTATCAACACCAAAAAGGCATTTTTCCACATTAGCATAAAGGCGCTCTTTCCTAAGGGTTTGCAACATGGTTCTAAGATGGGTGACATGCTCTTTGAGAGATTTGCTAAAGACAAGAATATCATCAAAATAGACCACAACAAATACACCAATATAGGGACGAAGAACAAAGTGCATGACTCGCATGAAAGTACCGTGTGCTTCGGATAAACCCATTGGCATAACTAGCCATTCATATAAGACAAATTTGGTCTTAAACCCGGTTTTCCATTCATCACCTTCTTGGATGTGTATTTGATAGTAGCCACTCGTAAGATCAATCTTAGAGAAAATGGCGGCTCCGCTAAGCTCATCAAGCATATCATCTAAGCGTGGAATAGGATAGCAATATATAATAGTGATAGCATTGATGGGTCGGCAATCAAAAACCATTCTATAAGTATCGGCTTTCTTTGGAACTAGTATGACCGGAACGACACAAGGGCTCAAGCTTTCACGTACTTGACCGTTATCGATTAGTTGTTGCACTTATCGTTGGATCTCCTTAGTTTCCTCGGGGTTGATGCGGTAGGGAGCTTTGTTAGGTAGAGGTGCTCCGGGGATGAGGTCGATTCAGTGCTCAATGCCTCATAGTGGAGGTAGACCCGGAGGTAGATCATCGGGGAAAACATCTTGGAATTCCTTCAAAAGGGAAGACAAAACTAAAGGTAGATCGTGAGAGGTGTTAGTTTTTGGTGCCTCATCTTTTCACACAAGGACAAAGTGCATAACACTTGATGGGTTCTCACAGACTTCTCTCATCTCACTTTTGGTGGCAAATAGGACTAAGTTTTTCTTGTCGCTCATCATGGTGGTACTCAATTTTGGCTTGTGGCTCTCAATCTCTTTTGGGTGGTTCGCTCTCTCACTCTTTTCTCCATGATGGGTGGCTTGCTTGTTGGCGATCACTTGACTTGGAGACATAGGTCGTAGCACATACTCCTTTCCTTTCATCTTGAAGCTATAATGATTGGTACGCCCGTTGTGGATGATGTCGCGGTCAAATTGCCATGGTCGACCGAGAAGGAGGTTGCAAACGGACATCGGGACGACATCTCACTCCAAAGTGTCTTCATATGCTCCAATTTTGAAGGAGACTTTGACCGTATTCTCAACTTATATAGTGCCGTAATCACTTAGCCATTGAACCTTGTATGGGTGCGGGTGCTTCATCTTGACCAATTGGAACTTGGAGCATAGTTCTTCACTTGCCAAGTTGTGACAACTACCTCCATCGATGATGACCTTGATAGACCTTCCATTCATGCCAGCCTTTGTGTGGAAGATGTGGCATCTTTGGTCTTCGTCTTGTTGACATTGAAAAGTTAAGACTTTGGAGACAACGAGAGCGGGGCTCGAATCATCATCACAAAAGACTTGATCATCTTCGTCTTCGTTCACATGCCGATGCATGGCCACTTGATCAAGGGCTTCCATCTCCTTCATGGAGTCATAGGTTCCGTCGTTGTTGAGGATCATGGTGTGCTTGTTTGTACACTCAAAGGACTTGTGGCCTCAGCCACCGCAAGTGAAACACTTGAAGGAGCTTGTCTTGACAGTCTCATCGGTTGGAGTAGATGATGAAGCGCGCGGCTTGAAGGTGCATGTAGTAGAAGGAGGACGACTTGAGGTTGTCGAAGTTTTCTTGTAACTCGACTTTTCGCTGATGCTTGTAGATGGCTTGGTTGAGGTAGAAGTTGTTGGAGTCGTTGAAGCTTGGGTGTTGGAGAAGCCGTAGGTCTTGGACAAGTACTTGGCGTACTTGAAGTCATCTTGCACTTGACGTTCCGCTTTGGTAGCTTGATGCACGACCTCAATGATTGAGGCCACTTAAGAAACTTGCCATAGTTTGCTCATCATCTTCCGTGACATTGGCTCTTATCATGGCTATCTCCATTTCCTTGTAGTATTCTTCAACACTCCTTGTTCCTTGCTTGAGTAGTTGGAGCTTCTTGAAGAGATTGCGGTTGTAGTAGGTGGGCACAAAACATGCTCGCATGCCATCTTTCATTTGAGCCCAAGTGGTGATTGGTGGTTCATCTCTTGCTTCTTGGCACTCCAGGACTTGTTCCCACCATATGAGCACATAGTCTTGGAACTCAAGTGATGCCATAGCGATCTTCTTCTATTCCTCATAGTTGTGCAAACGAAAGATTTTATCGAACTTCAATGCCCATGATAGGTACTCTTTGGGATCATTGCTTCCATTGAACTTGGGCATGGTGAACTTTAGCTTGCCGTAGCGTTGCTCTTCATTGTGTTGGGGTCGAGGGTGATGATGATGCCCTTGACGTGGAGGATTATCAACCTCATGTTGCTCTTGGTGTGGAGGATTTCCATAGTCGTCTCGCTCTTGTTGAACTTGAGGTTGTGGAGGAGCTTGTCCAGCTTGTAAAGGAGGTTGAGGAACTTGACCTTGCACTCTTGGTTGGTAGTTCCGCTCTTGGATTTCTTTGCGAAGTGCTTCCTCTTGATTGCGCCTATCACGATTGTGTTTGGCAATGGCTCGACTTGATTCTTGAAGGGCACGTTGCGCCTAAAGAGCTTGTGCTTCATGTTGTTATTGTTTAAGACGTTGAGCCTCGGCGTCTTGTTCATCTTGATGTTGTCATGCTCGCTCTTCCTCTTGGTGTTGACGATGACGATGTGCTTGCTCGTCGACTTGCTCTTGTGGATGATTGCCATGTAGAGGGTTATGAGATGCTTGACGGTCTTGACGCACGGCTCGACGTAGAGTGTTCCATGTCGGTGTACTTGAGCCGGAGAAGGTGTCGTCAGTGTGTCGACTCGAACTGCTCCGTCTTGAGGATGAAGAAGTGGAAGAATGACGGTTCACCAACAAGGCACGGATCTCGTCCTTCTTGCATCGTTCTCTTGTTTGTGAGTGTCGAGCTTGTTGTCGAAGTAGTCTTTTGTTCGTTGCTCGGAGAGTCGCAAGTCGGTGGCGAGATTGTTGATGCGGTCTCTCATTGCTTGTTGCTCTTGATGCAAAGCTTGTTGTGAACCGAAGAGGTGGCTCTTGGTGACATAGGATGACATGTCGTCGTCTTGCTTGATGAAGAGAGGGTTGGTAGAAGAACTCGTCCTATCCATCATTCCAACCAAAAATGTGAGTGAAAGAAAGAGAAGAACTTCTACCAAATGTACCTTGACCGATGTTGAAGATGGATCAATGATCACTCCAATGTGGACAAGGAAATAGCACAGTTGGTACCAATTCTTGTCGGTTCTCACACCTACACAAGTAAAAGCTTATGGTCGAGCTCGGTTAGGACGGTGGCACAAAATTTGATGCAATTGTTAGTTCGACTCAAAGATGTTGAAGAAGATTCGCAAATTCGCAAATGCAACAAGTAGACCAAGCAAGTAGTGGTACACGGAAAAACATACGCAAATAGATAAGTGGGATTGCGCAAACCAAAAAAGAGCCAAAATGTGGAGTCCACGAAAATGCTCTTGTTTCACAACACTAGAGAGGCGCTTGCATGATTGCACAATAGGCGGAGACGGAACTTGTGCACAACCTACTAAGCAAAAATGCAACGACTTCTATCCCAAGTATGCTATTTGTATGGTATATCGGTGGTATGATCCAAGATGACCGGATATGAAAATCTTAATGTAGTACGATGCTATGGTTCTTGCTTATAAGATCTTTGCTTATCTTTCTCTTTTTCCTTAAAAGCTTGTTTGGCTCTTTCACTTCTGAGCTCTTTTCTCATGCAAAACTTCACGAACTGAGATAGCAATTGTGTATGAAATTACAACTTTGCGACACAAGAGATGATATCAAGATATGCACCACGATGATATGGTATGTATGCTTATGGAGAGTATGATCACTAATGTGCACAAGTCACGTTGCAGGCAATACTCGAAGGCTAGTCTCGATGGGTAAGCAATGTAAAAGTAAGGCTATGGTGGTTAACAATGCAATGGCAAAGCGTAGACAAAGATGTCATCGAGGTTACCATCCACAGCAATGATGAGTACTCAGCGAAGATGAGCGGTGGTGATGTTGATGTCGCGCCATACCTATATAGTCAAAACACAATAGGACAGGGAAACCACAACTCAAATTCTCGAACCCAAAGTCAAATGGTGGTACAATGGGGTATGTCTTGGGGTTGGTGGAGTTAAGGTGGTGGTGGTCGAAGTGGGTATGCGGAGGCGTAGGTGGCGGTGGACAACACTGCAGAAAATGCAGTTTCGGCAGAGGAAGCCGGATGATCCGGGCGGGTCCGAATGATCCAGGTCAAGGTCCAGATGATCCGGGCAGGTCAACTGCGCTCGGCCATGGCTCGAGATGAACTCGAAAACGGGAATAAATTTGAAGATTTCATGGATTTTGGATGGATTTCGAGGGTGAGATGGTGGGGAAAACCAAGATCCACTAGTTACACAATGAATCCACGAATCAAAATCAACAAAACATCATCAAAACCAACAAATCACGAAAAATATCTGGGGGCTATTTTTGGTGGGGATTTTCGGATTTAGGACGAAATCAACAAAATCAAGCTAGAAAACAAAGGGTAGGGGCTCCAAAAACGTGATCAACATGGCTCATGATACCAAGATGATGTAGGGTAGAACCCTAGATGCCCGATCTTTTATGATTGGAGGGGATCCTACAAAGAACACGAAGAACATGAGGGGAAAACGAGGGGAAACACAAGAGAAATCACTCAACCAACAAGATCCGGTTACACATATGCTAGATATCCCCGAAACACAAAGAGATACATGATTCAAATCCAACAAGGGACGATACTAGTGGCGGTAGTTCTTCTCCAAGAGGAGGTCTTGAAGGTCTTTTCGTGATGGGGTCTTGAAGCCGCTTGGGGGATCTTCTGTGAAGAGGCCGTGAGCTCCGAGGAGAAGTAACCAAGTGGATGAGCATAGCTCTATCTCCAATATGAGCTATCACAATGCTAAACCTAGAAGAGAGGTGGAGGAGTCATATATATATAGGCTAAGGGGGCGAAGGGGCACATGGGCCTCAGCCCAACACGCGCATGCAGGCGGGGTCCGGATGATCCGGGTGGGGAGCCGGATGATCCGTGCTCTGTCCGGATGATCCGGGTGATGGCCCGGATGAGTTGATGATGCAGGCGGTGGCGGCGTTGGCCCGGATGTTCGGATGGGGGCTCAGATGTCTGGCTGGTGTCCAGATGATCCGGGTGCTCGACCGGATGATCCGGCTTGAGGGTCCAGCTTCGGGTGTCACAGGGCGAGTTATCCGAATCGTCCAGACCGGGGTCCGGATCATTCGGGCTCTGTCCGGATCGTCCGGGCCCTCGTCCGGCTTGCCCGGCCAGCTTGGGACTTTTTGGTTTTCCTCTTTGTCTTCATGCATGTCTTCCGCTTCCGATTCTCCTTGCTTCCTAGCTTCTCCACGGCTAACTCCTTGGTACCTGAGTATGCAAAGCGTCTCCATTTGAGGTAGTAGCCATGTCTTGTGTGATTCAAAAGGGAGTTGTGAGAGGAGTGATGTCACCTTAGTTTCGAGAGCTCTTGCACGTGCTCTTGTCATTGGTCCAAGTGGTGTCGTAGGAGATGTAGATGTGTCCATGGGGATGATCGTGGGATGCTCCGCATCACTATTCAGCCAATGCCGTGCTGGTCCCTTAAGTTTTAGGGGGAGTTACTTGATGGCATGTAGGTCATCACCGTGGGCCATGTGGATATGGAGAAGAAAATCTTCTATTCATACTACGGGATATGTGGTGCCATTGTATGACTCAATGTTCACGGGTTTAAACCCTTCTGGGAACTGGTGCTCCATTACTTCATCGATGAAGCATATAGGGTGTGCGGCTCCTTTGTATCGGGCTACGTCTCGATGCAATTCGAATGGAGTCCATATGAGGTTTTCAGCCTGCGTGAGGTTGTGTTTATCACGCCAGACTTGATGGCCGTCTTCTCGCACTGGTGCATGCCCTCATGATCCATAAATTGATCTGGTATGACCGACCCTATTGTCCAGGTCTTGTCATAGGTCGTGTGTGTGTCGTGCGACCGCTGTTTCTCTCCCTCTAGGGCGTGTGGCGCAGGTTGGTGTTCGGCTTGGGTTGCCGCTCTGTCCCGACCAGGAGGTGGTCGGTCAGGTCTGTCAGCTGTGTTACGTGCTGTCGGTATAGGCTCTGGGACCTCCTCGTCAAATTTGGAGAGCAACCTGCACTTTGGGTAACTCTTAGTTGGGCACTCAAGGCCGTATTCCTCGGCTGCCATGACATTAGTGCATCTGTGATTGAGTAAGTCCTGATTTGCTTGAAGTTGATGTCGCTTCTTTTTCAGGCTTCTTGATGTGGCTATTAGCCGGCGCTTCAAGCGCTCTTGTTCGAGGGGGGGTCCTCTGGTACGATGAAGTCTTCGTTGCCCAGGCTCTCATCCTCTTCGGAGGTCACTAGGTAGTTACTGTCCTCCAAGCCCTCGTCCTCAATGGGATCATCGGGGTTGACTTGCCCCTCTTCCCAATCATCCTACTCGGATGTTGGCTCGATAGGGGCTTCTTGGTCCTTGGCGTTATCCGAGGTGTTATTGTCTTTTTTGCGATGTGATTTTGATCGGCGCCGCTGACGTCGATGCTTCATAGGTACTTCAGTAGGTTCATCCTCTAGAATCGTCTCGTCGTCGGCGTCATTCTCTTTGGGTGTGTCCACCATGTATACATCATGCGAAGAAGTGTCCGTCCAGCTTCCGATAAACTGCGGGTTCTGGCTTTGCTCTTCTCCGGCATCATCGTCCATGTCGTCGATGTCTTCGGAAGCGTAATCAAGCATGTCGGTTAAATCCTCGACAGTGGGTATAAAGTGGGTGGTGGGTGGGACATAAAATTCCCCGCTCTCGGCCCCTAGTGCGGGCTGGGCATAGTTCGGTAGCGATCCTTCTGTGATGGCGAGAGATTGCATTAAGTCCATAACCTTGTTTAAGGGTGGGGTATGGACATGGGAGCGAGGATCCGTGGAGCGAGGCGGGGCAGGAGTTCCCTAGCTGAGCTCGTATAACACAGACCTCGAGAGTTCGGAGCTGGTGTACGGAGGTGACCCCAGCTTGATGAGGATAGGGGGAGCCAGGAGCGATTTCGGACCGACCGGTAAAATGATCCCCTCTGTATCTCCGGTGTTGAGCTCTATGGCCGTAACGAGTCCGGTGGCTCTAAGCTTCCGTCTTCGGACTCGGTGAGGAGTTCCGGATCTGAAGCCGGAGCTGCGGTTGAGACCGCGAACCCTTGGAGGATCAAGTCTCCTCGGATATCAACGATGTAGTTTAGGTTTCTGAAACTGATCTGACGACCAGGGGCGTAGCTATCGTTCTGCTCTAGATGGCCAATCGAATTGGCTCATAGTGCGAAGCCGCCGAATACAAAGATTTGGCGGGGAGAAAGATCTCCCTCAGGGCGGTGTTGTGATGAATTTTTTATGGAGCCATCGAGCCTTCTAGTTATGACATAGTGGAACTCTCAATGAAAGCACCAATGGCGGTGTCAAAACCGGCAGATCTCGGGTAGGGGGTGCCGAACTGTGCGTCTAAGGATCAAAGATAACAATGAGGCAGGGGACACGATGTTTACCTAGGTTCGGGCCCTCTTAATGGAGGTAATACCCTACTTCCTACTTAATTTACTTTGATGAGTATAGGGGTTACAAGAGTTGATCTACCTCGAGATCATAATGGCTAAACCCTAGATGTCTAGCCTGTATAATTGTGATCCCCCCCTACGGACTAAACCCTCCGGTTTATATAGACATCGAAGGGATCTAGGGTTGTACAGAGTCGGTTACAGAGAAAGCAAGGTTCATGATCCGAATGCCAAGCTTTCTATCCACGCAAAGGAGAGTCCCATCCGGACACAGGGAAGGTTCTTCTACCTTGTATCTTCATGTCCCATCGGTTCGACCCATATCACATAGCCCGGACGCCCGAGGACTCCTTAGTCCAGGACTCCCTCACTAGGCAAGAACATTGCGCATTACCCGGATAACCAAGACCAATGCAAGGATGTTGTGTGTGTCCCTACTCGTAGCTCGTTGCATTCCCTCCTAAGTGTAGAGTTGAACATGTTGCCCATTCTTGTTGGTCCTATCGGATGAACGAATTTCATGTGCGATTGTTCTTCGTGGTGTCTCCGAGATTGGATATCTATTCTCCTTCTCTCTTTGTTTTCTTCTATGTTTTGGTACATAGAGACATAGTTTAAATCATATTTGTTTAAGACAAGGACGCATTGACATAACGTAAGTGTGGGAAACTACATAGCACCACAAGACTATACATGGATACCATAATTATACATGCATGACTAACAACATTGTTAGCTCGTTTTTCCCTGGCAATGTACATGATATGAGAAGACAACTCACCCATTGTGTTTTATGTAAATGATTCTTATCATTTTTTTCTTTCGCCCTGGGCGCCACTTGATCATTTGGTGTCCTTTCCTCGAAGCAAACTGGCAAGGGCTGTGGCCGACCATCTTTTTGTAGGGTGCGATATGAAAAGACAACGGATCCATTGCATTTGATTTAAACGCTTCTTATAATTTTTTCTTTCATCCTTGGCACCATTTCATCTTTTGGTGTCCTTTCCTCTGTGCCTGTGCTTTTGTATCGACTGGCAGGGGATGTGGCCAAACATTTTTTCTATTTTGGTGGCCCTGTTGGGCGACCGACTCTGATGGCCAAGCAATGTCCACGTACACACATTTGGTTCGTTGGTCAGCTGTTGTATCTGATGTGCATGGCACACCATGTGATTGTCATGGAGTCCACATTATTGATCTCACTTGACATCCCTCTTAGATGATGGCTGGAAATGGGCATGGCGTCTAGCCGATGGCTTGTGTGCATGGTACATATTATTGGTTTGTTGGTTGGCTATTGTGTTCAATGCGTTAGATACTTTATGTGATGGTCTAGCCAAACGAGGTGATCTGGAATGTCTTCCTAGACTTTCAAAACCACACATCATGTGCCAGATTGTAGGGGTTTACCCAACGCACATGAATAAAAGAATTGTAATACACTTGTATATATGAACAAACTTGGAACCATACAAAATGGAAGTGTAAAAAATAAACAAAAAAGAAGGCAATATCGAACCAGAGCATTAATCTCGCACATCCCCGGCATGGATGATGTGAGGCAACCTGCTAAAGTTGCTCGATCATGACATTTTCAATTGCATGCTCATGCCGACCACGGTTTCCTCTAGATTCATTGTTGCCGCCCACCATGATCCTCTGGAATAAATTCTTCAAGAAACCAGAACCATTAGCGAAGAAGCTCCTCATGCCGAACAAGAACAGGTAAGGCTAACAAAAAGCAGAAAGGAGGAACAAATAAGCAATAAGAGAATTGCAACAAAGAGGATAGAGAAACATGAACATCACAGTGGGCATGCACGAGTGAGATAATGCTGGAAATGGGAACAAAAAGTACACTCAAAAGAAGGAAGATGACAATAGGAAGAATAAAGCAAAAACACATAGAACCTCACAAACGAAGGACAAGTCATTGTTGTGTGACCCTCCTCGAGCTCCATAAAGCTAAACCCAATGCCCTAGGGTTTGTTCGCGATCCATTTTCCCCTCCCCCTCCTTCCAGCACCGAGGTAAGCAACGTAAGACACCACCGTCCCCATTGAACATATTGCTTGTTCATGTTGGATAATAGGGAAGACTATGCGTGTTACAAGGGAGATCCCAAAGACCCATTCAAGCATCGCGGGTGAGGACGGGAAAAGAGCGCTCTACAGCAGCAGCTGCAAAGTGATCCGAGAGGGACTTTAGCACGTGTGGCATCCAACGATTGGGCAAAATAACGAATTTATAGTAAAACATAACCGACATAAGGAAAATATCGAACTACCCATGACACACTCTGAATCAGGACAACCATGTCTCGTGAGACAACTCGAATGGAATGATACCTAGCCAGACAGGTGTACCCGGCTTGCGCGGCTGGGCAGGCACGCTCGCACCAAGTCGGGCGCCTGGCTGGTGCAAGCTAAGTATCCCGGTAGGTGGCCAAGGACGATGATAGGGTCCACTGCATGATGTCGCCCTCGATGCACCCTCGGTTCACCCATCATGGATGGTCACCAACTATAGCGATCGCGCGCCCTCGGTCCACCTGTGATGGACTCTCTAGCCAGGTCACCCGGGTATGACCCATCCGGGCAGATCGGACGGCTCGGAGACGCCCTGAGAGGCTCCCGCCGCAAGACACCAACAAACAACGACGTGTGCCATTGTTACAGTCAGTGCGTGACCATGATTGGTGGGATGAGTGTCGGTGCAACAAACCCTGGGTTCATTGCCCAGACCATGCACATGCCCGAGGACAAAGATAGCAGCACCAAGATCGAACCCAACAAGAAGGATCAATTCTTCAAAGGGTCCATGTGCAGACCAAGAAGACCAAGATGAACAAGAGTAGCCAGATATCGCCAAGGAAAAAACCTCCCTTGCCAGCCAGGCAAGCCTGGCGAGGTCGGGTTTGCCCCGGAGGCAAGCCACTCCACCGCTCCACCTCACGAGTGACGCTAGTCATAGATTAGTGCGGTGTCAAGCCCCAAGGTGACTAAGTAGCTGCTTTCCGCCACATGGCAGCCACTTCCTACAACAAACACCTCCAAATGACACCCGTCCTGAGACGTGTCAAGCAAGCAGACGCAAAGCTGGCAAAACAACCCGACACACTGTGATGTGACATTCGACGGTGCATTTAATGCTCTCGGTCAGCGTGCAGAGTTAGGTATGATATCACTATTTCCTATCTAATCAGTACTTAAAGACTGATTTGCCACTTTGGTGACCCCTTAACCTATAAAAGGAGGCCCATGGCAACCAAAGAAAGGGTTCGCGAGGTTGGCAAGTTCGGCCCCTCACATATCCATACGCGCGGTACCACTTCTGCTCCGAGGCAACCCTGTCGGGCGAGTGTGCTGCGCCCACCACCACCTTTTCCACCATCAATTCACCAAAGCAGGAGTAGGGTTTTACGCCTCACGGCGGCCCGAACCTGGGTAAAAACTACCTGTGTGATCTCTGCCATGTTGTCTACGCTTCTCTACTCTTTGTGCAATTTGTTCATCCCCCCGCCGAACCAAAAGGGGCTCGTAGCCCCATAGGTGGCCATGGTTCCCCATGACATCTTTGGCGCGCCAGGTAGGGGGATCACTTGCGCGAACCTGAGGGCGTTGGTAGCGCGTCATCTTCATCGCCATTTTCATCATCGATGGCGTCATTGACTATGGTGCCTAAGAAGAAGCCCGAACCTGGGAATCACCCGTCCACGTCGAGGGCTCCGCCGTCAGTGACCACCAACGTCGCGAGAAATGCGGGGACGTGTGAGGATGTCGAATCTACGGGAGATGTGGTCGGCGCAGGCGGTGTTGGCACCACCGCTCCCGTGGCCGAAGCTGAAGCGGGAGGCACCGGGGAAGAATAGCATCAGCAACATCCCAGCATGCTCCTCGAGGTACGGAAGAGGGCTTATTTCATCTGCACCCCCTCTCCTCGCTGAAGGGCACAATCACAGTGGAGGCGCTCGTTGTGGGGCGAATTGCAACCCTCCGGCCGCCCCCGCCGCGGGCACGACCACAGGACACACGCCTCCCACTGAACGGGCAGACCCAGCCACTGTGCCCAACGGAGTCACTGGCCCTCAATCTCCTCCACGCGTCACCATGCCATCCAACTGGCTGGTTCACAACAGTGATTGCACGGCGTGGTTGCCACCGACACCATTAGGAGCCAAGCGACACTGCGGTCTACGTCATCAACACCTATGCAAAGCACTGCCTCAAAGGCCACGACACGGGCCCAGCTGCTGCTCAGATTTCTGCTGGCAGCCGATCAGATGGATGAGTGGTGAGCCACCATCCAAAGTCTGATTGGTTCCACCGAGGTGGGAGCACCACAGCGAGATGGCCCGCCACGGCCTCCCCAGGCAACGGCAATGATTCGTGCTACTGGCCATATGGAAGGGGCCGCCCCCATGGTGGAGTCCCCACCTCAGCATGCGGTACGAGAGCCATGTAAACATGATCCCAACGATGTCTCGATGGCTTCCTCCGACCCTCGAGCACGTCAAGTCCAACGGCGAGCCCCGGAGGACAAGCGAAGGGAAGGCTCGCGCACCTTCATCGAGCGGTGCCGCGACAACCACTGCCAGCCCAATGGGTGCGACGGCCCCGACGTCGACGAGCGAGCGCTCGAAGATGGCGGGTGCCTACCTTTCATGGTCGGGTTCCCTGCCTTCACCTGTGAGCTGTGGCAAGTCCATTGGCTGTCCGCTCGCATGTTCAAGCCAGAGATACCAGAGAAGTATGGACAAACCTGACAGAGTTCTTGAGCATCTACACTATCGCTGTTCAGGCTGCCGGGGGAAGAGATGAGAAGGTATTCGCCAACTACTTCCCTTTGGCACACAAGTCAAATGTGAGGTCTTGGCTGATGCACCTACCGAAGAACTCCATTGCTACCTGGGTTGACTTGTGCCATGAGTTCATTGGCGCCTTCATGGGCGGCCATCAAGAACCAGGATGCCCCAGCGATTTGCAGCTGCTCCAGCAGAAAGAAGGAGAGACTCTGCGAAAGTACTTGCAAAGATTCAGCAGAGTCCACAAAAGTATTCCAGATATCCACCCAGCAGCTATGATAGCTGCCTTCCAATCCAATGTGTGCAACCGCATCATACCTTCCAAGATGAATGTTCTGTTGCCCAAGACCGTGAAGGAGCTGTATACCTTGCTGGACAAGTGTTGTCGAGTGGAAGAGGGGAGGAAGCTCCCTAGAGAGGAAGATTGCATCGACATCGACTCAGAGGATGACGACGAGTCCACCAGTTAGAGGAAGAAGAACAATAAGTGCAACAAGAAGTGCAAGGATAAGGCAGTGTTGACAGTTTAGAGATCGGGCACGCCTAGTACTGGCAAGAAGGCTAAAGCCGAAGCCCCCGACAAGGAAGCTGCCACGTGCACTGATTGCTGGGAGGCTGCGGCTACCAAGAAGGCTGGGAAAGGTGATGGACCGTACTGTAAGATTCATCAGACCAAGGGCCACGATCTCTAAGAGTGTCATGAGGTTGAGAAGCTCGTCAAGAAGCAGAGGGCTGAGTATGAGAAGCGTGATAAGGAAAGAGGTCAGAATGATACTGGTGGAAAGGGCCGAGGCGGTGAAGCAAACCGCTCCGGCAAGGCTTTTCGGAACCAAGGGAAACCCGATAAGGGCTGAGAGAAGAGAGATTGCAATGATGAAAGTGATGGAGGGGATGAAGAGAAAACTAGCAAGCAGGAATTCTAGAAGGCCACTGATGCCCTGTGTATTGACGGAGGTGCATCTTTGCACTCCTCTCACCGCCAACTTAAACAGTGGGTGCGTGAGGTCAATGCCATGGAGCCAATGTTAGGTTCTCGGAAGCCACTCAAGTGGTCATGCATGCCCATCATCTTTGATGAAGAGGATCACCCTAACCACATCACAGCGATAGGGTGCTTGTAGTTGTTGGTTTCACCAACAATCCATAATCTCAAGGTCACAAAGATGTTGGTTGATGGTGGGACTGGGTTGAATCTGATTTCCCCACAAGTTCTTAGCAAGCTCCAGAAAGCATAGGAAGAGCTTAAGGCCACGTGCACGTTTCAAGGAGTCAATCCCAGCAGGAGTCGTCATAAGGGAAAGATTATATTGCTAGTGAAATTTGGGGGAGAGTTAAACTACCAGACAGAGAAGATTGTGTTTGATGTGGTCAACCTTCCCCTGCCGTACAATGGAATCCTTGGGTGCTCGACCCTGGCAAAATTCATGGCGGCATCCCACTATGCCTATAACACCTAGAAGATTCCAGGACCGATGGACAAAATTTCCATTCCATCAGATAAGAAAGACGCAATGATATGCGAGGATAAGATGTAACGCAGTCGCGACAGAGGCTGGCGAAGCCATAGTGCCCGCCAAGGAAAGCAAAGGAAAGAAGAAGGATAGTAGGGACGCCGGTAGGGAATCCGGGAAGCATGCCTCTATGGAGTGCATGGCACCTGTTGATGACGTGCTGGAGAGTTCCAACAACAAGAGGACCAAGGCTGCTGCACCCCATGTGAAAAAGGTCCCGGCAGGGCTGGCTGGTACTGATGGTACTTTCACTATCAGTGCCACCCTCGATGACAAATAGGAAAGCGCCCTTGTTGCCTTCATGGGGGCGAATATCGATGTGTTTGCCTAGCAACCATCTGATATCCCAGTGTTCCTAGTGAGGTAATCGAGCACCACCTTGTTGTCTGCCGACATGCCCGACCCGTCAAGAAGAAGGTGCGGAAGCAGGCCTTGGAGCGACAACAGTTCATTGCCGAAGAGATCAAGAAACTTGAGGCAGCTATTTTCGTCAGAGGAGTACTACATCCAACATGGTTAGTAAACCTAGTGGTTGTGCACAAGGCTAATGGGAAATGGAGGCTGTGCATAGATTTCATGGATTTGAACAAGGCATGCCCGAAGGACCCATTCCCCTTGCTCTCCTTTCTGGATGCATACTCTTGGTACCATCAGATATTCATGTCCAAGGAAGATGAAGAGGAGACTTCCTTCATCACCCCATGTGGCACATATTGTTTTGTGCGCATGCCTTTCAGGTTGAAGAGTGTCGGGTCCCCTTTTGCAAGGGTAGTCCAAATTGGCTTCGAGCCACAGTTCCATATGAACATTGAAGCGTATATGGATGATATCGTGGTCAAGACCAAGGACAAATCGACCCTCATCCAGGATTTAGAAGAGACATTTGCTAATCTACGCAAGATCAACTTGAAGCTAAACTCGGAGAGTGTGTGTTTGGCGTTCCCTGTGGCAAGTTGTTTGGCTTGTTTGTGTCCCACCATGGGGTCGAGGCCAACCCAGATGAGATCAAGGCCATCGACCAGATTCAGGCACCCAAATCAGTTAAGGATGTGAGGCGCCTAATAGGATGTGTTGCCGCACATAGCAGATTCATCTCCAAGTCTGCCGAGCGCGCCTTGCCATTGTTCAAAGTTTTGAAGAAGGCAGTGCCTATGAAGTGGACGCTTGAAGTAGCTGCAACATTGCAAGACCTAAAGACCTACTTGTCTTCTATACCCACATTGGTTGCACCCAAACCACAGGAGTCGTTGCTGCTGTATCTGGCAGCAACTAATCAAGTGGTCAGTGCAGCGTTGGTGGCACAATGGGAAGTGGAGGAAACATCAACCTCAGCAGATGTCCTGCCAAGAGAAGAAAGAGAGAATAGCCCGGCAAGGTCAGATGTGAATCAGCACAAAGAGAAGCACGACAGCAAAGGCAACCCCAAGGATGCAGCAAGGAAGAAAGTGGTGCAGTGCCCAATATACTTTGTCAGCTCCCTGTTGTAGGGGGGCTAGATCCAGGTATTCTGGCATGCAAAAATTGAGTTTTGGCCTCGTTATGGCCTCAAGGAAACTGCTCCACTACTTCCAAAGCCATGATATCACAGTTGTCACACGCTTTTTGTTGCAAATGATACTTTGGAACCCAGAGGATATCGGCAGGATAGTGGAATGGGCACTAGAGTTATCTAGCTTTGACCTGAAGTTTGAAAGCACATAAACAGTTCAGAGCAGGGCATTGGCAGGGTTTATTGCAGGACGCCAACCCCTGATGAGGAAGTGCTGGAAACAGTTCTTCCCGACAAGGAATCACCCCAAGAATGGATCATGTATTTCGATGGTGCCTTCTCCCTACAAGGTGTAGGGGCTGGCGTGCTTCTCGTTGCCCCCACAGGGGAGCACTTGAAGTACGTCATCCAGATGCATTTTCCCCGGGAGGAGGCGACCAACAATACAATAGAGTATGAAGGGCTCCTTGTCCGGCTCAGGATTGCCACAGAACTGGGAATCAAGAGGCTGATCATTCGAGGAGATTCACAGCTTGTGGTGAGACAAGTCAACAAGGATTACCAATGTCCATTGATGGAGGCATACGTTGAGGAAGTGAGAAGATTGGAGGAGCGCTTTGACGCATTACAAACAGAGCACGTGCCCCGTGTGGAACATAACATTGCTGATCATCTGTCAAAGTACACTGTGTAGAAGCTACCTGTGGAACCAGGAACTATTGTTCTCCATCTTACTCAGCCTTCAGTATCCCCAACAACAATGGCCAGAAAGAGGAGGAAATTGGACTATGGTAAGCCTCTCACGGTAGAACCCCTCTGGGTTCCTAGCAGGGACCCTGCCGGAAACAAGTCCTCTTTGGTTGCCGGGTTGCACCCTCCTACCGGGCACTGGTCCCCGCGGTCAAGGGATGCACCCCCACGAATGAGGAGGTGCTACTAGTCCTCGTTGCGGAGCCTCAGGCTCCAACTTGGGCAAGGAATATAGTCCATTTCCTCCAAACTGGAGAACTTCCCGAAGAGTAAGAAGAAGCGGAAAGAGTAGCCCGGAGGGCCAGTATGTATCAGTTTGTCGATGACACTCTGTACAGAAGAAGGCCCAATAGTTTGAAATTAAAGTGCATTTGCTGGGAAAAAGGAAAGGCACCACTGGCAGAAATACACAAAGGCATGTGCGGCACCCACATTGGATCAAGGGCTTTAGTTGGGAAAGCATACCGGCAAGGATTCTATTGGCCCATAACCCACCAAGTGTGAAGCCTGCCAGTTCCATTCCAAGAATATCCATCTGCCTTCCCAAGCACTTTAGACAATCCCTTTGCCCTGGCCGTTTTTGGTCTGGGGGCTCGATGATGAGGACATCAATACCATTGTTACACCCACAGCCCCTACTGCTACATATACTGGACCAATTACTAGAGCTCGCGCACGCCAATTAAATTATCAAGTACTTTTGTTTCTTGGTAATGATTCTAATGTTCATGAGAATATGATGCTGCCTAAATTGGATACATTTGTTTTGCTTAGAAATGAAGGGCCTAGCTTACAAATGAAGGTCCTAAATTAGGCTTTTCTGAGTCTTTTGAGCCACGTGCCATCATAGGGATTTTTTGTCGCACTTTTTCGTCGTCGCTGCCCTGATTTCCAAAAAAAGTCAAAAAAAATTCCGTGCCTATCCTATCAGTTTGACCTGGGAAGAGTTTTGAGACACTCGCCATTATAGTGATTTTTCGCAAAAAAAAGAGGAGCGCAAAAAAAATAGAGCGAAAAAATTCCAAATTGTGCTTTTCCCTTGTTTACGTGCAGCGTCGTGATTTTGTTAGTGTTCTAGGCTCGCGTCCCTAGCACGGTCTAGCCTAGGACCAGCACAGTACCGTCGTTAAGCGTTTATTCAACTTTGCATATCTGAATTGATTATTGCTGACCCTTTTGCTACCATATTATAAGCCTACCCAGCTCCACATACATCTACGTTGTGCGTTTGACTCTCCCTGGTAATCGCTCTATCCAAGCTTTGAGAGTTTTGACTACAACGGTTGCCGATCACCGCTTGCTGCTGGGTAAGAACTGGTAAGAATTTGAGTTTTGCTTGACGGATTTGTGACACCCACCACTACCACTTGTTAGTAGTTTGTAGGATCATATTCTTATGTGTTTCTATTGCTGCTAACCATGCCAGGATCACAAGCTGACGAGATTGACTGGGAGAACTTAACGAACAAGGAGCTTCATGATAAGTTTCAGCAAATGATGACTGAACAGGTGCAAGATGTGCTGAACAATTTTGAAGAGGCAATGGAGAAGATCACTGGCCTTGAGAAGACCTTCAAAATGAAGCTCGATAATAGATTTAATGAACTGCTTGCGCGTCTTCCACCATCGGCTGCACCTGCCGCACCTCAGCAAGAACAACAACAACAACTACCTCCACATCACGAAACAGCCCTCCGCTGAGCGAGCCGTGTCCTTCTTTAGCCTGGCCAAACTGTTGGTGATGCTATTGATATTTTTGTGGCTCCTGCTGCTAATGCGGAGGATGATTATGCGAGAGATTACGAGGATGAGGTTGATCAAAATCAGAACTACGTGCAACCACCAGCACCACAACCACCAGGTCGTCCACATGCAAATAATCACAATGGTAAGGCTCTCCCTCAGGTATGAGATCATGACCATCTTTCTAAACTGAAATTGAATATTCCACCATTTGAGGGTAGATATGTTCCTGATATATATCTTACTTGGGAGTTAGAAACAGAACAACGATTTACATGTTTACAATATCCTAAGGAGAGACGTTTTCCTGCTGTTGTTTGTGCTTTCACTAGCTTTGCATGTGTTTGGTGGTCTGAACATTGTAGATTATATCCTATTCCAGCTACTTGGGCTGCTTTGAAAACTGCTATGCGTACTCGTTGGGTTCCACCATATTATCAACATGAATTAATTCAAAAATTGCAGTGTTTAAGACAAGGAATTTTTTTTGTCGAAGAATATTATCAGGAATTACAAACTTGCATGATTAGATGTGGTATTGTTGAGGATAATGAAGCTATGCTTGCACGTTTTATGGGTGGATTAAATAGAGAGATTCAGACCGTTCTAGAATATAAGGAGTAAACTAATATCACTCGTTTATTCCATCTTGCTTGTAAAGCTGAACGTGAAGTGCAGGATCGACAGGCATTGGCGTGAACTAACTTTTCTGCAGGTCGACCTTCATCATGGACACCGTGCGGATCTTCTACTTCCATCGCACCAGCACCTCCATCACGTGCCACCTATAGCCGTGATACAAGAAAGTAGGCACAACCACCACTATCTGCCAAGAGTGCACCTGCCGAGCCTGCACAGAGCTCTTCTTCTTCCATGGCATCAACAGGGCACACAAGTGATATTATTTGTCGTCGTTGTAAGGGAAGAGGTCATTATGCGAGAGAATGCAAATCTCAGCGTGTGATTATTGCTACTGAGGATGGTGGGTATGAGTCTGCTAGTGACTATGATAAGGAGACTTTGGCGCTTATTTCTAGTGAAGAACACGGTAGAGTAGTTTCTGATCATGAGACGCAATACATGGCTCCTGAAGACGCTGACAGGTATGAATGTTTAGTTGCTCAATGTGTTTTAAGTGTGCAGGTCACACAAGCTGAGCAAAATCAGAGGCACAATTTGTTCCATACAAAGGGAGTTGTGAAGGAACGTTCTGTGCGCGTCATCATAGACGGAGGGAGCTGTAACAACTTGGCTAGCATGGATATGGTGGAGAAACTATCTCTCACCACAAGACCACATCCACATCCTTACTACATCCAATGGTTCAACAACTGCGGCAAGGTTAAGGTAACACGTATTGTTCGTGTGCATTTTAGTATCTCTACATATGCTGATTATGTTGATTGTGATGTGGTACCTATGAAAGCATGTTCTTTATTACTTGGTCGACCATGGCAATTTGATAAACATTCTGTACACCATGGCAGAAACAATCATTCTACTCTTGTTCATAAGGATAAAAATATTACTTTGCTTCCTATCACTCCTGATTCCATTTTGAAAGATGGTATTAATAGAGCTAATAAAGCAAAACAGGGGAAAATAAGCGTGAAAATCAGATTGTGGCAAAAGAATTTGAGCAACAAATGAAGCCTAATAGTAAACCATCTAGTGTTTCTTCTGAAATTAAATTGAAAAGTGCATGTTTACTTGCCACTAAATCTGATATTGATGAGCTAGATTTTAGCAAATCTGTTAGCTATGCTTTTGTGTGCAAAGAGGCATTATTTTCATTTGAGGACGTGCCTTCCTCTTTGCCTCCTTCTGTCACTAACATTTTGCAGGAGTTCGCTGACGTCTTTCCACAAGACGTGCCACCGGGATTACCGCCTATTCGAGGGATTGAGCATCAGATTGACTTAATTTCCGGTGCTTCACTGCCAAACCGTGCGCCATACCGTACCAATCCAGAGGAGACGAAGGAGATTATGCGTCAAGTACAGGAGCTGCTTGACAAAGGTTATATACGCGAATCCCTTAGTCCTTGTGTTGTTCCTATTATTCTAGTGCCGAAAAAGGATGGTACATCACGTATGTGTGTTGATTGTAGAGGCATTAATAATATCGCTATTCGTTATCGTCATCCTATTCCTGGGCTAGATGATATGCTTGATGAATTGAGTGGATCTACAATATTCTCCAAAGTTGATTTGCGTAGTGGATACCATCAAATTTGTATGAAATTGGGAGATGAACGGAAAACGGCATTTAAAACTAAGTTTGGATTATATGAGTGGTTAGTCATGCATTTTGGGTTAACTAATGCACCTAGTACTTTCATGAGATTAATGAATGAAGTTTTACGTGCTTTTATTGGACGATTTATGGTAGTCTATTTTGATGATATACCGATTGATAGCACATCTTTGGAGGAACATTTAGAACATTTACATGTTGTTTTTATTGCTTTACATGATGCACATTTGTTTGGTAACCTTGGAAAGTGCACCTTTTGCACCGACCGAGTATCTTTTCTTGGCTATGTTGTTACTCCACAGGGAATTGAAGTTAATAAAGCCAAGATTGAAGCTATTGAGAGTTGGCCGCGGCCCAAAACGCTCACACAAGTGAGGAGTTTTCTTGGCCTCGCTGGATTCTATAGGCGTTTTGTGAGAGATTTCAGCACCATTGCTGCACCTCTCAACGAGCTTACAAAGAAAGATGTGCCTATTCTTTGGGGTACCGCACCAGAAGAAGCCTTCACGGTATTGAAAGATAAGTTTACGCATGCTCCTTTAGTCCAACTTCCTGATTTTAATAAGACTGTTGAGCTTGAATGTGATGCTAGTGGAATTGGATTAGGAGGTGTGTTATTACAAGATGGAAAACCTGTTGCATATTTTTCTGAAAAATTGAGTGGGCCTAGTCTGAATTATTCTACTTATGATAAAGAATAATATGCTCTTGTTCGGACTTTAGAAACATGGCAACATTATTTATGGCCCAAAGAATTTGTTATACACTCTGATCATTAATCTTTGAAACATATTAAAAGTCAAGCTAAACTGAATCGTGGACATGCTAAATGGGTTGAATTCATTGAGACTTTCCCTTATGTCATTAAACACAAGAAGGGTAAAGAAAATGTTATTGCTGATGCATTGTCTCGTCACTATAATTTGCTTTCACAACTTGACTTCAAAATATTTGGTTTGGAGACCATCAAAGATCAATATGTGCATGATGCGGATTTTAAAGATGTATTGCAAAATTGTAATGAAGGTAGAACATGGAACAAGTTCAATGTTAATGATGCTTTGTGTTCCGTGCTAACAAGCTATGCATTCCAGCTAGCTCCGTTCATCTTTTGTTGTTGCAGGAGGCGCATGGAGGAGGATTAATGGGACACTTTGCCGTGAAGAAGACGGAGGGCATAGTTGCTACACATTTCTTCTGGCCAAAGATGAGACGAGATGTTGAGCGCTTTGTTGCTCGCTGCACTACATGTCAAAAAGCTAAGTCATGACTCAGTCCTCATGGTTTATATATGCCTTTGCCTGTACCTAGTGTTCCTTGGGAGGATATATCTATGGACTTTGTTTTAGGTTTACCTCGAACAAAGAAGGGGAGGAATAGCATATTTGTTGTCGTAGATAGATTCTTGAAAATGGCACACTTTATACCATGTCATAAAAGCGATGATGCTGTTAATGTTGCTGATTTGCTCTTTCGTGAAATTATTTGCTTGCATGATGTGCCAAATACTATTGTTTCAGATCGTGATACTAAATTTGTTAGCCACTTTTGGAGATGTTTATGGGCTAAGTTGGGGACTAAACTTCTTTTTAGTACTACTTGTCAGCCCCAAACTGATGGACAAACTGAAGTAGTCAATAGAACATTGTCTACTATGCTTAGGGCTGTTTTGAAGAATAATAAGAAAATGTGGGAAGAATGCTTGCCTCATATAGAATTTGCTTATAATCGTTCATTGCATTCTACTACTAAGATGTGCCCTTTTGAAATTGTGTATGGTTTCCTACCTCGTACACCTATTGATTTGTTGCCTCTTCCATCTTCGGAGAAGGTTAATTTTGATGCTAAACAACATGCTGAATTGATTTTAAAATGCATGAGTTAATTAAGGAAAACATTAAGCGTATAAATGCTAAATATAAACTTGCTAGAGATAAGGGTAGAAAACATGTTGTGTTTGCACTTAGAGATCTTGTTTGGTTACATTTGCGTAAGGATAGATTTCCTGATTTGTGCAAATCAAAGCTAATGCCTCATGCTGATGGTCCTTTTAAGGTGTTGGAGAAAATAAATGATAATGCATATAGACTTGAGCTGCCTGTAGATTTTTGGGTTAGTCCCACTTTTAACATTGCAGATTTGAAGCCTTATTTGGGTGAGGAAGATGAGCTTCCATCGAGGACGACTTCATTTCAAGAAGGGGACGATGATGAGGACATCAATACCATTGTTACACCCATAGCCCCTACTGCTACATATACTGGACCAATTACTAGAGCTCGCGCACGCCAATTAAAGTATCAGGTACTTCCGTTTCTTGGTAATGATTCTAATGTTCATGAGAATATGATGCTGCCTAAATTGGATACATTTGTTTTGCTTACAAATGAAGGGCCTAGCTTGGAGAAGGATGGAAATTGGAGCAAGAATAAGCATGGCGATGATGGCATGCACAAGGGGAACAAGAACAGAGTTACAAGTGATGATTTCATGACTTTGAAGCCACCATAATGGGTGCATGAAGCCTTGGACGAAATATACAAGATGACACTTCATAAATCTCGTTCTGAGGCTATTTTAGGTGTTGCGTCACCTTATTATTGGGCCAGGCCCATGTAATTTCGAAATACATAAGTATAGGCTATTTATAGAGTCCGTATGTGTGGGGAAACAAGAGATAGGGTTGATTTCGGACCCCTCCACCAAGAGCCACGAAATTCCCCCACTCTTCCTCCATATATACAACCCTTAGGCCACCGTTTAGACTTTGGGTTTTGTTTAGACAAAAAGTTCGCCATAGCTGCAACTTCACGTACTTCGTTTGTGTTCAACGACTAGACAAAGGCGTCACAGAACCCCACCTTCATTAATAAAGCTTTCCTCGGTTATTCGCAATATCCAGATTGCAATCTTAGTTTCTTGCTTGTTCTTCATTTGCTTGCAGGAAATAGACTTTCGTGGTTAGGTTGATCGTGCTTCGGCGTGGTCAACAACCTCTGGGAGTTGGTTTAGCGATTGCTAAGGCGCGACGTCCTCGCACGTTCGTAGTCGGATCGTCAAAGTCGACTTCCACCAAAACAATAGCCACCATCTCATCAAAAGACGGGACACCTTTGCCTCTATCACATATATACATACTATACAGTTGGTGACTATAGTCGGGTCATCTCATTGAGTACCCGCAAGTGATTCGGATATGGGGGATGAAAGGGCAGGTGGCTCCCGACTGTTACTTTGAGGCGGAGCGACTGGGCAGGTTGAGACGACCTAGGCGAGAGGTGGGCTTGGCCTTGGTCGGCATTCGTGGTTACTTCATAATAACACGCTTAACGAGATCTTGGTATTTGATCTGAGTCTGGTCACTGGCCTATACGCACTAACCAACTACGCGGGAACAGTTATGGGCACTCGACCTCTTGGTATCAGCCGAAGCCTTCTTGACGTCGGCGACTGAGCGCGCGCGCTGGGTTGGACCGCATAACGCAACTTCCTTTTTAACGGAGGTTGCTAGGTCTGCTCACTGGCCGCCCACGCAACGTGCAGGTGTGCAATGGGCAATGGGCCCAGACCCCTGCGCGCATAGGATTTAGACCGGCATGCTGACACTCTGTTGTGCCTAGGTGGGGCTGCAACGTGTTGATCTTACGAGGCCGGGCATGACCCAAGAAAGTGTGTCCGGCCAAAGGGGATCGAGCGTGTTGGGTTATGTGGTGCACCCTTGCAGGGAAGTTGATCTATTCGAATAGCCGTGTCCCTCGGTAAAAGGACGACCCGGAGTTGTACCTTGACCGTATGACAACTAGAACCGGGTACTTAATAAAACACACCCAGACAAGTTCCAGAGACAACCTGGTGATCGCTTTCCCACAGGGTGATGAGGGGAGGATCGCCGGGTAGGATTATACTATGCGATGCTACTTGGAGGACTTCAATCTACTCTCTTCTACATGCTGCAAGATGGAGGCTGCCAGAAGTGTAGTCTTTGATAGGACTAGCTATCCCCCTCTTATTCTTGCATTCTGCAGTTTAGTCCATCGACATTGCCTCTTTACACATATACCCATGCATATGTAGTGTAGATCCTTCCTTGCGAGTACTTTGGATGAGTACTCACGGTTTCTTTGCTCCCTCTTTTCCCCCTCTTTCCTTTTCTTCTCGGATGCCGCAAACAGACGTTGGAGCCCAGGAGCCAGACGCCACCACCGATGACGACTCCTACTACACTGGAGGTGCCTACTACTACGTGCAGGCCGCTGACGACGACTAGGAGTAGTTTAGGAGGATCCCAAGCAGGAGGCCTGCGCCTCTTTCGATCTGTATCCCAGTTTGTGCTAGCCATCTTATGGCAACTTGTCTAACTTATGTCTGTACTCAGATATTGTTGCTTCCGCTGACTCGTTTATGTTCGAGCACTTGTATTCGAGCCCTCGAGGCCCCTGGCTTGTAATATGATGCTTGTATGACTTATTTTACTTTTAGAGTTGTGCTATGATATCTTCCCGTGAGTCTCTGATCTTGATCGTACACATTTGCGTGCATGATTAGTGTATGATTGAATCGGCAGTGTCACAACTTGGTATCAGAGCCGACTGCCTGTAGGAATCTAATAACCCACAAGTATAGGGGATCGCAACAACTTTCGAGGGTAGAGTATTCAACCCAAATTTATTGATTCGACACAAGGGGAGCCAAAGAATATTCTTGAGTATGAGCAGTTGAGTTGTCAATTGAACCACACCTGGATAACTTAGTATCTGCAGCAAAGTGTTTAGTAGCAGAAGTGGTATGATAATAATAGTAAAGGTAGCAAAAGTAAAGATAAATGTTTTTGGATTTTTGTAGTAGTTGTAACAATAGCAACGGAAAAGTAAATAAGCGAAGAACAATATATGAAAAGCTCGTAGGCAATGGACCAGTGATGGATAATTATGCCGGATGCAATTCCTCATGCAATAGTTATAACATAGGGTGGTATAGAACTAGCTCCAATTCATCAATGTAATGTAGGCATGTATTCCATAAATAGTCATACATGCTTATGGAAAAGAACTTGTATGGCGTCTTTTGTCCTACCCTCCCGTTGAAGCAGGGTCCTAGCGGAAACTAAGGGATATTAAGGCCTTCTTTTAATAGAGAACCAGAACAAAGCATTAGCACATAGTGAATACATGAACTCCTCAAACTACGGTCATCACCGAGAAGTATCCCGATTATTGTCACTTCGGGGTTGTCGGATCATAACACATAATTGGTGACTATATACTTGTAAGATAGGATCAAGAACACACATATATTCATGAAAACATAATAGGTTCAGATATGAAATCATGGCACTCGGGCCCTAGTGACAAGCATTAAGCATAGCAAAGTCATAACAACATCAATCTCAGAACATAGTGGATACTAGGGATCAAACCCTAACAAAACTAACTTGATTACATGGTAAATCTCATCCAACACATCACCGTCCAGCAAGCCTACGATGGAATTACTCACGCACGGGGGTGAGCATCATGAAATTGGTGATGGAGGATGGTTGATGATGACGACGGAGACCAATCCCCCTCTCCAGAGCCCCGAATAGACTCCAGATCAGCCCTCCTGAGAGATATTAGGGCTTGGCGGCGGCTCCGTGTCATAAAACGCGATGAAACTTTCTCTTTGATTTTTTTTCTCCCCGAGACGGAATATATGGAGTTGGAGTTGAGGTCGGAGGAGGCCCAAGGGGCCCACGAGAGAGGGGGCCGCACCCTAGGGGGGCGCACCCTGTCTCGTGGATAGGCTGTGGGCCCCTGGCATTAATTCTTTCGCCAAAAATTCTTATTAATTCCAAAAAGTGTCTTCGTGGATTTCCAGGACATTGCGAGAACTTTTCTTTTCTACACATAAAACAACATCATGGCAGTTCTGCTGAAAACAACGTCAGTCCGGGTTAGTTTCATTCAAATCATGCAAGTTAGAGTCCAAAACAAGGGCAAAAGTGTTTGGAAAAGTAGATACGTTGGAGACGTATCAACTCCCCCAAGCTTAAACCTTTGCTTGTCCTCAAGCAATTCAGTTGATAAACTAAAAGTGATAAAGAAAAACTTTTACAAACCCTGTTTGCTCTTGTTGTTGTAAACATGAAAAGCCAGCATTCAAGTTTCAGCAAATAGTATGAACTAACCATACTCACAATAACACATAGGTCTCACAATTTACTCATATCAATAGCATAATTAGCTAGCGAGCCATCATAATAAAACTCAGATGACAACACTTTCTCAAAATAATCATAACATGATATAACAAAATGGTATCTCGCTAGCCCTTTCTAAGACCGCAAGACATAAATGCAGAGCACCTTTAAAGATCAAGGACTGACTAAACATTGTAATTCATGGTAAAAGAGATCCAGTCAATTCATACCCAATATAAACCAATAATAATGAATGCAAATGGCAGTGTGCTCTCCAGCGGGTGCTTTTAATAAGAAGGGTGATGACTCAACATAAAAAGTAAATAGATAGGCCCTTCGCAGAGGGAAGCAGGGATTTGTAGAGGTGCCAGAGCTCGGTTTTAAAATAGAGATTGAATAACATTTTGAGCGGCATACTTTCGTTGTCAACGCAACAACTATGAGATGGCTGTATCTTCCATACTACATGCATTATAGGCAGTTCCCAAACAGAATGGTAAAGGTTTATACTCCCCCAACCACCAACAAGCATCAATCCATGGCTTGCTCAAAACAACGAGTGCCTCCAACATACAACAGCCCTGGGGGAGTTTTGTTTAATTATTTTGATTTGCTTTGATCTTTTTGGATCATGGGACTGGGCATCCCGGTTACCGGCCCTTTCTTGTGAATGAGGAGCAGAGTCCACTCCTCTTGAGAATAACCCACCTAGCATGGAAGATATAGGCATCCCTAGTTGAAACATGAGCTGCTCGAGCATACAAAACAGAATTTCATTTGAAGGTTTGGAGTTTGGCACATACAAATTTACTTGGAACGGCAGGTAAATACCGCATATAGGAAGGTATAATGGACTCATATGGCACAACTTTAGGGTTTAAGGAGTTTGGATGCACAAGCAGTATTCCCGCTTAGTACAGGTGAAGGCTAGCAAAAGACGGGGAAGCGACCAACTGAGAGAGCGACAACAGTCGTAAACATGCATTAAAATTAATTAACACTGAGTGCAAGCATGATTAGGATATAATCCACCATGAACATAAATATCATGAAGGCTACGTTGATTTGATTCAACTACATGTGTGAACATGTGCCAAGTCGAGTCACTTAATACATTCAAAGGAGGATACCATCCCATCATACCACATCATAATCATTCTAATAGCATATTGGCACGCAAGGTAAACCATTATAACTCATAGCTAATCAAGCATGGCACAAGTAACTATAATCTCTAAATGTCATTGCAAATATGTTTACTTCATAATAGCTGACTCAGGAACGATGAACTCATCATATTTACAAAAACAAGAGAGGTTGAGTTCATACCAGCTTTTCTCCTCCCAATAAGTCCATCATATATCGTCTTTATTGCCTTTCACTCGCACGACCGAATGATGTATATAATAATAAGAGTGCACGTGCATTGGACTAAGCTGGAATCTGCAAGCATTCAACTCAAGAGAGAAGACAAGTAATATGGGCTCTAAATTAAATAAACAATCATGCATATAAGAGCCACTAAGCATTTTCAATATAGTCTTCTCGACCCCCAAAAGAAAGAAAAGAAAATAAAACTATTTACACGGGAAAGCTCCCAACAAGTAAAAAGAAGAACTAGAAATCTTTTTGGGTTTTCATTTTAATTTCTACTACAAGCATGGAAATTGAACTAACTAATTTTTTTGGTTTTTCTTAAGGTTTATCAAGCACACAAGAAGAAAACTAGAAAAAGAAATTTAAACTAGCATGGATAATACAATGAAAGAGCATGAGCACTGATGACTAGTGTGTGAACATGAATGTAAAGTCGGTGAGAAATACATACTCCCCCAAGCTTAGGCTTTTGGCCTAAGTTGGTCTAATACCAATGACCGCCTGGCTGATATCCATAAGTGAAACTGGGGTAGTACTGAGATGCAGAGGCGACCGCCTCCTGAGCAGCAGCGTGTTGGTGAGCTGCCTCCATTCCCCTCTCATATTCAGTTGCTTCTTCCCTGGTGAAAACATATCTTCCTTTTGCCTGATAATCAAAAAGGTAGGGACCAGGAAGAGTAACAGGGACGACGTTGCTCTCGTGGAGCTATATTAAGAAAATGATGATCAAACATAGCTTCTTTATCCAAATAAACAGGAGGTACAATCATATCCCCCTCTCGTGGAGCTATATTAAGAAAATTAGCCACACGGGTTGCATAAATTCTTCCAAAGAAATCACCCCTTCTACTATTATTCTGCAACCTACGTGCAACTTTTCCCCCCAAGTTATAACCTTTATAACCTGACATAGCACTCTTGAGGACACAAAGATCAGGGGCACACATGTGACATACCTCGTCCTTACCATTAATGCATCTACCAATAAAGAGAGCGAAGTAATGTATAGCAGGAAAATGAATGCTCCCTATGGTAGCTTGTGCTACCTCCCAAGATTCTCCCTAAGGGAGTCCTGGATTAGGGGGTGTCCGGATGGCCGGACTATGACCTTTGGCCGGACTCCCGGACTATGAAGATACAAGATTGAAGACTTCGTCCCCTGTCCGGATGGGACTTTCCTTGGCGTGGAAGGCAAGCTTGGCGATACGATATGAAGATCTCCTCCCATTGTAACCGACTCTGTGTAACCCTAGCCCTCTCCGGTGTCTATATAAACCGGAGAGGTTTAGTCTATAGGACGAACAACAATCATACCATAGGCTATCTTCTAGGGTTTAGCCTCTCTGATCTCGTGGTAGATCAACTCTTGTACTACCCATATCATCAATATTAATCAAGCAGGAGTAGGGTTTTACCTCCACCGAGAGGGCCCGAAGCTGGGTAAAAACATCGTGTCCCTTGTCTCCTGTTACCATCCGCCTAGACAGACAGTTCGGGACCCCCTACCCGAGATCCGCCGGTTTTGACACCGACATTGGTGCTTTCATTGAGAGTTCCTCTGTGTCGTCACGCTTAGGCCCGATGGCTTCTTCGATCATCAACCACGACACGGTCCAGGGTGAGACTTTTCTCCCCGGACAGATCTTCGTATTCGGCGGCTTCGCACTGCGGGCCAACTCGCTTGGCCATCTGGAGCAGATCGAATGCTACGCCCCTGGCCATCAGGTCAGGTTTGGAAGCTTAAACTACACGGCCGACATCCGCGGGGACTTGATCTTCGACGGATTCGAGCCACGGCCGAGCGTGCCGCACTGTCCCGATGGGCATGATCTAACACTGCCGCCGGATAGCGCCCAGAGTGCCGCTCAGGTGTCCGCTCCGACCATTAGCTCGGAGCCGACTGCGCTAGTCGGGGACGGACGGTTGGACGCCGCCCTAGGAGCCGCAATCTCTACGGCGATAGATCCGAATACCAGCCTAGTCCTTTGCAAGGCCCGTGACTCCAAGGTGCCGGACTCTGTTCCGGACTCCGAATCTTCTGCACCCCTTACGATCGAACCCGATTGGGCTCCGATCATGGAGTTCACCACCGCAGACGTCTTTCAGCACTCGCCCTTTGGCGATATCCTGAACTCCCTAAAGTCTCTCTCTTTGTCAAGAGAGCTCTGGCCGGACTATGGTCAGCAGGGTTGGGATGCGGACGATGAAGAAATTCGAAACCCACCCACCACCCACTTTGTAGCCACTGTCGACGATCCAACCGACATGCTCAACTTCGACTCCGAAGACATCGACAGTATGGACGCTGATGAAGGAGACGACCAAGAACCAGCACCTATAGGGCACTGGAAGGCCACCTCGTCATATGAAATATACATGGTGGACACGCCCAAAGCAGGGGATGGCGATGAAAAAGTGGAGGATGACCCCTCCAAGAAGCAACCCAAGCACCGATGTCAGCGGCGCCGCTCTAAATCCCGCCAAAGCAAGAACGGTGAATCCGGCACCGGAGACGTCAACACCCCGGAAAGTGCCGAAGACATCCCCCTGCAGCAGGATTCAGCGCAGGAGGACGAAGGAGCCAGCCCTCATGAGAGAGCGGCCGACAGAGAGGTCGAGGACGACAATTATATGCCTCCCTCCAAAGACGAGGCAAGCCTCGACGACGACGCGTCGTGCCAGAGGATCTCGTCAAACAAGAGCGTTTCAAACGCAGGCTTATGGCCACGACAAGCAGCCTCAAGAAAAAACAGCAGCAGCTTAGAGCTGACCAAGACCTGCTAGCCGACAGATGGACTGAAGTCCTGGCGGCCGAAGAGTATAAACTCGAATGCCCGTCCAAGAGTTACCCAAAGCGTAGGCTGCTACCCCAGCTAGAGGAGGAAGCAACTAAACCTACATCACCAGCGTACGATGCGCCCAATCGGCCACCCCATGGCCGCGACAGAGAGGCCCTTCGGCCCTCAATCCAAGCCGCACCCCGGTGCCGCTCTAAGAATACCAGAGCACGGGGAAACGCAACAGACCTGCGAGACATATTGGAGGATAAGGCAAGGCAAACAAGATCGATCTACGGATTGCGCCGGTGCCCCACATCACGTGACGATAACCGTCACACCGGATATGATAAATACGGACAGGCCAAATACAACAGACCAAGCTCATCCGAGCTGCGTCGCGATATAGCCCAGTACAGGGGCGCCGCACACCCACTATGCTTCACAGATGAAGTAATGGATCATCAAATCCCCGAGGGTTTTAAACCCATAAACATCGAATCATACGATGGCACAACTGATCCCGCGGTATGGATCGAGGATTATCTCCTTCATATCCACATGGCCCGTGGTGATGATCTACACGCCATCAAATACCTCCCGCTCAAGCTTAAAGGACCAGCTCGACATTGGCTTAACAGCCTGCCAGCAGAGTCAATTAGTTGCTGGGAGGACCTAGAATCCGCATTCCTTGACAACTTCCAGGGCACTTATGTGCGACCACCAGACGCCGATGACCTAAGCCACATAATCCAGCAGCTAGAGGAATCGGCCAGGCAATTCTGGACACGGTTCCTAACCAAGAAAAATCAAATAGTCGACTGTCCGGACACCGAGGCCCTCACAGCCTTCAGGCACAACATCCAAGACGAATGGCTTGCCCGGCACCCAGGACAGGAAAAGTCGAAATCTATGGCAGCCCTCATGATACTCATGACCCACTTCTGCGCGGGCGAAGACAGCTTTCTAGCTTGTAGCAATAACATAACCAAGAGCCCTGGCAATTCGGATACCAAGGACAACAATGGCAGGTCACGTCGCAACAAGCACAAGCACCGCATTAACGGCGACAATACTGAGGATACGGCAGTCAATGCCGGATTCAGAGGCTCTAAACCCAGTCAGCGGAAGAAGCCATTCAAAAGAAACCCTCCGGGCCCATCCAGCTTAGACCGGATACTCGATCGCTCGTGCCAGATACAAGGCACCACCGAACAACCAGCCAACCACACCAACAGGGATTGTTGGGTGTTCAAGCAGGCAGGCAAGTTAAGTGCCAAAACCAGAGACAAGGTTCCTGAGTCATTCTACCAGTTCTAGTATCCACTCTAATAGCAAAGTCATTTTTATTATTTAATTCTGAATCAAATCATTTTGAGCTTGGAGTACTTGCTCAGCTTGAGTAGCAACCATAGAAGCATATTTGCTAACACGGTGAAGTTCATCTTTAACTCTAGCCAGATTATCACCTACGCGTCCTATCTCGAAAGCATTATTCTTTAACTCTCTACCAACATATGCATTAAAACTTTCTTGTCTATCCATAAAGTCATCAAATTCATCTAAGCATGGGCTATAAAATTTAGTAGAGGGTGTTTCAACTTTATCATATCTGTAGAGAGAATTTACCTTTACTACCTGTGTCGGGTTATCAAGACAATATGGTTCTTCAGGCGGTATATTCAGACCATGTATTTCTTCAATAGGAGGTTAATTCTTAACATCTTCAGCTTTAATACCTTTTTCTTTCCTTGATTTCTTTGCCTCTTGCATATCTTCAGGACTCAGAAATAAAACACCTCTCTTCTTCGGAGTGGGTTTAGGAATGGGCTCAGGAGATGGCTCAATTGGTTCAGGAATTACTTCAGGAATTGGCTCGGGGAGAGTCCAATTATTTTCATTAGTCAACAATTATTCAATAGTATTTCAGCTTCGTCAACTGTTCTTTCCCTGAAAACACAACCAGCACAACTATCCAAGTAGTCCTTGGAAGTATCGGTTAGTCCATTATAAAAGATATCTAGTATTTCGTTTTTCTTAAGAGGATGATCAGGCAAAGCATTAAGTAACCGGAGAAGCCTCCCCCAAGCTTGTGGGAGACTCTCTTCTTTGATTTGCACAAAATTATATATTTCCCGCAAGGCAGCTTGTTTCTTATGAGCAGGGAAATATTTAGCAGAGAAGTAATAAATCATATCCTGGGGACTACGCACACAACCAGGAGCAAGAGAATTATACCAAGTCTTAGCATCACCCTTTAATGATAACAGAAATATCTTAAGGATATATAAATAGCGAGACTTCTCATCATTAGTAAACAGGGTGGCTATATCATTTAACTTGGTAAGATGTGCCACAACAATTTCAGATTCAAGGCCATAAAAAGGATCAGATTTAACTAAAGTAATAATATGAGGATCAATAGAGAATTCATAATCCTTATCAGTAACACATATAGGTGAAGTAGCAAAAGCAGGATCGGGTTTCATTCTAGAATTAAGAGACTACAACTTCCATTTAGCTAATAATTTCTTAAGACCATTTCTATCATTGCAAGCAAGAATTTCCATAGCAGCTTTTTCATTCACAACATAACCCTTAGGAACAACAGGTAATGCATAATCATTGGGGGAACCTTCATCATCACTATCATCAATAATAGGTTCTTCAATATTTTCATTCCCCTAACTCTAGCAAGTTGTTCATCTAGAAATTCACCTAATGGCAAAGTAGTATCACGCACAGAAGTAGTTTCATCATGCATAGCAGAAGTGGAATCATCAATAACATGCGACATATCAAAATTCAAAGCAGGAACAGGTTTAGGTGTCGCAAGCCTACTAATAACGGAAGGAGAATCTAGTGCAGAGCTAGATGGAAGTTCCTTACCTCCCCTCGTAGTTGAGGGAAAATAGTAGTTCGATCGTATTTCAAGTTCTTCATAGTGATCAACAGATATAAATCCCAAGTGACTCAGTGAATAGAGCTATGCTCCCCGGCAACGGCGCCAGAAATTAGTCTTGATAACCCACAAGTATAGGGGATCGCAACAGCTTTCGAGGGTAGAGTATTCAACCCAAATTTATTGATTCGACACAAGGGGAGCCAAAGAATATTCTTGAGTATTAGTAGTTGAGTTGTCAATTCAACCACAACTGGATAACTTAGTATCTGCAGCATAGTGTTTAGTAGCAAAAGTGGTATGATAATAATAGTAACGGTAGCAAAAGTAAAGATAAATGTTTTTGGGTTTTTGTAGTAGTTGTAACAGTAGCAACGGAAAAGTAAATAAGCGAAGAACAATATATGAAAAGCTCGTAGGCAATGGATCAATGATGGATAATTATGCCGGATGCAATTCCTCATGCAATAGTTCTAACATAGGGTGATATAGAACTAGCTCCAATTAATCAATGTAATGTAGGCATGTATTCCGTAAATAGTCATACGTGCTTATGGAAAAGAACTTGTATGACGTCTTTTGTCCTACCCTCCCGTTGAAGCGGGGTCCTAGCGGAAACTAAGGGATATTAAGGCCTCCTTTTAATAGAGAACCGGAACAAAGCATTAGCACATAGTGAATACATGAACTCCTCAAACTACGGTCGTCACCAAGAAGTATCCCGATTATTGTCACTTTGGGGTTGTCGGATCATAACACATAATAGGTGACTATAGACTTGCAAGATAGGATCAAGAACACACATATATTCATGAAAACATAATAGGTTCAGATCTGAAATCATGGCACTCGGGCCCTAGTGACAAGCATTAAGCATAGCAAAGTCATAGCAACATCAATCTCAGAACATAGTGGATACTAGGGATCAAACCCTAACAAAACTAACTTGATTACATGGTAAATCTCATCCAACCCATCACCGTCCAGCAAGCCTACGATGGAATTACTCACGCACGGCGGTGAGCATCATGAAATTGGTGATGGAGGATGGTTGATGATGACGACAGCGACGAATCCCCCTCTCCGGAGCCCCGAACGGACTCCAGATCAGCCCTCCCGAGAGAGATTAGGGCTTGGCGGAGGCTCCATGTCGTAAAACATGGAGTTGGAGTTGAGGTCGGAGGAGGTCCAGGGGGCCCAGGGTGCCCACGAGATAGGAGGCCACGCCCTAGGGGGGCGCGCCTCCCTATCTCGTGGACCAGCTGTGGGCCCCCTGGCATTAATTCTTCCGCCAAAAATTCTTATTAATTCCAAAAAGTGTCTAGGTGGATTTACAGGATATTCCGAGAACTTTTCTTTTCTACACATAAAACAACATCATGGCAGTTCTGCTGAAAATAGCGTCAGTCCGGGTTAGTTTCATTCAAATCATGCAAGTTAGAGTCCAAAACAAGGGCAAAAGTGTTTGGAAAAGTAGATACGTTGGAGACGTATCAGAATCCCCCTCCCAAACTCCTTGGCCAAAGTTGAGTCTAGTCATTGATTTTTTTTACTAACATGGCTGTGCGGCTTACAGGCCCACGTCGCCATTGGGTGGTATTATGATCTTTTACTTCTCGTTTATACTCTGGGACTCTGTTCTCTCTTCTATTCAGGTTAAATGATTTTGATAACTCTAACTCTAGGTTCTCGTAACTATTTCTGCCAGAGAGCCCTCATTCCAGAAGATCACCTGCTTCATCAGAAGATTCTGAGGATATCCCTCGATATTTTCCCAAGACCCTTGTGCTTATCGCCTTTGCAATCCACTGTCACGGATATATCCCTATGGATATCTATATGCACTTGTCATTCTCTTGATCATTCCTCGTTGCTCTTGTTGTTACAAGATGCCTCGTAATATTCGCCGTTGTCCTAAGAATCCTTTGAGTTTACTGTCTTGCAGTTATATTTCGCATGAAACCCCTTATGGGTTTTTCCTCACATTTATCGAGGATTTGTTCTTCTCAATTGTTCTTGTGTCTCACATAATTCTTCAGAATACTTTTCAACCTTTGGAAAATCCTGTGCAGCCTGTTACACTTGAAACTCTTACCTGTTTGCATTATGGTTAATTCCATATGACTAGTAGTCCTCGTTAACATCCCTTGTCTTAGTCATTTTGAGCCTATTGATTCAATGTGTGCGTACGCACGCAGTCATCAGGTTATACTTTTTAAGATTATCTTTCCGGCTCAGGCGTCATTCCGGACATGAGTTGGTTCTCGGCAATTCAAACCTTTATTGATTGTCCAACTAAGTGTTTTCAACTTATCCATCCTTGATTAGAGCGTCTACTTCTGATCCTTCGTTTTGGAAACCATAATTTCTTTCTATTTAAGCATCAGACTAATCAGGCGATTCTTGAATCTGATGCCTCTGCTTCTTTATTCCTCTGAGTGAGTACCAATACTCACATCAGCTCCGTTGTGGATCGCCCGATCCATTATTGGATTTTATTTGACAGTGTCCTTCATATTCAATCACCTTGTGAGTTCTTCCCCTGATACATAATGCCTTTGGAAAATTGTATCCTCTGCTTGGCCAATCATGCTCTGCTTTCGAGCTTGTGTATTTACTTTTGAAACTTGTGGTATATGTTACTAAGATGCCCGATGGGTTGAACCTAGCCTTCCCCTAATCCGTGAGAACCTGAAAGTTTACATAACTCATACTCTTCCGGTGTTCTACCAGATATAATTCCACTGCAGTTTTATCAAAGCGAGAGGTGAATAAACTGATATGCATTAAGGAAGTGGGAGTCGACCTTGAACTTTGTGTTCATGCCCATGAAAATGATGTAGACCGTCTCAGAAGCTTCTTGCAAAATGATTATCCAGCTGTATGATTCTTTCGGTATTCTAGAAATTGATTCCTTACAGTTATGGTTCCGACCATGCTATCCTGATCTGATATATCTGATGGGAATTCAATCCAGTGGCTCGTTGATGTCTACTACACAACCTTCTTCTTGTAGACGTTGTTGGGCCTGCAAGTGCACAGGTTTGTAGGACAGTAGCAAATTTCCCTCAAGTGGATGACCTAAGGTTTATCAATCCGTGGGAGGCGTAGGATGAAGATGGTCTCTCTCAAACAACCCTGCAACCAAATAGCAAAGAGTCTCTTGTGTCCCCAACACACCCAATACAATGGTAAATTGTATAGGTGCACTAGTTCGGCGAAGAGATGGTGATACAAGTGCAAAATAGATAGTAGATAAAGGTTTTTGTAATCTGAAATAATAAAAACAGCAAGGTAACAAGTGTTAAAGTGAGCGTAAACCGTATTGAAATGATAGGAAAAAAGGCCTAGGGTTCATACTTTCACTAGTGCAAGTTCTCTCAACAATAATAACATAGATAGATCATATAACAAGCCCTCAACATGCAACAAAGAGTCACTCCGAAGCCACTAATAGCAGAGAAAAAACGTAGAGATTATGGTACGAAACTACCTCAAAGTTATTCTTTCGGATTGATCTATAAAAGAGTTCGTACTAGAATAACTCCTTAAGATACAAATCAACCAAAACCCTAATGTCACCTAGATACTCCATTGTCACCTCAAGTATCTGTGGGCATGATTATACGATATGCATCACACAATCTCAGATTCATCCAACCAACACAAAGTACTTCAAAGACTTCCCCAATGTTTCTATCGGAGAGTCAAGAACGTGTGCCAACCCCTATGCATAGGTTCCCAATGTCACGAAACCCGCAAGTTGATCACCAAAACATACATCAAGTGGCACATGATATCCCATTGTCACCACAGATAATCACGGCAAGACATACATCAAGTATTCTCATAAAAGACTCAATCCGATAAGATAACTTCAAAAGGGGAAACTCAATTCATCACAAGAGAGTAGAGGGGGAGAAACATCATAAGATCCAACTACAATAGCAAAGCTCGGGATACATCAAGATCGTGCCATAGATGGAACACGAGAGAGAACATGAGAGAGAGAGAGATCAAACACATAGGTACTGGTACATACCCTCAGCCCCGAGGGTGAACTACTCCCTCCTCATCATGGGTAGCGCCGGGATGATGAAGACGGCCACCGGTGATGGGATCCCCCTCCAGTAGGGCGCCGGAACGGGCTCCCGAGAGATTTTTGGTGGCTACAGAGGCTTGTGGCGGCAGAACTTCCAATCTATCTTCTTCTCTCGAAGTTTTAGGGTACGTAGGTATATATGGGTGAAAGAAGTATGTCGGTGGACCGAAGGGGGGCCACAAGGCAGGGGGGCGCCCCAAGGGGGTGGTCGCGCCCCCCACCCTCGTGAGAACCTCCCTTCTTTCTTGACGTGCACTCCAAGTCCATCGGGTGGCTTTCCTTCCAAAAATAACTTCTCCAGTTGATTTCGTTCCGTTTTGACTCCGTCTGATATTCCTTTTCCTCGAAACACTGAAATAGGCATAAAACAACAAATCTCGGCTGGGCCTCCGGTTAATAGGTTAGTCCCAAAAATAATATAAAAGTGGATAATAAAGCCCAATATTGCCTAAAACAGTAGATAAAGTAGCATGGAGAAATCAAAAATTATAGATACGTTGGAGACGTATCAAGCATCCCCAAGCTTAATTCCTGCTCGTCCTCGAGTAGGTAAATGATAAAAAAAGAATTTTTTATGCGGAGTGCTACTTTGGCATAATTTCAATGTAAATCTTCTTAATTGTGGTATGAATATTCAGATCCGAAAGATTCAACACAAAAGTTCATATTGACATAAAAATAATAATACTTCAAGCGTACTAACTAAGCAATTATGTCTTCTCAAAATAACATGGCCAAAGGAAGTTATCCCTACAAAATCATATAGTCTGGCTATGCTCCATCTTCCCCACACAAATATTTAAATCATGGACAACCCTGATGACAAGCCAAGCAATTGTTTCATACTTATGACATTCTCAAAACTTTTTCAATCTTCACGCAATACATGAGCGTGAGCCATGGATATAGCACTATATGTGGAATAGAATGGTGGTTGTGGAGAAGACAAAAAGAGGGAAGATGGTCTCACATCAACTAGGCATATCAACGGGCTATGGAGATGCCCATCAATAGATATCAATGTGAGTGAGTAGGGATTGCCTGGCAATGGATGCACTAGAGCTATAAGTATATGAAAGCTCAACAAAAGAAACTAAGTGGGTGTGCATCCAACTCGCTTGCTCACGAAGACCTAGGGCATTTTGAGGAAGCCCATCATTCGAATATACAAGCCAAGTTCTATAATGAAAAATTCCCACTAGTATATCAAAGTGATATCATAGGAGACTCTCTATCATGAAGATCATGGTGCTACTTTGAAGCACAAGTGTGGTAAAAGGATAGTAGCATCGTCCCTTCTCTCTTCTTCTCTCATTTTCTTTTATTTGGGCCTTTCTCTTTTTTTGGCCTTATTATTATTATTATTATTATTATTATTTATTTTTCGTCCAAAGTCTCATCCCGACTTATGGGGAAATCATAGTCTCCATCATACTTTCCTCACTTGGTACAATGCTCTAGTAATGATGATCATCACACTTTTATTTTTCTTACAACTCAACAATTACAACTCGATTCTTAGAACAAGGTATGACTATATGAATGCCTCCGGCGGTGTACCGGGATATGCAATGAATCAAGAGTGACATGTATGAAAGAATTATGAACGGTGGCTTTGCCACAAATAGGATGTCAACTACATGATCATGCTAGCAATATAACAATGATGGAGCATGTCATAATAAACAGAACGGTGGAAAGTTGCATGGCAATATATCTCGGAATGGCTATGGAAATGCCATGATAGGTAGGTATGGTGGCTGTTTTGAGGAAGATATAAGGTGGGTGTATGATACCGGCGAAAAGTGCGCGGTATTAGAGAGGCTAGCAATGGTGGAAGGGTGAGAGTGCGTATAATCCATGGACTCAACATTAGTCATAAAGAACTCATATACTTATTGCAAAAATCTAGAAGTTATCAAAGCAAAGTATTACGCGCATGCTCCTAGGGGGTAGATTGTTAGGAAAAGACCATCGCTCGTCCCCGACCGCCACTCATAAGGAAGACAATCAATAAATAAATCATGCTCCGAGTTCATCACATAACGGTTCACCATACGTGCATGCTATGGGAATCACAAACTTCAACACAAGTATTCTTTAAATTCACAACTACTCAACTAGAATGACTCTAATATCACTATCTCCATATCTCAAAACAATTATCAAGCATCAAATTTCTCATAGTATTCAACACACTCATAAGAATTCTTACTCATCTTTTATGCTTTAGCATATTAGGATTTTAAGCAAATTAACATGCTATTTAAGACTATTAAAATAATATAAGTGAAGCATGAGAGATCAATAGTTTCTTTAAAACAAATCCACCACCATGCTCTAAAATATATAAGTGATGCACTAGAGCAAATGACAAACTACTCCGAAAGATATAAGTGAAGGTCAATGAGTAGCTAAATAATTATGCAACTATGCAAAGACTCTCTCTCATTTAATAATTTTAGATCTTGATACTTTATTCAAACATCAAGCAAAGCTGAAGAAAACTACATTACAAGGATAGCACAACTCACGTGAAGAAGCAAAAACTTAGGCTCAACCGATACTAACCGATAGTTGTTGAAGAAGAAAGGTGGGATGCCTACCGGGGCATCCCCAAGCTTAGATGCTTGAGACTTCTTGAAATAATATCTTGGGGTGCCTTGGGCTTCCCCAAGCTTGAACTTTTGTGTCTTCTGAATTCCTCTCATATCATGGTTTCTCTTTTTATCAAAAGCTTCATTCACAACAAACTCAACAAGAACTCGTGAGATAGGTTAGTATTAACCAATGCAAAACCTTATCATTTTCTACTGTAAAAAATCACTAACATTATTATTCAACATTGCATACTAAATGCCTCTGCATATTTAATACTCCTATCCTCAAATAGAATCATTAAACAAACAAACATATGCAAACAACGCAAACATAAAAGCAATCTGCCAAACCAGTACAGTCTGTAAAGAATGCAAGACTCATCATACTTCCCTAACTCCAAAAATTATGAACTAAAATTCCCACCATAATAAATTTATCAGAGCTCAATATACAAAAAGATTGAACATTATATCACTCTCTGACTTTTCTAGGGAATTTTTGCAACAGCGGTAAACTTTCTGTTTCCAAACAGCAACATGTATACTAGCAAAATAAGCATGGCAAAGGCTATCCTTGACTTTTTTATTTAAACTAAAGATGCAAAACATTATTCTAATTAAAATCAAGCAAATACTAACAAAATAAAATGACGCTCCAAGCAAAACACATATCATGTGGTGAATAAAAATATAGCTCCAAGTAAAGTTACCGATGAACGTAGACGAAAGAGGGGATGCCTTCCGGGGCATCCCCAAGCTTAGGCTCTTGGTTGTACTTGAATATCTTGGGGTGCCATGGGCATCCCCAAGCTTAGGCTCTTTGCCACTCCTTATTCCATATTCCATCAAATCTTTACCCAAAACTTGAAAACTCCACAACACAAAACTCAACAGAAAACTCGTAAGCTCCGTTAGCAAAAGAAAACAAAAGACCACTTCAAGGTACTGTAATGAACTCATTCTACATTCATATTTTTATAATATATACCGTATTCCAACTTATCTATGGTTCATACACTCCGATACTACTCATAGATTCATCAAAATAAGCAAACAACACATAGAAAACAGAATCTGTCAAAAACAGAACAGTCTGTAGTAATCTGTATCAAACGTATACTTCTGGATCTCCCAAAATCCTACAAAATGAGGAAGTCCAAAGAAATTTGTGTAAAAATCCTTAGAAAAAAGAATCAGATCAGAAACACGTTTCTGTGAATTAACAAAACTAATTTACTAGGTGCAAAAGTTTTTGATTTTCAGCAGGATTAACACAACTATCACCGTAAGCCATCCTAAAGGTCTTACTTGGCACTTTATTAAAACAAAAGCTATAAAACATGATTACTACAGTAGCATAATCATGTGAACACACAAAAACAGTAAGGATAAGTATTGGATTGTCTCCCAACAAGCGCTTTTCTTTAATGCCTTTCTAGCTAGGCATGATGATGACAATGATGCTCACATAAAAGATAAGAATTGAAACATAACGGGAGCATCATGAAGCATATGACTAGAACTTTTAAGTCTAACCCACTTCCTATTCATAGGGATTTTGTGAGCAAACAACTTATGGGAACGATAATCAACAAGCATAGGAAGGTAAAACAAGCATAGCTTCAAAATTTTCAGCACATGAGGAAACTTGACATTATTGCAATTCCTACAAGCATATGTTCTTCCCTCATAATAATTTTCAGTAGCATCATGAATGAATTCAACAATATAACCAGCACCTAAAGCATTCTTTTCATGATCTACAAGCATAGAAAATTTACTACTCTCCACATAAGCAAAATTCTTCTCATTCGGAATAGTGGGAGTATCATAAGAGACTTGAACACTAAAAATTGTTTCCACATAAAGAGTAAAGTTCAGAAAAAGGGTAATCATAATCATGACAAGATTTGTAAATATAATCATCACTACTTTTTATAGCATAAGTTTCATCACAATAATCATCATAAGTAGCAACTTTGTTCTCATCATAATCGATTGAAACCTCTTCCAAGATAGTGGAATCATCACTAAATAAAGTTGACACTCTTCCAAATCCACTTTCATAAATATAATCATCATAGGTAGAATGCATGCTATCATCATAACTACTTTGCATATCAAAACTTTATATGCTAAAAATATCATCTTCATTAAACATAGCATCCCCAAGCTTGGGACAAACATTAATTCCAGCAAATATATTCTCAAATATTTCATCCTCATTAAACATAGCTTCCCCAAGCTTGGGACCTTTCATATCATAAGCATAATCACTCTCGTCATTAAAAATATTGATAGCACCAATAGTATAGAAATTATCATCATTACAATGAGTAATAGGAGCAACATCATTTGGGAGGGATACCTTTCTACCTTTGTTGCTCCTTCTTTTCTTTTTCTTCTTCACATTATGTGTAGGTTCAACCTTCCTCTTTGAGCTCCTTATTGATGAGATTGGTTGAATAGAAAGCTCCTCCTCATTACCTGATTCATCATAAGAAATAATAGGAGGAGATTGGGAAGCCTCTTCCCTTTCATTAGTATTCTCACCATCTTCCATTTTCTTTCTTTTTTTATGTAATTGGCAATATAAGGATTTTCAATGCAAATCACCGCACAATACATATAAATTTTCTCTAGATCAAAATGAAGAACTTTATCAAGGGAAAATTTTGGAATATCCTTAGTTATATGTTTCATTTCTTCATAACCCAAAAGAAGGCTAAGCTCTTTATGATGCTCATGGGTAATCACATTATCACAATATTTGGACACGACTTGATCATGAAACAAATAACATTGGAGCTTTAAATGACCATGTTCATTGCAAAGTTCAGAAGGAGCGCGAAAAATATTGAATCTTTCAGCACATTCATCTAGCTCTTCTTGCAACAATTTGGTTTCTAAGTACTTATGCCTCTTGCAATAAATATCTTCTCTATTTGGTGTGTTCATGCAAACATGCACTCCACAAAAGTTGACATGCTCATAAGACATATTTTCAACATAACTAGTGCAATCATCATTAGCATCATGGATATTCAAAGAATTCATACCAACAACATTGCAATCATGCTCATCATTCAAAGATTTAGTGCCAACCAATTTAATGCATTCTTCTTCTAACACTTTGGCACAATTTTCCTTTCCATCATACTCACGAAGGATATTAAAAAGGTGAAGCGTATGAGACAAACTTAAGTCCATTTTTTTTGTAATTTTCTTTTATAAACTAAACTAGTGATAAAACAAGAAACAAAAAGATTCGATTGCAAGATCTAAAGATATACCTTCAAGCACTCACCTCCCCGGCAACGGCGCCAGAAAAGAGCTTAGTTGACGGGGTGTGAGTGAGTGCCCTTTACCTAGCCTCCCCGGCAACGGCGCCAGAAATGAGCTTGATGTCTACTACACAACCTTCTTCTTGTAGACGTTGTTGGGCCTCCAAGTGCACATGTTTGTAGGACAATAGAAAATTTCCCTCAAGTGGATAACCTAAGGTTTATTAATCCGTGGGAGGCGTAGGATGAAGATGGTCTCTCTCAAACAACCCTGCAACCAAATAGCAAAGAGTCTCTTGTGTCTCCAACACACCCAATACAGTGGTAAATTGTATGGGTGCACTAGTTCGGCGAAGAGGTGGTGATACAAGTGCAAAATAGAGAGTTGATAAAGGTTTTTGTAATCTGAAATAATAAAAACAGAAAGGTAACAAGTGGTAAAAGTGAGCATAAACGGTATTGCAATGATAGGAAACAAGACCTAGGGTTCATACTTTCACTAGTGCAAGTTCTCTCAACAATAATAACATAGATAGATCATATAACAAGCCCTCAACATGCAACAAAGAGTCACTTCAAAGCCACTAATAGCGGAGAACAAACGTAGAGATTATGGTAGGTTACGAAACCACCTCAAAGTTATTCTTTCGGATCGATCTATAAAAGAGTTCGTACTAGAATAACACCTTAAGATACAAATCAACCAAAACCCTAATGTCACCTAGATACTCCATTGTCACCTCAAGTATCCGTGGGCATGATTATACGATATGCATCACACAATCTCAGATTCATCCAACCAACACAAAGTACTTCAAAGAGTGCCCCAAAGTTTTTATCGGAGAGTCAAGAACGTGTGCCAACCCCTATGCATAGGTTCCCAATGTCACGAAACCCGCAAGTTGATCACCAAAACATACATCAAGTGGCACATGATATCCCATTGTCACCACAAATAATAACGGCAAGACATACATCAAGTGTTCTCATAAAAGACACAATCCGATAAGATAACTTCAAAAGGGGAAACTCAATTCATCACAAGAGAGTAGAGGGGGAGAAACATCATAAGATCCAACTAAAATAGCAAAGCTCGGGATACATCAAGATCGTGCCATAGATGGAACATGAGAGAGAACGCGAGAGAGAGAGAGAGAGAGAGATCAAACACATAGCTACTGGTACATACCCTCAGCCCCGAGGGTAAAATACTCCCTCCTCGTCATGGATAGCGCCAGGATGATGAAGATGGACATCGGTGATGGGATGCCCCTCCGGCAGGGCGCTGGAACGGGCTCCCGAGAGATTTTTGGTGGCTACAGAGGCTTGCGGCAGCGGAACTCCCAATCTATCTTCTTCTCTGGAAGTTTTAGGGTACGTAGGTATATATGGGTGAAAGAAGTACGTCGGTGGACCGAAGGGGGGGCCACTAGGCAGGGGGGCGCGCCCCAGGGGGGTGGGCGCGCCCCCCACCTTCGTGAGCACCTCCCGTCTTTCCTGGCGTGCACTCCAAGTCAATCAGGTGGCTTTCCTTCCAAAACTAACTTCTCTAGTTGATTTCATTCTGTTTTGACTCCGTCTAATATTCCTTTTCCTTGAAACATTGAAATAGGCATAAAACAGCAAATCTGGGCTAGGCCTCCGGTTAATAGGTTTGTCCCAAAATAATATAAAAGTGGATAATAAAGCCCAATATTGCCTAAAATAGTAGATAAAGTAGCATGGAGCAATAAAAAATTATAGATACGTTGGAGATGTATCACTCGTCTATTTTTGGCAAGGTTGAATTATCTACTGTCATAGGTCAATGACCCGGTTCTACTTCTATCATGTTCTACCTTCGCGTATTACCCCTTGGTATCTCGAAGATGCCTTGCCATTGCACCACATCTTACTAACTTTTTTGAAGGAATGTCTTTCCTTGTCGTAATCACTCTACGGGTTCTGGGTTGTTGTTGTCAACCGAGGACACCGACTAGTGAAATTATTTCGCACTACAAATCTAATACCCCTAGTATTTTTTACTAGGAAATTCTGAACTCAATCTGGTCATTCCTAGACTATCGGCTGCATCCTGGTCTTGCTATCTTTGACTGTGCTACATCGTCCTTCTCTGGTGCATGAATTCTTCAGTGTGTGAGCACGACTTACGTCGAGCTTTCAACATCATGTTGCTTGTCTTGAAAGGCAACTTTGGTTCCGAGCTTGCATCTTATATATTGATCCTATAACTTGCCACTTCGTCATTCTCTTGCTTGTTGCCGTTGTTGTTCGAAACCTCCCGGCAAATGTGTCGGATCACCTTCAACACTTTGACTTCTTCCGAGATGTTAACTGTGTTCATGATGAGAAATACCCTCCTTGCCCTCGATAATTTTTATTATCATAGACAACACCCTTGACTTCCTTTCATCAAGAACTTGTCCACATTATTAATACAACATGCTCTCCAGCAAGTGTTTTGTTCTGCGTTGAAGTATTACTGTCTTTTCTGTAGAATGTTGTGGGGATTGCTCCACGTCTTAAAAATTCTCGGTATGATGATACTTCTCACCATCACCATTCTTCCTTGGTCCCCATGTTGTTTTTAACCAGGATACCAATATGCTAACGATGTTGTTTGAGTTATGTACTTCTAGCAACCCTATTGCTTTGAAGTTAATGATCGACAGTTTGTTCTTAGACTGTTGGTTATTGAATCGTCACTCTAACATTGATCTTGCTGCCTAAGGTCATATTCCGGGTACACCTTTCAATTAGTGATTTACGGTGTATGTTTTCCTTGAGCATACAACATTATATCATTTGAATTGACAAGTGTCATCTTCTTGTTCACATTATTGTGGAAATCCATCCGTTTGGAATTCTTGATGAATTGTCGCTGAGCCCAACAGCCATCTCCTCATCCTCTCCTTGGTTTAATGATGAACTATTGTTTTAGGGACCCGCTCCCATAGTTCATTTCCCGAGAATCTTGCAATGTCATTTCATCAATTTGTGACACACCTTTTCTTCTCGGACATCCTGAGTCTAAGGTATCATGACACCAAACGGATCTGAATCTCGGTCAGATATGATGGTTGGGACAACTTTCCAGGAGTTATGATGTTGGTCCTTTGATGACCCGGTAATACGATGTCATGCCTAGCACCCATGGCTGGACGACCTATCGTTATAATTTCTTTTGCAAAGATAACCATTCTTCCTGGAGGAAATTGTAGGACCTATTTTATAAGTTGCTCCTAATGGATCATTTGTTTATCCAAAGTCCGGCCCTCGATTGGAACACCATATCATTGCTACCTCTAAGTATGACTATGATACCCCGCCCATCAACAAGAACATTGGAGGCACGATACTAAATGTTTCTTGGTCAGTTATCCAAACACCGTTGTATGGGTAACATCTTGATTAATCCTTGCCTCTAATCTGAATGGTTGGGTACTTGCTCTCCTACCCTGTATGTCCTGTTCTGCTTGTCCATGAGAAGGATATACTCCTAATAATTGTGTGTAATCACAATTTTCCTTTCCATTGTTCTAATTAATCTGATAATCGTGTTTTCCTTTCCATTCTTTTGTTTAACCTTTCCTGTAATCTGACTTAGATGAGCAGAGATAATTTCCTGCTTAGTTAAGCACCTTGTTGTACCACTCTATTGTTGATGGCATTCCGATAACCACCAATGGGTGAGAACTTTGCCAATTGGTTTGCCTCGTTCAATGAGCAGGAAAATGGTTCTCTTCGTTCCCTGTCCTTGGTACCGACATTGTTGCCGACATAGCTGACAAGCTATCCAGTGACATGCCTCCCTGTCGCAGTTGTGCAAGATGTCACCACTCTTCCTATTTCCAATCCACATGGTGGGCCCATAACCCACAGGTCCACTGGATCAAAACATGACTCTTCTTTACAACCCGGATTCTAATGTATCATGTGCACCTGGCTTCGTATGTGATTCATGAGCTAAAACATATACCATTATTCATCCTGGAATCAAACACCATGTTATTCTCATTGTTCAAACCCCCATTCCAGATTCTGTCTAGTCATCGAATGATTGCCTACCCTTTTGAAACTTTGGTACCATCGTATATTGCACTCAATGAATTCACTGAAATACAACTCGTGGGGTACCTCCTGTAATTCCCATTGAGTTCACCGTCAGATGCCCAGCTTTGTGGAGATGCATTCTTCCGGAGTTTTTTTCCTTGGTCACGTTTGTAGAACGATGGAGATCCCGAAGTAAGGATGCTGACTGCGTCATGACGACCTGAAGAAGAGGATCGACCTCTTCTAGAGGAGCAACCAAGACCGAGAGGATTCGTTATAATTTCATAACCGATTATTTCCCCTTATCTCCATCTCTAAAATCTCGGGACGAGATTTCTTGTAGTGGAGGAGAATTGTGACACCCGGATAATTAGGCTACAGTAATCCCATGTTAATGATACCACATCACCACGATTACTGTTGTTAATCTCGTGATGATTCAAACCCCGTTTGAATTTAAAAAATTCAAAATCAAGTTAAACAATAAAAGTTTTCAAACATAAAAACTAAAATGTTCAAAGTGTGGCAAATAATCCCGTGATAATTGTCATGTTGAAAACCACATTTTGAAAAGTATTAAATGCCCTTTGGTGAACAAAACAGTGGCTTAAACAATAAATTAAATGCCTTTTATAATTTATAAAATATTAAACTATTTTAATTTGGTGTGAAACCTTTTGTGGCAGTGGTAAAACTAGTCGCACTAATTTAGGTCCTTTTGTATATATTTTATAAAACAAAATATATGTGCACAAAGACAAAATATATGTGCACAAAACATAATTACTAAGATAAAAAAACGGTCGAACACCCTCCCCTTGGCCTGTTTGGCCCATCTAGCCAACAGCCGACTGGCCCACCCCGCGCCCCAGCCTACTAACCCCCTGGTCCAGCTGACCAAAACCCTAACTGCCCCACTTCTCCTCCTGATTCCCCACTCTCCCCTCGCTCCCCTCCTCTCGGTCCCGATCTGGATCGGGAGCGTGTCGTCGCCGCCGCCACAGCAACCGACGCCGCCTGTCCCTACCTCATCGCTGCCGACCACCTCGTCGCTGGACCTCCTCCTGCCTCTCCGTGGCCGGAGCCACGTCGCCACACCGATCGTCGCTGCTGATTGGACATCGTCGGAGCTGCCCCGCCGTCGTCCCCGTCCTCCTCCTCAACCCCCGCTGTCGTTTCCCTACAACCCCATGGTGAGGCCCTCGGCCTCCTCCCTCCCTCCGTACGCCACTTGGTTCGCCCACCGATCGCGCTCATCCCGCATGCGGTCACCCAGCGCGCGCGCGACACCGCGCCCGCGCCCCTCCTGTAGAGCCCCACTGCTGCTTCTACATCGATTCCGTGAGCGGTCTCGCTAGCCACGACCCGCTCTGGTCTGCCGCCCTCGCGCCTCACCCGACTGGCCGTGCCCGGGGCCAGCGCCCGGGCTCGCCCCGTCGGCCGCCCGCCTGCGCCCCCCATGGGCCAGCGCTCGACGCCCCTAACCGCACGCCCGCCCCCGCTATGGCCCAGTGGCCCTATGACAAAAGGGGCCCCACCCCCATAACATTTTTAAAAAAAAGTGATACAAAAAAGGAATTAAAAGAAATAATAAAAAAACAGCAAATTAATTATTAGTAAATTAATTAACATAATTAATCCTGTTAACTAACCTAATCACTTAGCTAATACGGATTAACTCCGTTTTAGCTAATCCGTGACATTGACCAACAGGACCCACGCGTGTTGACCCAGTCGACAAACGGTTGACTGATGACATCATGCTGATGTCATATTTACATTTTGTAGTTTAATTAATTCTGTTAATTCAAAAATGAATGAAATATATAAAATAAACCGTAGCTCGGATGAAAATACTTTGTACATGAAAGTTGTTTAGAAAGACGAGACAAATCCGAATACTCAGCCGGTTCGCCAGCCACGCGTCCCTAGCATAGCGAACCTGCAACATTTCACCTCTGGTTCATCTGTCCGAAAACGCGAAACACCAGGAATACTTTCCCGGATGTTTCCACCTTTCGCTGGTATCACTTACTACTATGTTAGGGCACACCTCACACTACTCATTGTCATGTCATGCATCATCATGCTTATGTTTGCATTGTATTTACTGTTTCTTCCCCCTCTTCTCTCCGGTAGACTACGAGATCGATGCTGCTGCTGCCCAGTTCAACTACGGAGTTGACGACCCCTCCTTCTTGCCAGAGCAACCAGGCAAGACCCCCCCCCCTTGATCACCAGATATCGCCTATTCTTCTCTCTACTGCTTGCATTAGAGTAGTGTAGCATGTTACTGTTCGTTTACTCCTATTCTGTTGCATAGCCTGTCATAGTTGCTACAGTCATTGATACCTTACCCGCAATCCTAAATGCTTAGTATAGGATGCTAGTTTATCATCAATGGCCCTACATTCTTGTCAGTCTGCCTTGCTATACTACCGGGTCGTGATCACTCGGTACATACTATATAGTTGGTGACTAAAGTCGGGTCGGCTCATTGAGTACCCACAAGTGATTCGAATATGGGGGCTGAAAGGATAGGTGGCTCCATCCCGGTAGAGGTGGGCCTAGGTTCCCAACGGCCCCCGACTGTTACTTTGAAGCGGAGCGACAGGGCAGGTTGAGACCACCTAGGCGAGAGGTGGGCCTCACCTTGGTTGGCATTCGCGGTTACTTCATAATAACACGCTTAACGAGATCTTGGTATTTGATCTGAGTCTTGTCACTAGCCTATACACACTAACTAACTACGCGGGAACAGTTATGGGCACTCGACGTCGTGGTATCAGCCGAAGCCTTCTTGACGTCAGCGACTCAGCGGCGCGCGCCGGGTTGGACCGCGTAACGCAAATTTCTTTGTAATGGAGGTTGCTAGGTCTGCTCACCGGCCGCCCACGCAACATGCAGGTGTGCAATGGGCGATGGGCCCAGACCCCTGTGCATAGGATTTAGACCGGCATGCTGACCTCTCTGTTGTGCCTAGGTGGGGTTGCGACGTGTTGATCTTCCGAGGCTGGGCATGACCCAGGAAAGTGTGCCTGGCCAAAGGGGATCGAGCGTGTTGGGTTATGTGGTGCACCCCTGCAGGGAAGTAGATCTATTCGAATAGTCGTGTCCCTTGGTAAAAAGACGACCCAGAGTTGTACCTTGACCTTATGACAACTAGAATCGGATACTTAATAAAACACACCCAGAAAAGTTCCAGAGACAACCCGGTGATCGCTTTCCCACAGGGCGATGAGAGGAGGATCGCCGAGTAGGATTATGTTGTGCGATGCTACTTGGAGGACTTCAATCTACTCTCTTCTACATGCTACAAGATGGAGGCTGCCAGAAGCATAGTCTTTGATAGGACTAGCTATCCCCCTCTTATTCTAGCATTCTGCGGCTCAGTCCACCGATATTGCCTCTTTACACATATACCCATGCATATGTAGTGTAGATCCTTGCTTGTGAGTACTTTGGATGAGTACCCACGGTTGCTTTGCTCCCTCTTTTCCCACTCTTTCCATTTCTTCTCGAATGCCGCAAACAGACGTTGGAGCCCGGGAGCCAGGCGCCACCATCGACGACGACTCCTACTACACTGGAGATGCCTACTACTACATGCAGGCCGCTGACAACGACCAGGAGTAGTTTAGGAGGATCCTAGGCAGGAGGCTAGCGCCTCTTTCGATCTGTATCCCAGTTTGTGTTAGCCATCTTATGGAAACTTGTCTAACTTATGTCTGTACTTAGAAATTGTTGCTTCCGCTGACTCATTTATGTTCGAGCACTTGTATTCGAGCCCTCGAGGCCCCTGGCTTGTAATATGATGCTTGTATGACTTATTTTACTTTTAGAGTTGTGTTGTGATATCTTCCCGTGAGTCTCTGATCCTGATCGTACACATTTGCGTGCATGATTAGTGTACGATTGAATCGGGGGCGTCATAGACTCCGACAAAATCTTCACACAGATGGGCATATACTGCCATGCATGTCATCGCATTGGGTGTAAAATCCAGTAGGCAGAACCCAAAGGCATACATCATGACGCTGAAGAAATCGTAGAAGGGGGAGAAAACCCGCAGTAAAAGTATGCGCATAAAAAGGGATACAAGTCCTCTGGAACCTTGGATCCATCAGGAAGAACGACTGGTGCTCCATGGCCTTTGGTCTCCCTCCCCCACATAAAGGCATACTTGTGGATCAAGGTATTTCCATCCAAGTCTGATGGCGAGAAGACCACATTCCCTTGCCGCCACTGAACCAACTCCTCTGCCTCTTTATTCCTCTCCGCTGCCCTCGGGTCCTTCGGTTTGGCTGCCTGTTTTCCTTTTACGCTGCTCTTCTTGCAGCCCATTGCTTCGATGAGAGAAGGAGAATAGATTTGGCATGGTATGGAGGGGGATGGTGGCGGGGGAAGCTGTTTCCATTATGAGGAAGAAGACGAAGCGCAAGGGGCGAATGGTGCGAATTAGCAGCGCACCTTCTCGTGCCTCTTTTATTGGAACCACACGAGGGGGCTGTTCTCCACTGTCCCCCCCCCCTGCAAAACTGCCTTTAACAGGCGCACTACCCAATAACTACTGCAAAACCGCGATTCCACTACCCGAATTAACTGTGTGATGGACATGTGATTGACAGGTCAGCAAAGTCATTAATGTACGGACAGCGGATTATTGTTGCGTGTCTGTGCACTGTTTGGGCTTAACCCAACGACACCCGCTACACGTTTGGCTTAGGCCCGAGGGCTCCTGTCGGTGTACATAAACGGGGGTGTTTGTTTCCCCTGACTTGTGCACAGACTTGTCTGGCCTTCGGGGCAAACTAACCTTGTCGGGCGTATCACACTCAAGAACAACAAGGCCAATGTGGCCATAAAAGCCCTCAGGAAAGGCCCCACGTTTGGGGGCCAAGGCCGGTTTGCCTCGGCAAGGTTTCTAGGGCTGTCGAACTCATGATAGAGGCAAAAGTGTCTTGTCTTTCGATGAGATGGTGGCTATCGTTTTGGTGGAAGTCGACTTTGATGATCCGACTACGAACGTGCGAGGACGTCGCGCCTTAGCAATCGCTAAACCAACTCCGAGAGGTTATTGCCCACGCCGGAGCATGATCAACCTGACCACGAGGGTCTATTTCCTGCAAGCAAACGAAGAACAAGCAAGAAACTAAGATTGCAATCTGGATATTGGGAATAACAGAGGAAAGCTTTATTGATGAAGGTGGGCTTCTGTGACGCCTTTTGTCTGGTCGTTGAACACAAACGAAGTACGCGAAGTTGCAGCTATGGCGAACTTTAATCTAAACAAAACCCCAAAGTCTAAACTACGCCCTAAGGGCTGTATATATGGAGGAACAGGGGGGATTTCGTGGCCCTTGGGGAAGGGGTTCGAAACCAACCCTATCTCTTGTTTCCCCACACATACGGACTCTAAAATCAGCCTATACTCAAGTATTTCGAAAATACATGGGCCTGGCCCAATAATAAGGTGACTCAGCACCTAGAATAGCCTCTAGACGAAAGTTATGAAGTAGCATCTTGTATATTTCGTCCAAGGCTTCATGCACTCATTATGGTGGCTTCAATGTCCTAAAATCATCACTTGTAACTCCGTTCTTGTTCCCCTTGTGCATGCCATCATCTCCATGCTTGTTCTTGCTCCAATGTTCATCCTTCTCCAAGCTAGGCCCTTCATTTGTACGCAAAATAAATGTATCCAATTTAGGCAGCATCAGATTCTCATGAACATTAGAATCATTACCAAGAAATGAAAGTACCTGGTAATTTAATTGGCGTGCACGAGCTCTAGTAATTGGTCCAGTATGTATAGCAGTAGGGGTTGTGGGTGTAACCATGGTATTGATGTCCTCATTAGCTCAGAGCCCGCCAGGCTCTTTGCCCGCAGACTGCTACTTCTTGAGCTTGCGTTGGTTTTTCCCTTGAAGAGGAAAGGGTGATGCAACAAAGTAGAGATAAGTATTTCCCTCTGTTTGAGAACTAAGGTATCAATACAGTAGGAGAAGAACGCGCAAATCACCAATACCTGCACAAACAATGAAATGCTTGCACCCAACGCAATAAAGGGGTTGTCAATCCCTTCATGGTCACTTGCAAAAGTGAGATCTAATAGAGATGGATTAAAAAAGATAAAATATTTTTGGGTTTTTTGGTTTATAGATATCAAAATAAAATATTGCAAAATAGTTGATCGAAAACTAATATGATGGAAAACAGACCGAGGGCCATAGGTTTCACTAGAGCTTCTCTCATGAAGGCAAATAATACGGTGGGTGAACAAATTACTGCCGAGCAATTGATAGAAAAGTGCAAACTTATGATGATATCCAAGGCAATGAATATGCAATATAGGCATCAAGTCCGTGTCAAGTAGACTGACTCATGCGTGCATCTACTACTATTACTCCACACGTCGACTGACTCCTGCCTGCATCTAGAGTATTAAGTTCATAAAGAACAGAGTAACACATTAAGTAAGATGACATGATGTTGAGGCATAAACTCATGCAATATGATGTAAAACCCATCTTTTTATCCTCTATGGCAACAATACAATATGTGCCTCGCTACCCCTACTTTGTCACTGGGTGAGAACACTTCATGATTAAACCCAAAGCTAAGCATCTATCCCATTGCAAGAAAAACCAATCTAGTTGGCCAAACCAAATCGATAATTTGAAGAGAAATACAAAGATACCAAATCATGCATATAAGAATTCAGAGGAGATTCAAATAGTATTCATAGATAAGCTGATTATAAATCCAGAATTCATCGAATCTCAACAAACACACTGCAAAAGAAGATTCCATCGAATAAATCTCCAAGAACATCAAGGAGAATATGGTATTGAGAATCAAAGAGAGAGAAGAAGCCATCTTGCTACTAGCTCTGGACCCATAGGTCTGTGGTGGACTACTCATGCTTCATTGGAAGGGCACTAGAGTTGATGTAGATGCCCTCCGTGATCGAATCCCCCTCCGGCAGGACGCTGGAAAAGGCCACAAGATCGGATCTCACAGGAATAGAAGGTTGCGGCGGTGGAAAAGTGTTTTCGTGGATGCTTCTAGTAGTTTGGAAATATTTGCAAATATATAGGAGGAAGATCTTCATGAGCAAGCAAGTTGGATACACACCCACTTAGTTTTTATTTTGAGTTTTCATGCACTTATAGCTCTTAGTGCATCTATTGCAGGGCAATCCCTACTTATTGCATTGACATCAATTGATGGGTATCTCCATAGCCCATTGATTAACCTCGTTAATGTGAGACTTTCTCCTTTTTTGCCTTCTCCATATTATCTCTATCACCATAATCTATTCCACTCATAGTGCTATATCCATGGCTTGTGCTCATGTATTGCGTGGGGTTTAAAAAGCTAAAGCACGTTAAAAGTATAATCCAATTGCTCGACTGTCATTGGGGTTGTGCATTATCAGTACATTGTGTTAAGAATATAGAGCATGTCAGGGCTATATGATTTTGTAGGGATAATGTACTTTAGCATTGATATTTTGAAAGGCATGATTGTTTGTTGTATGCCTGGGTATTGATGTTTTTATGTCAAATTATAGACTATTGCTTTGAATCATTCGGATCTTAATATTCATGCCACAAAAGAATGATTACAGCTTGAACATGTTAGGTAGCATTCCACATCAAAACTTATGTTTTTATCATTTACCTACTCAAGGACGAGCAGGAATTAAGCTTGGGGATGCTTGATACATCTCCAATGCATCTACAATTTTTTATTGTTCCATGCTATTATAGTATCAATATTGGATGTTTTATATGCAATTATATATCATTTTTTTGGGACTAACCAATTAACTTAGTGCCAAGTGCCAGTTGCTGTTTTTTGCCTATTTTTGGTTTTCCAGGAAATTAGTACCAAACGAAGTCCAAATGCCACGAAACTTTTTGATGATTTTTCCTGGACATAAGAGACCCTAGAACATTCGAGAGGAGGCCAAATGCCGAAGGAGTGGGCCACGAGCCACATGGGCGTGCCCAAGTGGGTAGGCGCGCCCATGTGCCTCGTGGGCCCCTCGATCCTCCATTTGAGCTAATTCCAACTCTATAAATTCTCTAGAATCGGGAAACCAATGGAGAGCCACCCAAAATACTTTTTTCGCTGCCGCAAGCTTCTGTTCTCATGAGATCCCACCTGGAGGCCTTTTATAGTACTTTGTTGGAGGGGGAATCAAAAACGGAGGGCCTCTTCATCAATCTTACCACATACCTATGGATTCATAGCTAGTTGCTAGATGGCTTCTTCCCTCTCTTTGATCTTCACAATGTTCTCCTCGATGTTCTTGGAGATATATTCAATGTAATATGTAGGTGTCCTGGATATGGGGGCATCCAGCCCTGCCTGACCGCGGCCCTCCACGTGGCTCCGTCGATGGCCTGGTACGGCCCAGCTTCAGCAGCAACAGCTCAAGACCCTCGCGAGGGGCCAAGCCTCGCAAGGCGGACAATGCCAAGACCCCCGAGGGGATCGGCCTCCTCAGGCTAGCTCCCGAGGGATGGAGAGTCCTATGCAAGGTTCAGCTCATGAGGCTCAGCTGGCGTGAGCCATGACGACCAAGGCCAGGCGGGCGCAGAGCGTAGGTTTCCTCTTTGATGCAAAGGAGGCAGGCCGCGGGCGCGGAGTCCCGAGGAATCAGCCAAAGGTTTCCATTCTGGTGCAACATGACCAAGACCGCTAGGACGGCAGGACGGAGGTCATCGACGATCCCACCACAACGTCACGACCAGGTGCTTTTCACAGGCGAAGACTACTTTTGTCAGGATAAGCTGTACTACTTGTCCCCTTTCAAATCCGGCCGTTGTGGGATCCCTTCCCGCCAACATTTGGGAAGAGGACTAAGGCCACTATAAATAGGACTAGCCACCACCATAGAGGCAAGAAAAGCTAAACTAGCTCACACCACACTAGGCAAATGTGTCCCGTCTTTCGATGAGATGGTGGCTATCATTTTCTGTGGGAGTCGACCTTGACGATCCGACTACGAACGTGCGTGACATCGCGCCTTAGCAATCGGTAAACCAACTTCCGAGGGGTTATTGACCACGCCGGAGCACGATCAACCTGACCATGAGGGTCCGTTTCCTACGAGCTAACGAAGAACAAGCAAGAAACTAAGATTGCAATATGGATATTGCGAATATAAGATGAAAGATTTATTGATCAAGATGGGGTTCTGTGACGTCTTGGTCTGGTCGTTGAACACAAACAAAGTACGCGAAGTTGCAGCTATGGCGAACTTTAATCTAAACAAAACCCGAAGTCTAAATGACGCCCTAAGGGTCGTATATATGGAGGAAGAGGGGGAATTTCGTGGCCCTTGGGGAAGGGGTCCGAAACAAACCCTATCTCTTGTTTCCCCACACATACGGACTCTAAAAACAGCCTATACTCAAGTATTTTGAAAATACATGGGCCTGGCCCAACAATAAGGTGACGCAGCACCTAGAATAGCCTCTGGACGAAATTTATGAAGTTGCATCTTGTATATTTCGTCCAGGGCTTCATGCACTCATTATGGTGGCTTCAACGTCCTCAAATCATCACTTGTAACTCCGTTCTTGTTCCCCTTGCGCATGCCATCATCTCCATGCTTGTTCTTGCTCCAATGTTCATCCTTCTCCAAGCTAGGCCCTTGATTTGTAAGCAAAACAAATGTATCCATTTTAGGCAACATCATATTCTCATGAACATTAGAATCATTACCAAGAAACAAAAGTACCTGGTAATTTAATTGGCGTGCGCGAGCTCAACTAATTGGTCCAGTATGTATAGCAGCAGTGGCTGTGGGTGTAACAATGGTATTGATGTCCTCATCAGGCGGACAAAGCCAAGACCCCCGAGGGGATCGGCCTCCTCAGGCTAGCTCCCGAGGGGCGGAGAGTCCTAAGCAAGGTTCACCTCATGAGGCTCAGCTGACGTGAGCCATGACGACCAAGGCCAGGCGGGCGCAGAGCGCAGGTTTCCTCTTCGATGCAAAGGAGGAAGGCCGCAGGCGTGGAGTCCCAAGGAATCAGCCAAAGGTTTCCATTCTGGTGCAACAAGACCAAGACCGCCAGGACGGTAGGACGGAGGTCGTCGACGATCCCACCACAATGTCACGACCAAAGGCTTTTCGCAGGCGAAGACTACTTTTGTCAGGATAAGCTGTACTACTTGTCCCCTTTCAAATCCGGCCATTGTGGGATCCCTTCCCGCCAACATTTGGGAAGAGGACTAAGGCCACTATAAATAGGACTAGCCACCACCATAGAAGTAAGACAAGCCGGACTAGCTCACACCTCACTAGCTCCCTTGAGCTCAAGAACACCTCACCTCCTGAGGCCAGTTCATCCACTGTACTAGTTCATCCTCAGCCCTCCAAGGCAATCCACCAAAAATGCTGGAGTAGGGGTATTACACCGCAAGGTGGCCCGAACCAGGATAAACTGTTGTGTCTCTTTGCTTTGTGAGCTTGTCGCGCTAGGCTTAGGAGGACTGCGAGTAGGCAAGCTGGATAGGTTGAGATCTCCACACGCACCCGAGAGTTTGAACCTCTCAAGGGTTTGCGGAACCCATAATCCGACATTTGGCGCGCTAGGTACGGGTGCATCGGAATCTTCTACCCGACCGCCAGATCGTGCCGCTGGCCCTGATGGCGGGCGCACCTCCGTCGAACCAGCCGACAGGCGCTCCCGAAGAAGCACCAGGGCTGTGCTGCTTCACCCTCTCCCTACGGCAAGTGTAGTGGATGCCCAAGTTCCGACCGGAGATGCCGCCATGTTATGACAATGCGGCGGATCCGACCGCCTTTCTTCAAGCATACGAGGAGGTAGTCTGGGTGGCCTGCGGAGACGACAAGATGAAGGCCAACTGGTTCCCCGTGGCCCTTGTGGGTGCACCGCGCGCCTGGTTACTCAACCTGCCGGCATCCTCGGTGGCCTCATGGGAAGAGCTGCGTGACCTCTTCCTCACCCGCTACGTGGCATCGGCGCCCCCGGTCGTTGCAGCTCTCCTAGGTGGCTCGCAGGCACCACCCTCCGACCGCCACATCAAGCAGTTCTACCGGCGAGTAAGCACCGCCCGGGCGGGCTCGGGGGCTGCCCTGGCTGGACGGCGCCCAAGGCTGACCTCACCATCAGCCTCGAGGATCACCCTGCCGCCACAACGGGAGCAGGTGCGCTCCCAATGCTCTGCACCCCCGCCATCTGCAACATGGCGGTCACCAGAACCCTCATTGATGGCGGAGCCGGCCTCAACGTGCTCTCCCCGGAGGCATTCGGCCTGCTGCACGTGCCGCCCAGCCGGCTCCGCCCCTCCAAGCCTCTCTTCGGGGTCGGCAACGGCTGCCCCCTGGGGCAGATTCACCTCCCTGTCACTTTCGGGACCCGCAATAACTACCGCACCGAGCTCATCGACTTCGACATCGCCGGGATCGACCTGCCATACAATGCCATTCTGGGGTACCCGGCCTTGGCCCAGTTTATGGCTGGGACCCACCCTTCGTACAACCTCATGAAGATGCCCGACAGCAACGGTGTCCTCACGGTGGCGGGAGACACCAAAGGCGTGCTACATGCCCTCAAGCTCGCCTTCAGGTCAGCCGCATTCGTGCTACCCGACGAGAAAGGGGGTCAGGAGGCCCCAGAAGCAGCGCCAACCAAGAAGAAGCAATTGTTCTCCCAAAGACCGAGCCGAGATAAAGCAAGTCCTGGTCAGTGAGGATGGGACGGCCAGCGCCAGCTTCACCATAGGGGCTGGCCTCCCTCGGGACCAAGAGGAGGCCTTGGTTAACTTTTTGCGAGCCAACAAGGATGTATTCCCTTGGGAACCCAAACACCTAGCTGGTGTCCCAAGGGGAATAATCGAGCACCACCTGAAGGTATGCCCAAACGTGCGACCAGTGAAGCAGAAGGCCCGTCGCCAGTCCACCGAGAAATAGGCCTTCATCATCCAGGAAACCCGCAAGCTACAAGCTGCAGGGGTCATCAGAAAGGTACGATACTCGTAGTGGCTGGCGAACCCCGTCATTGTCCCCAAGAAAGGAGGGAAGGAGCGCATGTGTGTCAACTTCACCAACCTCAACAAGGCCTGCCCGCAAGATCCCTTCCCGCTCCCTCGCATTGACCAGATCGTGGACTCCACCACCGAATGCGACCTGTTGTGCTTCTTGGATGCCTTCTCAGGCTACCACTAGATGAAGATGACCATGCACGATGTGGAGAAAATAGTGTTCCTGACCCCCTGCGGGGTGTACTGCTACACCTGCATGCCCTTCGGACAATGTAATGCCGGGGCAACATTCCAACAACTGATGCATATCGCCCTAGGCTCGTAGCTCGGGAGGAATGCTGAGGCCTATGTTGACGACATAGTGGTGAAGTCTCCGAAGGCCGGGACCCTGATAGCAGACCTGGAGGAGACGTTTGCTAGCCTGCGCAAGGTGGATCTTCGGCTTAATCTCGAGAAGTGTGTGTTCGGGTTTCCCTCTGGCAAGCTGCTGGGCTTCTTGGTGTCACACAGAGGGATCAAGGCCAACCCAGAGAAAGTCAAGGCGATAGAGGACATGAGCCCCCCACAGACCCTGAAGGAGATGCAGAAGCTGGCGGGTTGAGTAACCTTGCTTGGGCGCTTGATTTCCAAGATGGGGGAGCGAGGCCTCCCGTTCTTCAAGATGATGAAAAGGAAGGAGCCATTCGAGTGGACCCCGGTGGCGGACGCAGCCGTTCAAGACCTCAAGAGATATTTGACCAGCCTGCCAGTAATGGGGGCACCGCTCCCTCTCGAGCCCTTGGTGCTCTATCTAGCAGCCACCCCTCACTCAGCCAGCGCTGCCCTGGTGGCACTAAGGAAGGAATGCCCATCCAAGAAACCTCAGCAGGATGCACAACCATCGAGCAAGGCATAGCACCCTCAGGACGGTGCGTCTGGGGCCTCGACCGGCCCGGTGGTCGACATTCCTCCAAAGGCCACGGTCGACCCCGCGACCACCAAGTCTCCCGAGGGCGGACCTCTTGAAGCCACGGAGGACCCGCGCCCTCATGAAGAACAAGACTCCGCTGATGCCTTCCCCCACGTCGAGCACCCAGTCTACTTTGTCAGCACGATACTGAGGGAGGCCTGGGCACTTACCCCATGCCTCAGAAACTCTTGCTCACGCTCTTGGTCGCCTCCCGGAAACTGCGCCACTACTTTCAAGGCCACCCCATCAAGGTTGTTTTGGCTACCCGCTAGAGAGGGTGCTTCGGAGCCCGAATGTCGCCGGGCGAGTTGTTAAATGGAACATCGAGCTTCAGGCGTTCAATCTCGAGTTCAGCACCACCAGGGTCATCAAGGGTGCAGCCCTCGCGGACATTGTGGCCGAGTGGACTGACGCTCCCGACCACGGATTAGGCGAGGACCGCTCCCTCCTGCCAGGAGACGAGGAACCGGGCGGATGGACCATGTACTTCGATGGGGCATTTGCGCGACAAGGCACAAGAGCGGGGGCCATCCTCATCTCACCGACCAAGGACAAGCTCTGCTACACAGTGCAGCTCTGCTTCCAATAGGGCAAGAAGGTCTCCAACAACATTGCAGAATTTGAGGGCTTGCTCGCCGGACTCAGGGTCGCGGCCGTGTTGGGAGTGAAGCACCTCACCATCAAGGGCGACTCTCAGCTCCTCATCAACTTCTCCAACAAGGAGTACATGCCTAAGGACGAGCACATGGAGGCGTACCTAGAAGAGGTGCGCAAGATGGAGAAGTGGTTCATGGGCGTAGAGCTGTAGCACGTGCCGCATAGAACAAACAAGGAAGCGGACGACATCGCCAAGAGAGCCGGGGGTGTTCGAGGAGCGGCTCTTCAAGCCATGCGCGACTCCCCACGCAACGACTCCAGCACCGCCTCAGGAGGGCTTGCCACAGGCACCCGAGACGGGTGCCCCATCCTATGGCCACACCTCGGGGGCCCGCCTGCTGCTTGCACTCGAGCCTCAAGAGGGGTGCTGGACCAAAGACTTCAAGGTGTACTTGCTTCAAGGGACCCTGCCAGAGAAGAAGGAAGACGCCGAGCACGTGGCCCGTCAAGCCACCGCGTACTGCATCTAGGATGGTGAGTTATATCGCAAGATGCCCAATGACATTTTGCTGCGGTGCATCTCTAGGGAACTGGGGCTCAAGCTGCTAGCGGACATACATGGTGGGGACTGCGGGCATCATTCCTTGTCACGTACTCTGGTGGGCAAGGCGTTCCGCAGCGGCTTCTATTGGCCCACCGCGCTCAACGACGCCTCAAAGCTGGTGCGCTCTTGTGAAGCATGCCAGTTTCACGCCAAGCAAATCCACCAGCCCGCGCAGGGCCTTCAGACAATCCCTCTCACATAGCCGTTCGCGGTCTGGGGGCTGGACATCTTGGGGTTGTTCCCTCGAGCGCCAGGGGGCTATCGGTACCTCTACATCGCCGTTGACGAGTTCACCAAGTGGGCAGAGGTAGAAGCCGTGCACACTATCCCAGCTGGATCGACCGTCAAGTTCATCAAGGGAATCGTGAGCCGGTTTGAGGTCCCCAACCGCATCATCACCGACAACAGCTCGCAGTTCACCAGCAACCTTTTCAAAACATACTATGCTAAACTTGGAACACAGATATGTTACGCCTCAGTGGCACACCCACGGAGCAACGGCTAGCCCGAGCGGGCCAATGCAGAAGTCCTGAGGAGCCTCAAGACCATGACTTTCAAGAAGAAGCTCGAGGCCTGTAGCAGGGGCTGGCTCGACGAGCTGCAGTCCGTGCTGTGGTCCGTCCGCACCATCGCGACCAAGCCAACAGGAGAGACACCGTTCTTCCTCGTCTACGGAGCAGAAGCAGTTCTCCCTCACGAGGTCAAGCATCGCTCCACGCGGGTCCTGGCATTCGATGAGGCACGCCAGGATGCCACACGGGGGATGGATCTCGTGCTGGGGAAGGAACGCCACCGACAAGCCTCGCTCCAGGCGGCAAGGTACCAGCAGGCACTGCGGTGGTACCACTGCTACAACATCCGCTCTAGGGCATTAGAGGTGAGCGACCTCGTCCTGAGGCGGGTGCTCTCCAAGGAGGGGCTGCACAAGCTCTCTCCCATGTGGGAGGGCCCATTTAGGATTTCCCGTGTCTCCAGGCCTGGCGCTGCATGCCTACAGACACAAGACGGGGTCCCCATCCAGAACGCTTGGAACATCCAGCACCTCTAGAAGTTCTACCCCTGAAGAAAGGCTTCGACCTGTGAAGCAAGGCTCCGGCCTGTGAAGGTCTCCGCTCGTGACACTCTCACGTAATAATGAGTGGGGCTGTACACACCCCGGAGTCTCCTAAGAGTCACCCTGGGGCCTCATGGGGGCTCCCTCCCACGTCTTAGTGGTAGCACTTAGGTCCGCGCTGGTGAGAAGACTAGATTTGTTGCCGGACGCGGATTTTCATTTGCTTTCCAAAGTTGCTTGCAGTGTTTAGTATCCTTTCAATGGATTTGGTATTTTTGAACCCTGCTTCCTCGAGTTGTTTCCTTCTCCTGAGCTGTTTTTGGCCCAAGGGCATGAAAGAGGTGGCAGTCGCCCGTCACTTCCTCTTGCGCGCCTCACACGCGGAGCTAGGTAGGTGCGTGCGCCTTGGGCCTGCCCTCGCGCGCACACATCGTGCCTAACCCTGGTGCTTCGGCTTCATCCTCGCGAGGAGCCCCCGATCAAGCTCACGGGCACCAGCACCCCTCATATCCATGCCCCCCAGGCAGCGCGGCGCGGTGCATTAAGTCTGAGCTAATCTATGGCAGGGGGCACGCATAAGGGGGAGCGAGACGCTCGTCAGTTTTTCTCTTCCTTCGAAGGCAGCCCTGCAGTGGCTCCTGAGACCCCAATGCGGCATCCGGGGTATGCACCCATTGATCCCTAGGAAAGAGGGCCCGGTCCAGTACCTAAGGCCAGGCTTTCGCAAGGCGAAAAACTGCTACGCACATACCAAGCTAAGTTTTCGTACCTTAGCTCACTCAGATCGCAAACGTTACAACACAGCATCAAGATAGCAAGCGTAGCATAAAGGGCATAACTGCCATAGTTCAATACATGCCCCCGAAAGGGTACATCTTTTTTTTGAATTACAGGAGAAAGTAAAGGCTAAACAAAGAGGGCCTGAAGGCATACGAGCTCAGTGCCAGCGCTGTATCCTCAAGCAGTGCCTCAAGGTGGCCCGGCGCTTCACCAGTTCTCCCATAGGTGACCTGGGGCCGCCGGCCTTGAGTCCAAGTTCGCCGGCCCCCATCCTCATGTCGGGCTCCTCTCCAGCTTCACTGGAGCATTGCGGTGGGATGAACCACCGACGTCCTCGACTCGGGCATGACGAGGCGGAGGCTGGTCATAACCGCCACTGCTCGAGCTCTCATCCGAAGAAGAGCTGCCGTCACGGGAGGAGAAGCGCGCGGGTAGATTCTATATCGTATTTCATTTTGTCAGTGAGTAGTTTTCTTATTAACATGTCAAGTCAAGAGTAATAAGAGAACTGCAGGAGCTTGCCAGGACGGCTTGGCGCCAAGGCCAAGCTCGCCTTCGCCACCATCGTCATCGCTGCCATCCTCCGGGCAGCACCCCACACGGCGACCGTCCTCCCTGAACACCCTCACATAGAGGGTCGCCAGGCAATCGTACTTGAAGTGAAGGGTGCACCTTTCACCCTTGCCTCGCGCACGAGCAAACGTCTGCCAGTCGCGGGTCAGTACCACACTACCGGAGGTGGTGACCTCGGCCCCGACCCACGAAGCTCTGCTGCAGCACCCGTCAGCCTGCAGCCAGAGGCCGTCGAGCCCCGAAGAAGGAAGCTCGCCAGAGAAGAAACACGGAAGCCGGAGCGAGGTGCTGGCCGGGCTCTCCGACCACACCACAAACTCAGGGAGCACGTCCAGTGAGGAGAAGCGCGACTGAGGCGGGCGCACGATCGCGGGACGCCTCCTTCATCATGGGGGCTGCTCCGAAGCCGGTGGCCCCCGCAGCGAGAAGAGGTGCCATTGCGGGCGCCGAGAGCAAAGCCGCCTGTGGGGGGTGCGCGCCCGCTCCCCCTAGAGACTGTCTCAGGAGCCACGGGGTGCTTGCGGGGATGGCCGCGGCCCCTCTTGGAAAGCAGAGAGGCTGGCCCCTCCTTGGAAGCCTTCCCCTTCTCGGCCGCTGAAAACCTCCTCGGCGATGCCATGGGCGCGAGGTGGAGAAGAGAAGAAGCGGGCCAAAGCAAGATGGAGGAAAGATGGGCGAGGGGCTCTGCCTCTCCCTCGCATTTATAGCCGAGAGAAGCCAACCGTCGGTCTCCACAACCTCGCATCATCATGATCTTCTGCATGCCGCATCGTACCATCAAGTTGAGCAGTTGCCAAGGTAGCGTGGGGAACCACAGTCGCCCACGTCCCATCAATCGCCACGCATCATCAAGGCCATAGGCGGTTAGGGCCCGCGGCGCTCCGCACTTGCCCTTTGGCTTCGCCTGGAAGCCATGTCCAAGCATGCCTTGGGCCCGGGGGCTACTGTCGGCATCCTGGATATGGGGGTATCCAGCCCTACCTGCCTGCGGCCCACCACGTGGCTCCATCGACGGCCTGGTATGGCTCAGCTTCAGCATCAACATCTCAAGACCCTTGCAAGGCGGACAATGCCAAAACCCCCGAGGGGATCGACCTCCTCAGGCTGGCTCCCGAGGGGCGGAGAGTTCTATGCAAGGTTCACCTCCTGAGGCTCAGCTGACGTGAGCCATGACGACCAAGGCCAGGCGGGCACAGAGCGCAGGTTTCCTCTTCGGTGCAAAGGAGGTAGGCCGCAGGCGTGGAGTCCCGAGGAATCAGCCAAAGGTTTCCATTCTAGTGCAACAAGTCCAAGACCGCTAGGACGGAGGTCATCGACGAGCCCACCACAGCGTCACGACCAGAGGCTTTTCTTAGGCAAAGTCTACTTTTGTCAGGATAAGCTGTACTACTTGTCTCCTTTCAAATCCGGCCGTTGTGGGATCCCTTCCCGCCAACATTTGGGAACAAGACCAAGGCCACTATAAATAGGACTAGCCACCACCATAGAGGCAAGACAAGCCGAACTAGCTCACACCTCACCAGCTCCCTTGAGCTCAAGAACACCTCACCTCCTGAGGCCAGTTCATCCACTGTACTAGTTCATCCTCAGCCCTCCGAGGCAATCCACCAAAAATGCTGGAGTAGGGTATTACACCGCAAGGTGGCCCGAACCAGGATAAACTGCAGTGTCTCTTTGTCTCTGTGAGCTTGTCGCGCTAGGCTTAGGTGGACCGTGAGTAGGCAGGCTGGGTAGGTTGAGATCTCCACACGCACCCCAGAGTTCGAACCTCTCAAGGATTTGCGGAACCCATAATCTGACATAATCCTTTTTTGTAGTGTGTTTGTTGGGACCTAATGAATTGGAGTATTAAATCCAAAAATACCTTGCTGCAATTTATTTACTTTGATTTTATTTTGTGTTTTTGTTTATCTATCTATCACTATGGGATTTGATCATTGCCATTAACCGCGAAGGGATTGGCAACCCATTGTGTGAGTTGGGTGCAAGTATTTGTTATTTTTTGTGTAGGTGTTGTTCACGATGTGTTGCGTGGTTCTCCTACTAGATTGATAACCTTGCTTATTTACTAAGGGAAATAGTAATCTCTATTGTACTACATCATCCTCTCCTCTTAGGGGAAATCCCAACGCAGCTCACAAGTAGCACGTACACGTGAACTTAGTAAGCCCACATGTCAGCCTCCAAATCTGGTGGGTCCCAGCTGTCATGGGGAGGAATAGTTTTTTGCGTAATAAGGAGGCACTTCCTTCTGTGCAAAGATATAGTTGGTGGGTCCCAGCTGTTAGGAAGAGCAATCATCTTTTCGCATAGTAAGGAGGCACTTGCTTGCGTGTGGCCATGGACCATGTGGGTCTCTACTGTCGGCCTCTCAATTTACATCCCTCTTCTGATGGCTGTCAGTTGTTGACCATGTTGAACATGTCGCAACGAGGGTACCAACGGGGTCAACGACGGTGAGACCCAGGAAGGGAATGACCCGGAGCCGTCGAAGCCACAACACTGGATGCCTACGCTGAGGGGAGTATGAGGGCTGACTAGTTCGGTTACGGGGTGAAGCTGTCATCGCCGAAAAATGACAGGAGGTGCGGGTAGGTAGAGGGATGACATGGCCAGTGGTGGTAGTAGGGTGGGCCGGTGAGGCCTGCGCCCCAGCACAACCGACCACAGGAGGAGGAAGCAGGCAGTCCCGCTGGCGCTTGTTTGGGTGTCTGGAGCAGGAAGATTAGAGATTGTAGAAGCACGACGGCCGTTGGATGGCCATCGAACAATCACTACTCTCATGTGTTGACTAAGTTCACAAATACTTGCGTACGCGTCAACCTTTCTTTTGTTGAGGAAAGCATACGCGTCAACCTAGTAGGCCCACAAGTCAGCCTCCAAATATGTGGAAAATAGCATATGTGCCATTATTTTTAATAATTTACATCCCATTTGCTAATTGCTAAGGATATTTTGAAGCACATTTTATTTCTGTTAGCATTACAACATATATTATGGCCATGGTAAAAGAAATCAACGAAATTTTGCATATTTTGGCGGGTCCCGAACTATTTTTAATCCTGAAATTTTGAGTCAGATTCAAACAAAGTTTAAAATTAAATTTATGTTAACATAAAATCCAATGAAATTTCCCTTAAAAAATTGAATGAAATTTAAAATCTCGAAATCCAGAAAAATGTAGTTTGAAACTAATTGCTGATTTGTTGTGTTTGTAAAATTTACAACCCATTTCTTATAACCTATAGCCCATTTTGTAGGCAAGGTCAATGCAACCCTCCTTGTCTTGATCGATTTGGAGCCCAACATGGCTGACAAAAGAAAGTAGGCCTCAATTGAGTATTCCACAAAAAATAGAACTAGGCTAGCCATTTTCAAAAAGAAAAAACAACTGGGCTGGTCATGTGGTCATAAAATAAAAGCCTCGGCTAGACTGGCCACAGCCCTCGCACAGCCCAATTTATACCCTGCTCCGTCTCAAAAACAAAAAATAACTAGGCGAGTTGTTGGGTCCCTGGTGTTAGGCACTCATTATGAAATTCTCTCTTACATTTACTATGTTGATAATGGCGTGGGACCCAGATGTCAGGAAACTATTAGCAGGAAGCATTTTTTGTCTTGTAATAAGGAGGCACTTGCTTGCGTAATAAGATGACCGTGACCCTGGTGGGTCCCTATTGTCATCCTCCACATACAATAAACTCCTGATTCCTCTCGGTTGTTGACCATGTTGACAATGCCCGAAGACGGTGCCGCGGCGAACGAACCAAGGAGGAGGACAGCGAGCCCTCGGACGGGAACGAGAAGGAGTCGTGGAAGATGCGGCAGCATGGTCGGAAGCGGAGGGGAGTACGTGGGTTGGTGCAGGGTGGGGATGCCATTGTCGAAGGATAACATGAGGTGGGGGTGGGTGGGGGTGTAGAGGGATGGCTTGTCACCAGTTAGGGTACTGTGGGATAGAGTTGTGTGTGCGGCTGCGCAGCAAGCCGTGGAAGGCGGGGGCAGGCGATCCCGCTGGCGTTGGTTTGGTTTGGGTGGCTAAAGCCTGGAGGAAGAAGACAAGAGATTGAAAAAGCATGATAGATGTTGGACTGACATCCAATGGCTTATGCTGCCACAATGTTGCTACAATAATTTGTTGACTAAGTTGACAAAGGCTTATGTACGCGTCAACCTAGTAGGCCTACAAGTCAGCCTCTAAATCCGTGGAGGACAAATGCAGCCCACTAAAAAAAATTAACAGCCCATTAACGGTCACATGGAAAGTTCAACATTTAGAACAAAGTAGCAGGTCTGATTCAGAAATAGAGTACTGAACTTCCATGTTGACAACCATCATAGCCAACTTAACTATCTACTCCCACTAATACTCTAGTGTACAAGTACTAACTTACTCTTAGCTAACTAGATGATGCTGGTTGCCATCTTTGGTACACGCTAAACACTAGCACCAATGTCCTCCTACTTACGCCGGACTTGCCGAAGGTGCGATAGGGCGCGTTGCTTGCACGCGTTGGCCCTTTCCATGTAGGTGTGGTCCACCAAAGCTTCGGCTTCTAAGAGGGAAACCATCTTGACGTGATGGTAGTAAAATTTAGCACCGCATACGCGTGCGTGCCCGACAGCCTATAGGGATATTTGCCGAACGCCGGACACCATGTAGTCGGCCCAGTTGCAGCAGCTCTTCTTGCAATGCAGAGTAGTGGTGCGCTCCTTGTCGGTGCGGCAAACATTCATGTTTGCCACCGAACTCATGCACAAGCATTACGGCGATCGTACATCCAGTAACAATGCATGACACAAAGATAAGCTGGAGAAACCACTCTTCCTGATATCAAGGGGAGCATTAAGAAAAATAAGCTAGTAGAATACCACCTCGGGGAGGCCTCCCTTGCCGGGCAGGAGAGCCTGGCCAGGTCGAGCCTCACCTGAGGACAAGCCCAGTTTGCCCCGACAAGGTTTCCGAGGCCGTCAAGACCAGGACCCGCCAGGCTCCTTGCCGACAAACCTTAACCAAGACACCACCACTCCACCTCATCGTACCCAAGTCATCAATCTGTGTGGTGTCAAGCTATCAAGTAGCTAGGTGGATCCGTTCAAGCACATGGCAGTATAGAAGAAAAGAGATTTGCTTTATTGACACCTGTCCAGGAGGCGTTTCAAGCTAACAAGGAAAGGATGGATAATTGTTGCGGCAGGCTTGCCGGGCTTATACATCAGCACGACACCTAGCAGTGCATTTAATGCACTTTGTCCTAACTGCCAGATTTAGGTATGATGGCACTGTTAGCTATCTAATCACATTCAAATGACAATTTTGCCAGTGTGCTCGGCCCCTCAACTACAAAAGGAGGCACGAGGCAACCTAGAAAAAGGTTCGAATTTTAGATCTCGCAACACTTATACACACACGTTGATCTTCCCGAGGCACCCTTCCTGGGATAGGGCACGTCATGTCTTGGTGCTCCTCCAGATCAATCCACCATAGCAAGAGTAGGGTTTTATGCTGCCAAGCTGCTTGAACCTGGGTAAAAGAGAGCTATCCATCACTGTGTTGTCTCCTGCTGCTTCTGCTCTTTGTGCAACATGGTTGTCACCATGCCGAACCACAAAGGGGCTCTCTTTCCCCATAGGTGATCGTGCTTCCATGCCGACATATTTGGCGCGCCAGGTAGTGGGGTGCCGCTTGTGCGAACCTGAAGCACTAGCCAACACGTCAATCTTCCTCAATCTTCATCATCCATGGCTCCCAAAAAGAGTAGTGGAGCAGGGACATATCCTTCCACCTTGAAGGCTTCATCACACGCGGTTGCGGGTGCTGCAGATAACTCAGCTGTGGCGAGCGGGGCAGGTGCTATGGGCAGTGTTACTAACACCCCTGCCGTAACTGGTGCAGGGGCCGGAGCCGCAGGAGCGGCCCCACCTCTTCAACATGTCGCCAATCACACTTTCACTTGGGTGGGTCATGGAGACACCCAACTTCCTCCCCTCGCCCCACCGGCGAGCTCAACCAACACGATGTCGACGCTCGCTCCGGTGCAAGCCAAGATCCATCGGCTGTGACTCTAGAGGGGCGGAGACAGTGCGCGCGCCTCGTCGCACGCTGGGCGTGCGCGTCAAAACCCCGAGCGGCACCGTCAACCAGCAACGACCGCGTCCACACGGGAAGGGTCCACTTGATCATGACACTGGCCATCAGGAACAGCTTCTACCATGCCAAACAACTCTAATGATTTGTCAGAGGTGGCAGGGACATGACAACATTCCTTCTGGTTCGTCCATAAGTCGAGCAGTGTCGCGTTCCGCCTCTCACTCCATGCCAGAGACGGTGGACGAAGCGAGGGCGAGGGCTCAGCTATTGTTGAACTTTCTCCCATTGGGAGACAAGATGGATGAATGGAGAGCTACCATTTAGAGCCTTATTTGTTTCATCGAATCCAACAAGTTGCGGTGCGCGGAGCCCTTGGGACACCTACAGGTGACGGCGGAGGCACCAGATGGTGGCCAAGTTGAGAAGACTATGTCTACGGTGCAGTCCCCTCCACGGCTGCCCGAAGAAAGGCGGCTGTGGCGAGATCAACAAACCCAAGATGTCGGCGAATCTGAAGGAGCGTCGATGGCTTCATTCGACCCATGGCTCCAGCAGGATCAACGCCAAGTGTTGAGAGACAGGAGAAGGGAGGACGCCCAAGTTACCATCGAGCAGCGTCGTGAGATGCACCATCAATTAGACAAGCGCAATGGACCTAACATTGACGAACCCGCGCCTAGTGTTGGCGGGTACCTACCTTATGAGGTGGGGTTCCAAGCCTTCACTCCGGAGTTGTGGTAAATCCGTTAGCCATGTTCTCGCACCATCAAGCCTGACCTGCTGGAGAAATACAATGGAAAGCTGAACCCGACAGAGTTTCTAGGCATCTATACAATTGTTATTCAAGATGCCGGGGGAAGAGATGAAAAATTACTCGCCAACTACTTCCCGTTGGCTCTCAAGCCTAACGTCAGGTCCTGGCTGATGCACTTACTGGAGGATTCCATTTCTTCATGGGCCGACCTGTGCAATGAGTTCATTGGTGCCTTCACTAGCGGCCACCAAGAACCAGGACAGCCCAATGACATGCAAGCCCTCCCACAGAAGGAAGGGGAGAGCTTGCACAAATACCTGCAGAGGTTCAGCCGAGTGCACCACAACATTCCCCAGATACACCCGACAGCTGTGAATGCCGCATTCCACATGAATGTGTGCAATCGAAGGATGCAGGCAAAGATGAATGTCAATGAGATGTACACGTTGTCGGATAAGTGTGCTCAGGTTGAGGAAGGCAGAAGGCTCCCAGGCGAGGAGGTGGGTGTCGAAGTCGATTCGGAAGACGATAACAACACCGCCACCCCTGGGAAGAAAAACAAGAAGCACAACAAGGAACTTAAAGGGAAAGCTATAATGGCCGTTGAGAGCTTCGGTGACCTTGCCGCAAGAAAGAAAGCTAAAGCTGAGACGTCTGGCAATGAAGCTACTTCTTGTGCTGATTGCCGGACGGAGATAGCGGCTGAGAAACCGGCAAGTCCGATGGGCCATATTGCAAGATCCATAGGACCAAAGGCCATGATCTCTAAGATTGTAAGCAAGTCGAATAGCTAGTTGAGAAGCAGAAGGCTGAGTATGAGATGCGCGGCAAGGAGAGAACCCAGGATGGTACTGGCGGGAAAGGCCGAGGTGGCCGCTAGGGGCCGTGAGAAGAAGAAAATGAAGATGACAACGATGAAGAGGATGACGAGACCAGTGAACAGGAGTTCCAGAAAGCTACTGAGGCAATTAATGTGCATTGACGGGGGTGCATCCTTGCACTCCTCCCACTACCAACTCAAGCAGTGGGCGCGTGAGGTTAATGTGGCAGAACCAGCAGCACGCGCTCGAGAGCCACTTAAGTGGTCCCGCACGCCCGACATTGAGGATAATCAAGATCTAACTACTGCGGTTGGGTAATTGCCATTGTTAGTTTCACCAACAATCCGCAACCTTAAGGTCACTAAGATGTTGGTTGACGACGGGGCGGGGTTCAATTTGATTTCCCCTCGATATGCTCAAGAAACTCCAAATTCCTGATGAAGATCAGAAGAAGACTGACTCTTTCTAGTGGATCAACCACAGGAGGACCAGCTGAAGGGAAATATCACCTTGCCAGTGACATTTGGTGGGGGAATCAACTTCAGGACTGAGAAGATTGTGTTTGACGTCGTTGAGCTTCCCATGCCATTTAGTGGGATCCTTGGCCGTCTGGCACTGGCCAAGTTCATGGTAGCATCCTATTACGCGTATGATGAGGACACCAATACCATTGTTACACCCACAACCCCTACTGCTAAATATACTGGACCAATTACTAGAGCTTGCGCACGCCAATTAAATTATCAGGTACTTTCATTTCTTGGTAATGATTCTAATGTTCATGAGAATATGATGCTGCCTAAATTGGATACATTTCTTTTGCTTACAAATGAAGGGCCTAGCTTGGAGAAGGATGAACATTGGAGCAAGAACAAGCATGGAGATGATGGCATGCGCAAGGGGAACAAGAACGGAGTTACAAGTGATGATTTCAGGACATTGAAGCCACCATAATGGGTGCATGAAGCCTTGGACGAAATATACAAGATGCCACTTAATAAATTTCGTCCCGAGGCTATTCTAGGTTTTGCGTCACCTTATTATTGGGCCAGGCCCATGTTATTTTGAAATACATAAGTACAGGCCATTTTTAGAGTCCGTATGTGTGGGGAAACAAGAGATAGGGATGATTTCGGACCCCTCCACCATGGGCCACGAAATTCCCCCCTCTTCCTCCATATATACAGCCCTTAGGGAACTGTTTAGACTTTGGGTTTTGTTTAGATTAAAGTTTGCCATAGCTGCAACTTTGCATACTTCGTTTGTTTTCAACGACCAGACAAAGGCGTCACAGAACCCCACCTTGATCAATAAAGCTTTCCTCTTTATTTGCAATATCCAAATTGCAATCTTAGTTTCTTGCTTGTTCTTGGTTTGCCTGCAGGAAATAGACCTTCGTGGTCAGGTTGATCGTGCTCCGGCGTGGTCAATAACCTCTTGAAGTTGGTTTAGTGATTGCTATGGCGCGACGTCCTCGCACGTTCATAGTCGGATCGTCGAAGTCGACTTCCTCCAAAACGATAGCCACCATCTCATTGAAAGACGGGACACCTTTGCCCCTATCAAGTGGTATCAGATTTCCAGGTTGCTTAGTGCGATTTTACAGTTTTTCGTAGTTTGGATCGAGTTTGTTCTTCATACCTATAGTCCACGAAAAAGCCACAAAAAATTAGGGTTAGGTCATCATATCCAAACCAGTCTGAGCCTTTGCATAGTCTTTTCAGTCTTTTGCTTTGTTGAATTTGCAGTTGCATCGTCGTGTCGAGTTGCTGGTCTTAGTGTCTAGTCCTTTAGAGTTTCGAGTTCTGTTCACAAGTTGTCACGCCGCCGCCGCATCATCATCATCACCGCTGCCATATACCACCATCATCGTCACCGCTGCCATATACCACCATCGTCATCACCGCTGCCATATACCACCATCGTCATCACCGCTGCCATATACCACATATTCATCTCTGCCATATACCACATATTCACCGCCATCACGATAATCCGAGTCCACCTCCATCAGTGATTCGCCACCAGTCCGTGTTCCATCGCCCTACATATATCCGCCACAAGTCCGAGTTTCCACCAGATTCATCTCTGCCACCAGTCCTATTCCGAGTCTAGTATTTATTGGTTTGATTTCAATTTCTAGATCACGCCATACTCCGAGTCGTCACCAAGTCGGACTTCCCAACATCAGTGCCACCCGTACAAGAAAAATAGTTCCAGTTTAAAAAAAAAGAGGAAAAAAAGTACCAAAAAAGTGCAAAAAAAGAGAGAGAAAAATCAGAGTGTGCTCCTCCCTTGATTATGTGTCGCGCCGTGATTTTGTTAGTGTTCTAGGCTCGCGTCTCTAGCACGGTCTAGCCTAGGACCAGCACAGTGCCGTCGTTGAGCGTTTATTCAACTTTGCATCTCTGAATTGATTATTGCTAACCTTTTTGCTACCATATTATAAGCCTTCCCAGCTCCACATACATCTACGTCATGCCTTTGACTCTCCCTGGTAATCTCTCTATCCAAGCTTTGAGAGTTTTGACTACAACGGTTGCCGATCACCGCCTGCTGTTGGGTAAGAACTGGTAAGAATTTGAGTTTTGCTTGACGGATTTGTGACACCCACCACCACCACTTGTTAGTAGTCTGTAGGATCGTATTCTTGTGTGTTTCTATTGCTGCTAACCATGTCAGGATCACAGGTCGACGAGATTGACTGGGAGAACTTAACGAACAAGGAGCTTCATGATAAGTTTCAGCAAATGATGACTGAACAGGTGCAAGATGTGCTGAACAATTTTGAAGAGGCCATGGAGAAGATCACTGGCCTTGAGAAGACGTTCGAAACAAAGCTCGATAACATATTTAATGAACTGCTTGCGCGTCTTCCACCACCGGCTGCACCTGCCGCACCTCTGCAACAACAACAACTACTACTACCTCCACGTCGCGAAACAGCCCTCCGCCGAGCGAGCCGTGTCCTTCTTCAGCCTGGCCAACTGTTGGTGCTGCTGTTGATACTTCTATGGCTCCTGCTGCTGATGCGGAGGATGATTATGCGGGAGATTACGAGGATGAGGTTGATCAAAATCAGAACTACGTGCAACCACCAGCACCACAACCACTAGGTCGTCCACATGCAAATAATCACAATGGTATGGCTCTCCCTCAGGTACGAGATCATGACCATCTTCCTAAACTGAAATTGAATATTCCACCATTTAAGGGTAGATATGTTCCTGATATATATCTTACTTGGGAGTTAGAAACTAAACAACTATTTACATGTTTACAATATCACGAGGAGAGACGGGTTGCTGTTGTTGTTTGTGCTTTCACTAGTTTTGCATGTGTATGGTGGTTTGAACATTGTAGATTATACCCTATTCCAACTACTTGGCCTGGTTTGAAAACTGCTACGTGTACTCGTTCGGTTCCACCATATTATCAATGTGAATTGCTTCAGAAATTGCAGTGCTTAAGACAAGGGAAAAATTCTGTAGAAGAATATTATCAGGAATTACAAACTGGCATGATAAGATGTGGTATTGCTGATGAGAATGAAGCTATGCTTGCACGTTTTATGGGTGGATTAAATAGAGAGATTAAGACCATTCTAGAGTATAAGGAGTATACTAATATCACTCGTTTATTCCATCTTGCTTGTAAAGCTGAACGTGAAGTGCAGGATCGACAAGCATTGGCGTGAACTGACTGTTCTGCAGGCCGACCTTCATCATGGACACCGCATGCATCTTCTACTTCCACAACACCAGCACCTCCATCAGGTGCCACCTACAGCCGTGATACAAGAAAGGAAGCACAACCACCACTATCTGCCAAGAGCGCACCTGACGGACCTGCACAGAGCTCTTCTTCTTCCAAGGCATCAACAGGGCACACAAGTGATATTATTTGTCCTCGTTGTAAGGGAAGAGGTCATTATGCGAGAGAATGCAAATCTCAGCGTGTGATGATTGCTACTGAGGATGGTGGGTATGAGTCCGCTAGTGACTATGATGAGGAGACTTTGGCGCTTATTACAAGTGAAGAACACAGTGGAGCTGATTCTGATTATGAGACGCAATACATGGCTCCTGAAGACGCTGACATCTATGAATGTTTAGTTTCTCAACGTGTTTTGAGTGTGCAGGTCACACAAGTTGAGCAAAATCAGAGGCACAATTTGTTCCATACAAAGGGAGTTGAGAAGGAACGTTCTGTGCATGTCATCATAGACGGAGGGAGTTGCAATAACTTGGCTAGCATGGAGATGGTGGAGAAGCTATCTCTCACCACAAGACCACATCCACATCCTTACTACATCCAATGTTTCAACAACAGCGGCAAGGTTAAGGTAACACGTACTGTTCGTGTGCATTCTAGTATCTCTACATATGCTGATTATGTTGATTGTGATGTGGTACCTATGCAAGCATGTTCCTTATTACTTGGTCAACCATGGCAATTTGATAAAATTATGTACACCATGGTAGAAACAATCATTATACTCTTGTTCATAAGGATAAAAATATTACCTTGCTTCCTATGACTCCTGATTCCATTTTGAAAGATGATATTAATAGAGCTAATAAAGCAAAACAGGAGAAAAAAAGAGTGAAAATCAGATGGTGGCAAAAGAATTTGAGCAACAAATGAAGCCTAATAGTAAACCATCTAGTGTTGCTTCTGAAATTAAATTGAAAAGTGCATGTTTACTTGCCACTAAATCTGATATTGATGAGCTAGATTTCAGCAAATCTGTTTGCTATGCTTTTGTGTGCAAAGAGGCACTATTTTCATTTGAGGACGTGCCTTCCTCTTTGCCTCCTACTGTCACTAACATTTTGCATGAGTTCGCTAACGTCTTTCCACAAGACGTGGCACCGGGATTACCTCCCATTCGAGGGATTGAGCATCAGATTGACTTAATTCCTTTTGCATCATTACCGAACCATGCACCATACCGTACCAATCCAGAGGAGACAAAGGAGATTATGCGTTAAGTACAGGAGCTGCTCGACAATGGTTATATAAGCGAATCCCTTAGTCCTTGTGATGTTCCTATTATTCTAGTGCCGAAAAAGGATGGTACATCACGTATGTGTGTTGATTGTAGAGGCATCGATAATATTACTATTCATTATCATCATCCTATTCCTAGGCTAGATGATATGCTTGATGAATTGAGTGGCTCTACAGTATTCTCTAAAGTTGATTTGCCTAGTGGATACCATCAAATTCGTATGAAATTGGGAGATGAATGGAAAACAACATTTAAAACTAAGTTTGGATTATATCAGTGGTTAGTCATGCCTTTTGGGTTAACTAATGCACCTAGTACTTTCATGAGATTAATGAACGAAGTTTTACGTGCTTTCATTGGATGATTTGTGGTAGTTTACTTTGATGACATATTGCTTTATAGCAGATCTTTGGAAGAACATTTGGAACATTTGCATGCTGTTTTTATTGCTCTACGTGATGCACGTTTCTTTGGTAACCTTGGGAAGTGCACCTTTTGCACCGACCGAGTATCTTTTCTTGGCTATGTGGTTACTCCACAGGGAATTGAAGTTGGCAAAGCCAAGATTGAAGCTATCTAGAGTTGGCCGCAGCCCAAAATGGTCACACAAGTGAGGAGTTTTCTTGGCCTCTCTGGATTCTATATGCGTTTTGTGAGAGATTTCAGCACCATTGCTGCACCTCTCAATGAGCTTACAAAGAAATAGGTGCCTTTTCTTTAGGGTACCGCACATGAAGAAGCCTTCACGGTATTGAAAGATAAGTTGACACATGCTCCTTTACTCCAACTTCCTGATTTTAATAAGACTTGTGAGCTTGAATGTGATACTTGTGGAATTGGATTAGGAGGTGTGTTATTACAAGATGGCAAACCTGTTGCATACTTTTCTAAAAAATTGAGTGGGCCTAGTCTGAATTATTCTACTTATGATAAAGAATTATATGCTCTTGTTCGGACTTTAGAAACATGGCAACATTATTTATGGCCCAAAGAATTTGTTATACACTTTGATCATGAATCTTTGAAACATATTAAAAGTCAAGCTAAACTGAATCCTAGACATGCTAAATGGGTTGAATTCATTGAGACTTCCCCTTATGTCATTAAACACAAGAAAGGAAAAGAAAAAGTTATTGCTGATGCATTGTCTCGTCTCTATACTATGCTTTCACAACTTGACTTCAAAATATTGGGTTTGGAGACCATCAAAGATCAATATGTGCATGATGCTGATTTTAAAGATGTAATGCAAAATTGTAAAGAAGGAAGAATGTGGAACAAGTTCGTCATTAATGATGGATTTGTGTTCCGTGCTAACAAGCTATGCATTCCAGCTAGCTTCGTTCGTCTTTTGTTGTTGCAGGAGGCGCATGGAGGAGGATCAATGGGACACTTTGGTGTGAAGAAGACGGAGGACGTACTTGCTACACATTTCTTTTGGCCAAAGATGAGACGGGATGTTGAGCGTTTTATTGCTCACTGCACTACATGTCAAAAAGCTAAGTCACGACTCAATCCTCATGGTTTATATATGCCTTTGCCTGTACCTAGTGTTCCTTGGGAGGATATATCTATGGACTTTGTTTTAGGTTTACCTGGAACAAAGAAGGGGAGGGATAGCATATTTGTTGTCGTGGATAGATTCTCGAAAATGGAACACTCTATACCATGTCATAAAAGCGATGATGCTGTTAATGTTGCTGATTTGTTCTTTCGTGAAATTATTCGCTTGCATGGTGTGCCAAATACTATTGTTTCAGATCGTGATGCTAAATTTCTTAGCCACTTTTTGAGATGTTTATGGGCTAAGTTGGGGACTAAACTGCTTTTTAGTACTACTTGTCACCCCCAAACGGATGGACAAACTGAAGTAGTCAATAGAACACTGTCGACTATGCTTCGGGCTGTTTTGAAGAATAATAAGAAAATGTGGGAAGAATGCTTGCCTCATATTGAATTTGCTTATAATCATTCATTGCATTCTACTACTAAGATGTACCCTTTTGAAATTGTGTATGGTTTCCTACCTCGTGCACCTATTGATTTGTTGCCTCTTCCATCTTCGGAGAAGGCTAATTTTGATGCTAAACAACGTGCTGATTTGATTTTAAAAATGCATGAGTTAACTAAGGAAAACATTGAGCGTATGAAAACTAAATATAAACTTGCTAGAGATAAGGGTAGAAAACATGTTGTGTTTGCACCTGGAGATCTTGTTTGGTCACATTTGTGTGAGGATAGATTTCCTGATTTGCGGAAATCAAAGCTAATGCCTCGTGCTGATGGTCCTTTTAAGGTGTTGGAGAAAATAAATGATAATGCATATAAACTTGAGCTGCTGCAGATTTCGGGGTTAGTCCCACTTTTAACATTGCAGATTTGAAGTCTTATTTGGGTGAGGAAGATGAGCTTCCGTCGAGGACGACTTCATTTCAAGAAGGGGAGGATGATGAGGACATAAATACCATTGTTACACCCACAGCCCCTACTGCTACATATACTGGACCAATTACTAGATCTCGCGCACGCCAATTAAATTATCAGGTACTTCCGTTTTTGGTAATGATTCTAATGTTCATGAGAATATGATGCTGCCTAAATTGGATACATTTGTTTTACTTACAAATGAAGAGCCTAGCTTGGAGGAGGATGAACATTGGAGCAAGAACAAGCATGGAGATGATGGCATGTGCAAGGGGAACAAGAACGGAGTTACAAGTGATGATTTCAGGACTTTGAAGCCACCATAATGGGTGCATGACGCCTTGGACGAAATATACAAGATGCCACTTAATAAATTTCGTCCCGAGGCTATTCTAGGTGCTGCCTCACCTTATTATTTGGCCAGGCCCATGTAATTTCGAAATACATAAGTATAGGCTATTTTTAGAGTCTGTATGTGTGGGGAAACAAGAGATAGGGTTGATTTTGGACCCCTCCACCAAGGGCCAAAAAATTCCCCCCTGTTCCTCCATATATACAACCATTAGGGCACCATTTAGATTTTGGGTTTTGTTTAGATCAAAGTTCGCCATAGCTACAACTTCGCGTACTTCGTTTGTGTTCAACGACCAGACAAAGGCGTCACCGAACCCCACCTTGATCAATAAAGCTTTCCTCTTATATTCGCAATATCCAGATTGCAATCTTAGTTTCTTGCTTGTTCTTCGTTTGCCTGCAGGAAACAGACCTTCGTGGTCAGGTTGAACATGCTCCGACGTGGTCAATAACCTCTTGGAGTTGGTTTAGCGATTGCTAAGGTGCGACATCCTCGCACGTTCGTAGTCGGATCGTCAAAGTCGACTTCCTCCAAAACGATAGCCACCATCTCATCGAAAGACGGGACACCTTTGCCTCTATCAGCGTATGTCACTCTGAAGATGCCTAGTCCCATGGGGGTCACTTCCATCCCTTCGGATAAGAGAGATGCAGTCATTTGTGTGTAAAAGATGTATAGAGACATGGTAGCAGTGGAGGCCGTCGAGGCCTCAGATCTCGCCAAGGAAGAGAAGAAAGTTAAGAAAATTAGCAAGGACACCGATAAGGATCACGAGAAGCGTGCCTCTTCGGAGTGCACTGCACCCGGCAGCGAGTTGCTGGAAAGTTCGGCTGGCAAGAGATCCAAGGCAACTCCCCTAGCAACCAAGAAAGTTCCAGCACGGCACGATGGCGCTGATGGTTCCTTCACCATTAGTGCGACCCTTGACGACAAGTAGGAAAGCGCGCTCATTACCTTCCTGCGGGTGAATGTTTGTGTGTTTACCTGACAATTGTTGATGCAACGAACATTGATGTTCGTTGACCAGACTTATACACATGCATGCTAGCGATCGTATGTCCAACCCCAAACATACAAAGCAAGGCCAAGCTAGAGAAGCCGCTCTTCATGAGATCAAGGAGAGCATTAAGAGGATCTAGACAACAAGATATCACCTTGAGGAGGCCTCCCTTGCTGAGCAGTAGAGCTCGGCCAGGTCGAGGCTGCCCCAAAAGCAAATCCAGAATAACCTCGGCAGGCCTGCAGGGGTCGCCAAGACCAAAAATCCTGCCAAAACACCACCTCTCCACCGCACATCGACGCAAGTCACTTATCGGTGCGGTGTCAAGGCCTCAGGCAATTAAGTGGCTTCCTCTAAGGACGTGGCAGCTTGTTAGAAGACAGATCATGCCCATTTGACACCCATCCAGAGGCGTGTTAAGATGATAAGCAGAAGACGATTACGCGGCATGACAGGCTTGCCGGGTTTCACCCTGAGCATGACACCTAGCAGTGCATTTAATGCACATTGTCCTAACTGTCAGAGTTAAGTATGATAGCACTGTTATCTATCTAATCACAGTATAATGATTGTTTTTCCACCATGGTTACCCCTTGAGCTATAAAAGGGGGTCCAAGGCTACCTAGAAATATATTCAGACCCTTGCACACTTATACGTGCGTAGCATCTCTCCCAGAGGCCACCTTGTCGGGCTTGAGCGTTGCGTGTTCATTGTGTTCCTCCATCCAATCCACCAAAGCAAGAGTAGGGTTTTACGCTTCCCAGCGGCCCGAACCAGGGTAAAAACCACCAGAGTCACCATCGTCGCGTTGCATCATGGCCTCCGCTCTTTGTGCAAAATGATCTCCCCCTTGACAAACCACTAAGGGGTTGGTGGCCCCACAGGTGATCGTGTTCTCCCACGACATATTCGGTGCACCCGGTAGGGGCAGTTGCTTGCATGAACCCAAGGTTGTGAACAATGCGTAGATCATCATCATCATCGTCTTCATCCATGAGGCCCAAGAAGAAACCCAGCGTGACCGCGCATCCTTCCACTTTGAAGGCCCCCTCGCACGCGGCCACGGACGCCGCAGGCGCCACGGTGGGGCTGGGTGAGGCGGGTGCCACAGGAGACACGACCAGACAAGGTGGCGCCATCGTTGTGTCCCCGTGGCCGAAGTTGGAGCGGCAGACGCTGGGGGCGAGCAGCAATAGCAGCATCCTGACAAACAAAGGCCCAGAAGCCGTGGGTGGAGGGAACATTCAGTCTCTACCTCCCCTCCGCGCTAATGTGCGAAGCCACAGCAACAATGCCCGCTCTGGCGCGAGTCATGACCCTCTAGCCGTGCTTACCACAATCGCGGCTAATGGGCACACACCTTGCCCAGAGCGCAGTGAGCAAGACGGAGCGCCGAACAGGTTCATCAATCCTCGAGCGCGGCCCACTCATCGCCAGGTTACCTTGGCGACTAGTGTGCAATGGCAAGAACGCGGCGACTCCCCTGCTGGTTCCACCACCAGTTGAGCGACATCGCGGTCTGCCTCGTCAGCTATGCCAAGCACAGGTACGGAAGCCATGGCGCGAGCCTAACTCCTGCTAAGATTCCCACCGGCGGCTAATCAAATGGATGAGTGGAGGCCCACCATCCAAAGTTAAACCGGCTTTGCTGAAGCTAGAAGATTGTAGCAGGTAGAGCTATCACAGTACCCACTAACAACAACAACAACTCGGGTTGATGGCCGTATCGAGGGGGCCACTGACGATGCAGTCCCCTACGCGACAGCAGACCCAGAGGCATCCGCAGCAAGAGCAGCATGTCCACAAACCCGACGAGGCATCGATGACCTCGTTTGGCCCATGAACCCACCGGGATCAAATGAGGGTTCTGGAAGATCGGCAGAGGGAAGATGCGCGCGTCACTATAGAGCGACATCGGGAGACCCACCATTAATCTAATAGGCGCAATGGCCGAGACCTTGATGAACCCTCACCTAGTGATGGCGGGTACTTGCCTTACGTGGTTGGGTGCCTTGCCTTCACTTGTGAGCTGTGGCAGGTCCTCTGGCCATCTGCCCGAATCTTCAAGCCAGATTTACCAGAAAAATACGACGGAAAGTTAAACCCGACAGAGTTCTTGAGAATTTACACAATTTCCATTCAAGACACCAGGGGCAGGAAAGAGAAAGTGTTCACCAACTACTTCCCATTGGTGCTCAAGCCAAACGTGAGCTCATGGCTGATGCACCTGCCAGAGAACTCCATTTCATCATGGGCTGACTTGCACAATGAATTTTTTGGCACCTTCATGGGTGGCCACCAAGAGCCTGGGCGGCCTAGTGACTTGCAAGTCCTTCCAAAAAAGGAAGAGGAGATCCTGCGGAAGTATATGTATAGGTTCAGCCGGGTACACCATAACATTCCAGAGATACATCCAGCAATTGTGATTGCTGCGTCTCATTCAAACATGCACAACAGAAGGATACGGGCCTGATGGAGGAAAAGGTGTCCCGTCTGAGATGATGGATATCGCTTCGATGGAATTCGACTTTGACGATCCGACTACAAACGTGCGAGGACGTCGCGCCTTAGCAATTGCTAAACCAACTCCGAGAGGTTATTGACCACGCCGGAGCACGATCAACCTGACTACGAGGGTCTGTTTCCTGCGAGCAATTAAAGAACAAGCAGGAAACTGAGATTGCAATCTGGATATTGCGAATATAAGATGAAAGCTTTATTGATCAAGGTGGGGTTCTGTGACGTCTTTGTCTGGTCGTTGAACACAAATGAAGTACGTGAGTTGCAGCTATGGCGAACTTTTTGTCTAAACAAAACCCAAAGTCTAAACGGTGCCCTAAGGGTTGTATATATGGAGGAAGAGTGGGGGAATTTCGTGGCCCTTGGTGGAGGGGTCCGAAATCAACCCTATCTCTTGTTTCCCCAAACATACGGACTCTATAAATAGCCTATACTTATGTATTTCGAAATTACATGAGCCTGGCCCAATAATAAGGTGAAGCAACACCTAGAATAGCCTCGGGACAAAATTTATGAAGTGGCATCTTGTATATTTCGTCCAAGGCTTCATGCACCCATTATGGTGGCTTCAAAGTCCTGAAATCATCACTTGTCACTCTGTTCTTGTTCCCCTTGCGCATGCCATCATCTCCATGCTTGTTCTTGCTCCAATGTTCATCCTTCTCCAAGCTAGGCCCTTCATTTGTAAGCAAAACAAATGTATCCAAATTAGGCAGCATCATATTCTCATGAACATTAGAATCATTACCAAGAAACGAAAGTACCTGATAATTTAATTGGCATGCGCGAGCTCTAGTAATTGGTCCAGTATATGCGGCAGTACGGGCTGTGGGTGTAAGAATGGTATTGATGTCCTCCTCACCCTCCCCTTCTTGAAATGAAGTCATCCTCGACGGAAGCTCATCTTCCTCACCCAAATAAGGCTTCAAATCTGCAATGTTAAAAGTGGGACTAACCCCAAAATCTGCAGGCAACTCAAGTTTATATGCATTATCATTTATTTTCTCCAGCACCTTAAAAGGACCATCAGCACGAGGCATTAGCTTTGATTTGCGCAAATCAGGAAATCTATCCTTACGCAAATGTAACCAAACAAGATCTCCAGGTGCAAACACAACATGTTTTGTACCCTTAACTCCAGCAAGTTTATATTTAGCATTCATACGCTCAATGTCTTCCTTTGTTAACTCATGCATTTTTAAAATCAATTTAGCACGTTGTTTAGCATCAAAATTAACCTTCTCCGAAGATGGAAGAGGCAACAAATCAATAGGTGCACGATGTAGGAAACCATACACAATTTCAAAAGGGCACATACTAGTACTAGAATGCAATGAACAATTATAAGCAAATTCAATATGAGGCAAGCATTCTTCCCACATTTTCTTATTCTTCTTCAAAACAGCCCTAAGCATAGTAGACAATGTTCTATTGACTACTTCAGTTTATCCATCAGTTTGGGGGTGACAAGTAGTACTAAAAAGCAGTTTAGTCCCCAACTTAGCCCATAAACATCTCCAAAAGTGGCTAAGAAATTTAGTATCACGATCTGAAACAATAGTATTTGGCACACCATGCAAGCGAATAATTTCATGAAAGAACAAATCAGCCACATTAACAGCATCATCGCTTTTATGACATGGTATAAAGTGTGCCATTTTCGAGAATCTATCCACGACAACAAATATGCTATCCCTCCCCTTATTTGTTCGAGGTAAACCTAAAACAAAGTCTATAGATATATCCTCCCAAGGAACACTAGGTACAAGCAAAGGCATATATAAACCATGAGGATTGAGTCGTGACTTAGCTTTTTGACATGTAGTGCAGCGAGCAACAAAGCGCTCAACATCCCGTCTCATCTTTGGCCAAAAGAAATGTGTATGAAGTACGTCCTCCGTCTTCTTCATGCCAAAGTGTCCCATTAGTCCTCCTCCATGCGCCTCCTGCAACAACAAAAGACGAACGGAGCTAGCTGGAATGCATAGCTTGTTACCACGGAACAAAAATTCATCATTAACGACAAACTTGTTCCATGTTCTTCCTTCTTTACAATTCTGCAATACATCTTTAAAATCAGCATCATGCACATATTGATCTTTGATGGTCTCCAAACCGAATATTTTGAAATCAAGTTGTGAATGCATAGTATAGCGATGAGACAATGCATCAGCAATAACATTTTCTTTACCCTTCTTGTGTTTAATGACATAAGGGAAAGTCTCAATGAATTCAACCCATTTAGCATGTCTACGATTAAGTTAGCTTGAATTTTAATATGTTTCAAAGATTCATGATCAGAATGTATAACAAATTCTTTGGGCCATAAATAATGTTGCCATGCTTATAAAGTCCGAACAAGAGCATATAGTTCTTTATCATAAGTAGAATAATTCAGACTAGGCCCACTCAATTTTTTCAGAAAAGTATGCAACAGGTTTGCCATCTTGTAATAACACACCTCCTAATCCAATTCCACTAGCATCACATTCAAGCTCAAATGTCTTATTAAAATCAGGAAGTTGGAGTAAAGGAGCATTTGTCAACTTATCTTTCAACACCATGAAGGCTTCTTCCTGTGCGGTACCCCAAACAAAAGGCACATCCTTCTTTGTAAGCTCATTGAGAGGTGCAACAATGGTGCTAAACTCTCTCACAAAACGCCTATAGAATCCAGCGAGGCCAAGAAAACTCCTCACTTGTGTGGCTGTTTTGGGCTGTGGTCAACTCTCAGTAGCTTCAATCTTGGCTTTATCAACTTCAATTCCCTGTGGAGTAACAACATAGCCAAGAAAAGACACTCGGTTGGTGCAAAAGGTGCACTTCCCAAGGTTACCAAACAAACGTGCATCACGTAGAGCAATAAAAACAGCATGTAATTGTTCCAAATGTTCCTCCAAAGATCTGCTATAAATCAATATGTCATCAAAGTAAACTACCACAAATCGTCCAATGAAAGCACGTAAAATGTCATTCATTAATCTCATGAAAGTACTAGGTGCATTAGTTAACCCAAAAGGCATGACTAACCACTCATATAATCCAAACTTAGTTTAAAATGTGATTTTCCATTCATCCCCAATTTCATACGAATTTGATGGTATCCACTATGCAAATCAACTTTGGAGAATATTGTAGAGCCACTCAATTCATCAAGCATATCATCTAGCCTAGGAATAGGATGACGATAACAAAGAGTAATATTATTAATGCCTCTAAAATCAACACACATACGTGATGTACCATCCTTTTTCGGCACTAGAATAATAGGTACAGCACAAGGACTAAGGGATTCGCGTATATAACCTTTGTCTAAAAGCTCTTGTACTTGACGAATAATCTCCTTCGTCTCCTCTGGATTGGTACGGTATGGAGCACGGTTTGATAGTGAAGCACCGGGAATTAAGTCAATCTGATGCTCAATCCATCGAATAGGCGGTAATCCCGGTGGAACATCTTGTGGAAAGATGTTAGCGAACTCCTGCAAAATGTTAGTGACAGTAGGAGGCAAAGAGGAAGGCACGTCCTCGAATGAAAGCAAAGCAAACAGATTTGCTGAAATCTAGCTCATCAATATCAGGTTTGGTGGCAAATAAACATGCACTTTTCAATTTAATTTCAGGAGCAACACTAGATGGTTTATTATTAGGCTTCATTTGTTGCTCAAATTCTTTTGCCACAATCTGATTTTCACTCTTATTCTTCTCCTGTTTTTCTTTGTTAGCTCTATTAATATCATCTTTCAAAATGGAACGAGGAGCCATAGGAAGCAAAGTAATATTTTTATCCTTATGAACAAGAGTATACTGATTGTTTCTACCATGGTGTACAAAATTTTTATCAAATTGTCATGGTCTACCAAGTAATAAGGAAGATGCTTGCATAGGTACCACATCACAATCAACATAATCAGCATACGTAGAGATACTAAAATGCACACGAACAGTACATGTTACCTTAACCTTGCCGCTGTTGTTGAACCATTGGATGTAGTAAGGATGTGGATGTGTTATTGTGGTGAGAGAGAGCTTCTCCACCATCTCCATGCTAGCCAAGTTGTTGCAGCTCCCTCTGTCTTTGATGACGCACACAAAACGTTCCTTCACAACTCCCTTTGTATGGAACAAATTATGCCTCTGATTTTGCTCAGCTTGTGTGACCCGCACACTCAAAACACGTTGAGAAACTAAACATTCGTACCTGTCAGCGTCTTCAGGAGCCATGTATTGCGTCTCATGATCAGAATCATCTCCACTGTGTTCTTCACGTGTAATAAGAGCCAAAGTCTCCTCATCATAGTCACTAGCGGACTCATACCCACCATCCTCAGTAGCAATCATCCCACGCTGAGATTTGAATTCTCTCGCATGACCTCTTCCCTTACAACGACCACAAATAATATCACTTGTGTGCCTAGTTGATGCCATGGAAGAAGGAGAGCTCTGTGCAGGCCCGACAGGTAGGCTCTTGGCAAATAGTGGTGGTTGTGCCTGCTTTCTTGTATCACGGCTGGAGGTGGCACCTAATGGAGGTGCTGGTGCAGTGGAAGTAGAAGATGCACATGGTGTCCATGATGAAGGTCGACCGGCAGAAAAGTTAGTTCGCGCCAATGCTTGTCGATCCTGCACTTCATGTTTAGCTTTACAAGCAAGATGGAATAAACGAGTGATATTAGTATACTCCTTATACTCTAGAACGGTCTGAATCTCTCTATTTAATCCACCCATAAAACGTGCAAGCATAGCTTCATTCTCCTCAACAATACCACATCTAATCATGCCAGTTTGTAATTCCTGATAATATTCTTCTACATAATTTTTCCCTTGTCTTAAAGGCTGCAATTTTTGAAGATTTTCACATTGATAATATGGTGGAACCCAACGAGTACGCATAGCAGTTTTCAAAGCAGCCCAAGTAGTTGGAATAGGATATAATCTACAATGTTCAGACCACCATACACATGCAAAACAAGTGAAAGCACAAATAGCAGCAGCAACACGTCTCTCCTCAGGATATTGTAACCATGTAAATCGTTTTTCAGTTTCTAACTCCCAAGTAAGATATATATCAGGAACATATCTACCCTGAAAGGATGGAATATTCAATTTTAGTTTAGGAAGATGGTCATGATCTCGTACCTGACAGAGAGCCCTACCATTGTGATTATTTGCAAGTGGACGACCTAGTGGTTGTGGTGTTGGTGGTTGCACGTAGTTCTGATTTTGATCAACCTCATCCTCGTAATCTCCCATATAATCATCATCCGCGTTAGCAGCAGGAGCCATAGAAGTATCAACAGCAGCACCAACAGTTTGGCCAGGCTGAAGAAGGACATGGCTCGCTCGGCGGAGGGCTGTTTCGCGATATGGAGGTAGTAGTTGTTATTGCTGTTGCAGAGGTGCGGTAGGTGCAGCCGGTGGAAGACGCGCAAGCAGTTCATTAAATTTGTTATCGATCTTTGTTTCGAACGTCTTGTCAAGGCCGGTGATCTTCTCCATGGCCTCTTCAAAATTGTTTAACACATCTTGCACCTGTTCAGTCATCATTTGCTGAAACTTATCATGAAGCTCCTTGTTCGTTAAGTTCTCCTAGTCAATCTCGTCAGCTTGTGATCCTGGCATGCTTAGCAGTAATAGAAACACACAGGAATATGATCCTATAGACTACTAACAAGTGGTGGTGGTGGGTGTCACAAATCCGTCAAGCAAAACTCAAATTCTTACCAGTTCTTACCCAGCAGCAGGCGGTGATCGGCAACCATTGTAGTCAAAACTCTCAAAGCTTGGATAGAGCGATTACCAAGGAGAGTCAAACACACGACGTAGATGTACGCGGAGCTGGGAAAGCTTATAATATGGTAGCAAAAAGGATCAGCAATAATCAATTCAGAGATGCAAAGTTGAATAAACTCTCAACGGCGGTACTGTGCTGGTCCTAGGCTAGACCGTGCTAGATACGCGAGCCTAGAACACTAACAGTATCACGGCGCTGCACGTAAACAAGGGAGAAGCACACTCTGGAAAAAAAATCGCTCTTTTTTTTGCACTCTGCCTTTTTTTGCGCTCCTCTTTATTTTGCGAAAAATCACTATAATGGCCAGTGTCTCAAAATTCTTCCCATGTCAAACTGACAGGATGGGCACGAAATTTTTTTGACAATTTTTTTTCGGAAATCAGGGCTGCGACGACAAAAAAGTGTGACAAAAAATCACTATGATGGAGAGTGTCTCAAAACACTCCTTGGGACCTAAAAATAGGATAGGGAAAAAATATTTTCGGTCACCGAAATTTTTGCCTAAAAACTGCCCGGGGGTCTCCAGACTTTTTTTCCCAAACCTACTCAGGCAAGGAAACACAAAACGGAAATTAGATGGATCTAAAAAATAAACCTAATATGCAAGGAACTCGGATTGGTGGTGGATATATGGTGGTGGTATATTGCAGCGGTGGTGGTAGTGGTTGTAGTATATGGATATGCATCAGTGGTGGTATATGGATACGGATTGGCAGTGATATATGGATACGGATTCGGAGCGGTGGTGGTAGGTGGCAGGGGCAATGATGATGGTGCGGTGGCAGTGTGACAACTTATGACCAGAACTCGAAACTCTAAAAGACTAGACTCTAAGACCAGCATCTTGACGCGACGATGCAACCACAAATTCAACAAAACAAAATACTGAAAAGACTATGCAAAGGCTCAGACTGGTTCGGATAGGATGAACTAACCCTAATTTTTTTTGTCTTTTTCGTGGACTATACGTATGAAGTACAGACTCGATCTAAACTATGAAAAACTGTAAAATCTCACGGAGCAACCCGGAAATCTGATGCCACTTGATAGAGGCAAAGGTGTCCCGTCTTTCGATGAGATGATGGATATCGCTACGGTGGAAGTCAACTTTGAAGATCCGACTACGAACGTGCGAGGACGTCGCGCCTTAGCAATCGCTAAACCAACTCCGAGAGGTTATTGACCACGCCGGAGCACGATCAACCTGACCACGAGGGTTTGTTTCCTGCGAGCAAACGAAGAACAAGCAAGAAACTGAGATTGCAATCTGGATATTGGGAATATAATATGAAAGCTTTATTGATCAAGGTGGGGTTCTGCGACGTCTTTGTCTGGTCGTTGAACACAAACGAAGTACGCGAAGTTGCAGCTCTGGCGAACTTTAATCTAAACAAAACCCAAATCTAACGGTGCCCTAAGGGCTGTATATATATGGAGGAAGAGAGGGGGGATTTCGTGGCCTTGGTGGAGGGGTCCGAAATCCACCCTATCTCTTGTTTTCCCACACATACAGACTCTAAAAATAGCCTATACTTATGTATTTAGAAATTACATGGGCCTGTCCCAATAATAAGGTGACGCAACACCTAGAATAGCCTCGGGACAAATTTTTTGAAGTGGCATCTTGTATATTTCGTCCAAGGCTTCATGCACCCATTATGGTGGCTTCAAATTCTTGAAATCATCACTTGTAACTCAGTTCTTGTTCCCCTTCCGCATGCCATCATCTCCATGCTTGTTCTTGCTCCAATGTTCATCCTTCTCCAAGATAGGCCCTTCATTTGTAAGCAAAACAAATGTATCCAATTTAGGCAGCATCATATTCTCATGAACAAATCATTACCAAGAAACGGAAGTACCTAATTATTTAATTGGCGAGCGCGAGCTCTAGTAATTGGTCCAGTATATGCGGCAGTAGGGGCTGTGGTTGTAACAATGGTATTGATGTCCTCATCAGGGCCAAAATGAACGCCCGGTTGCCCAAGACCATCAATGAGTTGTACACCTTGGTGGATAAATGTGCTCGGGCTGAGGAAGGAAGGCGACTCCCCGGAGTGGAGGATGGTGTCGAGATTGACTCAGATGACGATGACAAGACCACTAACCCGAAGGGGAGAAGCCGGAGGCGCAACAGGAAATGCAAATATTAGTCAGTATGGCTGTTGAGAGCTCTGCTGATCTCAGCTGATGAGCACATCAATACCATTGTTACACCCACAGCCCCTGTTGCTACATATATGGACCAATTACTAGAGCTCGCACACGCCAAATAAATTATCAGGTACTTTCGTTTCTTGGTAATGATTCTAATGTTCATGAGAATATGATGCTACCTAAATTGGATACATTTGTTTTGCTTACAAATGAAGGGCCTAGCTTGGAGAAGGATGAACATTGGAGCAAGAACAAGCATGGAGATGATGGCATGCGCAAGGGGAACAAGAACGGAGTTACAGGTGATGATTCCAGGACTTTGAAGCCACCATAATGGGTGCATTGAAGCCTTGGACGAAATATACAAGATGCCACTTCATAAATTTCGTCCCGAGGCTATTCTAGGTGCTGCATCACCTTATTATTGGGCCAGGCCCATGTAATTTCGAAATACATAAGTATAGGCTATTTTTAGAGTCCGTATGTGTTGGGAAACAAGAGATATCGTTGATTTCGGACCCCTCCACCAAGGGCCACGAAATTCCCCCCTCTTCCTCCATACATACAGCCCTTAGGGCACCGTTTAGACTTTGGGTTTTGTTTAGATTAAAGTTCGCAATAGCTGCAACTTCGCGTACTTCGTTTGGGTTCAACGACCAGACAAAGGCGTCACAGAACCCCACCTTGATCAATAAAGCTTTCCTCTTATATTCGCAATATCCAGATTGCAATCTTAGTTTCTTGCTTGTTCTTCGTTTGCCTGCAGGAAACAGACCTTCGTGGTCAGGTTGAACATGCTCCGACGTGGTCAATAACCTCTCGGAGTTGGTTTAGCGATTGCTAAGGTGCGACATCCTCGCACGTTCGTAGTCGGATCGTCAAAGTCGACTTCCTCCAAAACGATAGCCACCATCTCATCGAAAGACGGGACACCTTTGCCTCTATCAGCGTATGTCACTCTGAAGATGCCTGGTCCCATGGGGGTCACTTCCATCCCTTCGGATAAGAGAGATGCAGTCATTTGTGTGTAAAAGATGTATAGAGACATGGTAGCAGTGGAGGCCGTCGAGGCCTCAGATCTCGCCAAGGAAGAGAAGAAAGTTAAGAAAATTAGCAAGGACGCCGATAAGGATCACGAGAAGCGTGCCTCTTCGGAGTGCACTGCACCCGGCAGCGAGTTGCTGGAAAGTTCGGCTGGCAAGAGATCCAAGGCAACTCCCCTAGCAACCAAGAAAGTTCCAGCACGGCACGATGGCGCTGATGGTTCCTTCACCATTAGTGCGACCCTTGACGACAAGTAGGAAAGCGCGCTCATTACCTTCCTGCGGGTGAATGTTTATGTGTTTACCTGACAATTGTCGATGCAACGAACATTGATGTTCGTTGACCAGACTTATACACATGCATGCTAGCGATCGTATGTCCAACCCCAAACATACAAAGCAAGGCCAAGCTAGAGAAGCCGCTCTTCATGAGATCAAGGAGAGCATTAAGAGGATCTAGACAACAAGATATCACCTTGAGGAGGCCTCCCTTGCTGAGCAGTAGAGCTCGGCCAGGTCGATGCTGCCCCAAAAGCAAATCCAGAATAACCTCGGCAGGCCTGCAGGGGTCGCCAAGACCAAAAATCCTGCCAAAACACCACCTCTCCACCGCACATCGACGCAAGTCACTTATCGGTGCGGTGTCAAGGCCTCAGGCAATTAAGTGGCTTCCTCTAAGGACGTGGCAGCTTGTTAGAAGACAGATCATGCCCATTTGACACCCATCCAGAGGCGTGTTAAGATGATAAGCAGAAGACGATTACGCGGCATGATAGGCTTGCCGGGTTTCACCCTGAGCATGACACCTCGCAGTGCATTTAATGCACATTGTCCTAACTGTCAGAGTTAAGTATGATAGCACTGTTATCTATCTAATCACAGTATAATGATTGTTTTTCCACCATGGTTACCCCTTGAGCTATAAAAGGGGGTCCAAGGCTACCTAGAAATATATTCAGACCCTTGCACACTTATACGTGCGTAGCATCTCTCCCAGAGGCCACCTTGTCGGGCTTGAGCATTGCGTGTTCATTGTGTTCCTCCATCCAATCCACCAAAGCAAGAGTAGGGTTTTACGCTTCCCAGCGGCCCAAACCTGGGTAAAAACCACCAGAGTCATCATCATCGCGCTGCATCATGGCCTCCGCTCTTTGTGCAACATGATCTCCCCCTTGCCGAACCACTAAGGGGTCGGCGGCCTCACAGGTGATCGTGTTCTCCCATGACATATTCGGTGCACCCGGTAGAGGCAGTCGCTTGCATGAACCCGAGGTTGTGAACAACGCGTAGATCATCATCATCATCGTCTTCATCCATGACGCCTAAGAAGAAACCCGGCGTGACCGTGCATCCTTCCACTTTGAAGGCCCCCTCGCACGCAGCCACGGACGCCGTAGGCGCCACGGTGGCGTTGGGTGAGGCGGGTGCCACGGGAGACACGACCAGACAAGGCGGCACCGTTGTTGTGTCCCCATGGCCGAAGTTGGAGTGGGAGACGCCGGGGGCGAGCAGCAATAGCAGCATCCTGACGAACAAAGGCCCAAAAGCCGTGGGTGGAGGGAACATTCAGTCTCTACCTCCCCTCCGCGCTAACGTGCGAAGCCACAGAAACAATGCCCGCTCTGGCGCGAGTCATGACCCTCTAGCCGTGCTTACCACAATCGCGGCTGATGGGCACACACCTTGCCCAGAGCGCAGTGAGCAAGACGGAGCGCCGAACAGGTTCATCAATCCTCGAGCGCGGCCCACTCATCGCCAGGTTACCTTGGCGACTAGTGTGCAATGGCAAGAACGCGGCGACTCCCCTGCTGGTTCCACCACCAGTTGAGCGACGTCGCGGTCTGCCTCGTCAGCTATGCCAAGCAGAGCTATGGAAGCCATGGCGCGAGCCCAACTCCTCCTAAGATTCGCACCGGCGGCTAATCAAATGGATGAGTGGAGGGCCACCATCCAAAGTTAAACCAGCTTTGCTGAAGCTGGAAGATTGCAGCATGCAGAGCTATCACAGTACCCACTAACAACAACAACAACCCGGGTTGATGGTTGTGTTGAGGGGGCCACACTGACGGTGCAGTCCCCTGCGTGACAGCAGACCTAGAGGCATCCGCAGCAAGAGCAGCATGTCCACGAACCCGATGAGGAATTGATGGCCTGATCTGGCCCATGAACCACCGGGATCAGATGAGGGTTCTAGAAGATCGGTAGAGGGAAGATGCGCACGTCACTATAGAGCGACGTCGGGAGACCCGCCATTAATCTGGCAGGCGCAATGGCCCAGACGTTGATGAACCCGCACCTAGTGTTGGCGGGTACTTGTCTTACGTGGTTGAGTGCCCTGCCTTCACTTGTGAGTTGTGGCAGGTCCGCTGACCATCTGCCCGAGTCTTCAAGCCAGAGTTACCAGAAAAATACGACAGAATGTTAAACCCGACAGAGTTCTTGAGCATTTGCACAATTGCCATTCAAGCTACCGGGGGCAGGAACGAGAAAGTGTTCGCCAACTACTTCCCTTTGGTGCTCAAGCCAAACGTGAGGTCATGGCTGATGCACCTGCCGGAGAACTCCATTTCATCATGGGCTGACTTGCGCAATGAATTTGTTGGTGCCTTCATGGGTGGCCACCAAGAGCCTCACTACTAGGAAAAGGCCTACTAATGGAGCACCGGTTTTGCCTACTAATGGCGCACTACCGGTGCGCCATTACTATCACGCCACTAGTATTTTTTACTAATGGCGCACCACTAGTGCGCCATTAGTATCTGGTATACTAATGGCGCACCACGCAGTGCGCCATTAGTATAGCCCACGGTGCGCCATTAGTATCTGGTATACTAATGGCGCACCACGCAGTGCGCCATTAGTATAGCCCACGGTGCGCCATTACTATCTGGTATACTAATGGCGCACCACGTAGAAGTGCGCCATTAGTAACATTTTTTTCAAAAAAAAAATCAATTTTTTTTTCAGAATTTTTTTTATTTTTTTTCCAAATTGTTTTTATTTTTTTTTCATTTTTTTTCCTGTTCTTTTCTTAATCTCAGGTCACTATGGCTTAATCTCGGGTCAATATGCTTAAACTCAGGTCAAATCGCACTCCATGGTCAAACTTACCAAAAGGTCACCCATCCTCACACTACTCCAACCCAAGCACGCTTAACTTCAAAGTTCTATCCAACCCCAGCAACAACTCACTTCACAAGCACTTGTTGATATATCTAGCATATCAATCCTATTATACCTTGTTGATGTCTAGGACTTTGTTCATGTTCATGACTATGATGAAATTTTTTGAAAAAACAATTCAAAAAAAATTCAAAATCAATTTTTTTTATTTTTTTGCCTCTAGATCTTGAAAGCCCCGTAACTTTTTTTCTGTTAGGTTTTTTGGGATTTTGAAAATGTTTAACGGGGTTACCCCCGTTAAATTTGGATGTAACTTTTCGAGTAGATGATTTTTCATATATAAAACTTTTTAATCCGAGTTCGTATGCAAAAGTTATGCCCATTTTACAAATTTCTAGAGAGATTTTGCAAATAAAGTCGAAATTTATATTTGTAAATTTCCCAACAACTAGACCACATATCACATGAGAAACTTATTTTCTTTTATTTTTTTGACATTTTTATCATTTTTTATTATTATTTCTAAAACTGAAAAGGCGGTCCACAAGGGGGTGGGCGCATTCGGTGGAAGCTGGGCAAACTAGTAATGGTGCACCGTGGGATGTGGTGCGCCATTAGTATTTGCACACTAATGGCACACCAACACATGGTGCGCCATTAGTATTTAGTAATGGTGCACCACATGTACAGTGCGCCATTAGTGTCCATCCCATCTATAGCCCTTTTCCTAGTAGTGCCTGGTCGGCCTAGTGACTTGCAAGTCCTTCCAAAAAAGGAAGGGGAAATCGTGCGGAAGTATATGTATAGGTTCAGCAGGGTACACCGTAACATTCCAGAGATACATCCAGCAGTTGTGGTTGCCGCATCCCATTCGAACATGCGCAACAGAAGGATACGGGCCGAAATGAACGCCCGGTTGCCCAAGACCATCAGGGAGTTGTACACCTTGGTGGATAAATGTGCTCGGGCTGAGGAAGGAAGGCGACTCCCCGGGGAGGAGGATTGTGTCGAGATTGACTCAGATGACGACGACTAGACCACTAACCCGAAGGGGAGAAGCCGGAGGCGCAACAGGAAATGCAAATATTAGTCAGTATGGCCGTTGAGAGCTCTAGCGATCTCAGCTGATGAGGGCATCAATACCATTGTTACACCCACAGCCCCTACTGCTACATATACTGGACCAATTACTAGAGCTCGCGCATGCCAATTAAATTATCAGGTACTTTCATTTCTTGGTAATGATTCTAATGTTCATGAGAATATGATGCTGCCTAAATAAGATACATTTGTTTTGCTTACAAATGAAGGGCCTAGCTCGGAGAAGGATGAACATCGGAGCAAGAACAAGCATGGAGATGATGGCATGCGCAAGGGGAACAAGAACACAGTTACAAGTGATGATTTCAGGACTTTGAAGCCACCATAATGGGTGCATGAAGCCTTGGACGAAATATACAACATGCCACTTCATAAATTTCGTCCCGAGGCTATTCTAGGTGCTGCGTCACAATATTATTGGTCCAGGCCCATGTAATTTTGAAATACATAAGTATAGGCTATTTTTAGAGTCCGTATGTCTGGGGAACCAGTTGATTTTGGAGCCCTCCACCAAGGTCCACGAAATTCCCCCCTCTTCCTCCATATATACAGCCCTTAGGGCACCGTTTAGACTTTCGGTTTCGTTTAGATTAAAGTTCTCCATAGCTGCAACTTCGTGTACTTCGTTTGTGCTCAACGACCAGACAAAGGCGTCACAGAACCCCACCTTGATCAATAAAGCTTCCTCTTATATTCGCAATATCCAGATTGCAATCTTAGTTTCTTGCTTGTTCTTCGTTTGCCTACAGGAAACAGACATTCGTGGTCAGGTTGAACATGCTCCGACGTGGTCAATAACCTCTCGGAGTTGGTTTAGCGATTGCTAAGGCGCGACGTCCTCGCACGTTCGTAGTCGGAACGTCACAGTCGACTTCCTCCAAAATGATAGCCACCATCTCGTCGAAAGACGGGACACCTTTGTCTCTATCAAGTGGTATCAGATTTTCAGGTTGCTCAGTGAGATTTTACAGTTTTTCGTAGTTTAGATCGAGTCTGTTCTTCATACCTACAGTCCATGAAAAAGCCAAAAAAATTAGGGTTAGTTCATCCTATCCGAACCAATCTGAGCCTTTGCATAATCTTTTCTGTATTTGCTTTGTTGAATTTGCGGTTGCATCGTCATGTCAAGTTGATGGTCTTAGCGTCTAGTCCTTTAGAGTTTTGAGTTCTATTCACAGGTTGTCACGTCGCCACTGCCATATATCACCACCGCATCATCATCATCCTGCTGCCATATACCACCACCGCATCAACTTCATCGCCGCTGCCATATACCACCACCACACATTCATCGTCAATCCGAGTCCATATACGCCACCACATATCCGCCGCCATCACGCCAATCCGAGTCCACCTGCAACATATATCTGCCACCAGTCCGAGTTCCACCAGATTCATCTCCGCCACCAGTCCGAGTTCCACCAGATTCATCTCCGCCACCAGTCCTAGTCCGAGTCCAGTATTTTGTTACTCTGTTTTGGATTTCAAGATCACGCCATACTCCGAGTCAGGACAGAGTAGGACTCCCGAACTTTCGTGCTACCCGCAGTAGAATAAATAGTTCCAGTTTCAAAAAAAACTAAATCTGGAAAATTCTGGCTAGGCAGTTTTTAGGCCATTTGTAGACTTTTTCAAAAAAAAATTGTTGTGGAGCAAAAAAAAAGAGGAAAAAAGTGCCAAAAAAGTGAAAAAAAGGTAAAAACATTCAGAGCGTGCTACTCCCTTCTTTACGTGCAGCACTGTGATTTTGTTAGTGTTCTAGGCTCGCGTCTCTAGCACGATCTAGCCTAGGACCAGCACAGTACCATCGTTGAGCGTTTATTCCACTTTGCATCTCTGAATTGATTATTGATGACCCTTTTGCTACCATATTATAAGCCTTCCCAGCTCCACATACATCTACGTCGGGTGTTTGACTTTCCCTGGTAATTGCTCTATCCAAGCTTTGATAGTTTTGACTACAGCGGTTCCTGATCACCACCTGCTGCTGGGTAAGAACTGGTAAGGATTTGAGATTCGCTTGAAGGATTTGTGACACACCACCATCACCACCACTTCCTAGTAGTCTGTAGGATCATATTCTTCTATGTTTCTATTGCTACTAACCATGGCAGGATCAGAAGCCGACGCGATTGACTGGGAAAACAAGACAAACAAGGAGCTTCATGATAAGTTTCATCAAATGTTGGGTCAACAGGTGGAAGACGTGATGGCCAGCTTTGGAAAGGCATTGGAGAGGATGGATGACATTGAGAAGACAATGGACACCAAGTTGGACGCCAAGTTCGATGAATTACTCAAACGTCTCCCACAACCAGTTCTACACCGCGATACAGTTGGGCGAGGATAGCGTGTTCCTATTGAGCCAGGCCGAACTTCTGGTGCTGTTGTACCTGTTGTTGATTCTTCTTTGGCTCCTGCTACTGCTGCTGCTGGTACCCAGGAGGATGATGAGTAGGCGGGCGATTATGAGGATGAGGTTGATCAAAATCAGAATTACGTGTAGCCACCAGCACCACCACCAACAGGTTGACCTCAGGTATATAATCGCAATGGTAGGCCTGCACCACCACCTCAGGTACGGGATCATGACCATGTTCCTAAACTGAATTTGAATATTCCACCATTTGAGGTAGATATGTTCCTGATATATATCTTACTTGAGAGTTAGAAACTGAACAATGTTTTACATGTTTACAATATCCCGAGGAGAGACAGGTTGCTGCTGCTGTTTGTGCTTTCACTAGTTTTGCATGTGTATGGTGGTCTGAACATTGTAGATTATATCCTATTCCAGCTACTTGGGCTGCTTTGAAAACCGCTATGCGTACTCGTTGGGTTCCACCATATTATCAACGTGAATTGTTTCAAAAATTGCAGCGTTTAAGACAAGGGAAAAATTCTGTAGAAGAATATTATCAGGAATTACAAACTGGCATGATTAGATGTGGTATTGTTGAGGAGAATGAAGCTATGCATGCATGTTTTATGGGTGGCTTAAATAGAGAGATTCAGACCATTCTAGAGTATAAGGAGTGTACCAATATCGCTCGTTTATTCCATCTTGCTTGTAAAGCTGAACGTGAAGTGCAGGATTGACACGCATTGGCGCGAACTGACTTTTCTATGGGCCGACCTTCATCATGGACACCGCATGCATATTCTACTTCAATTGCACCAGCACCTCCATCAGGTGCCACCTCCGGCCGTGATACAAGAATGCAGGCACAACCACCATTATCTGCCAAGTGATATTATTTGTCGTCGTTGTAAGGGAAGAGGTCATCATGCGAGAGAATGCAAATCTCAGCGTGTGATGATTGCTACTGAGGATGGTGGGTATGAGTCCGCTAGTGACTATGATGAGGAGACTTTGGCTCTTATTACACGTGAAGAACATGGTGGAGATGATTCTTATCATGAGACGCAATATATGGCTCCTGAAGACCCTGACAGGTATGAATGTTTACTTGCTCAACGTGTTTTGAGTGTGCAGGTCACACAAGCTGAGCAAAATCAGAGGCACAATTTGTTCCATACAAAGGGCGTTGTGAAGGAACGTTCTATGCGCATCGTCATAGACGGAGGGAGATGCAACAACTTGGCTAGCATGGAGATGGTGGAGAAGCTATCTCTGACCACAAGACCACATCCACATCCTTACTACATCCAATGATTCAACAACAGCGGCAAGGTTAATGTAACACGTACTGTTCATGTGCATTGTAGTATCTGTACATATGTTGATTATGTTGATTGTGATGTGGTACCTATGCAAGCATTTTTTATGTAGGGCGGATCCCTATGCGGCCGATCTTTCATGTTTGGAGTGGATCCTATAGGGAAAACACCAAGAACGCGCGGAAATCACAAGGGAAAACACGGGGAGAAACGAGAGAATCACTCAACCGACAAGTAATCGATCACACAAGGGCTAGATCACCGAAAGCATAAGGTAACACATGATCGAAAATCAACAAAGGAAGGATACAAAGGGAACCGTTCTTCTCCGTGAGGAGGTATTGATTGTCTTCTCTGGATGGAGGCCTTGAATCCGAATGGATCGTCTCCGAAGAGGCACGATCCCTCACGTGGAGTAGATCCGGTACGGATGAGCAGAGCTCTATCTCTAAATGAGCTATCACAATGGTAAGTCTCGAAGTGAGGAGGGGGGGTCCCATATATAGGCTAGGGGTGAAGGGGTACATGGACTCAGTCCAACACGTGCGCGCAGGCGCTGGGAAGGCCGGACGTCTGGGCATCGGACCGGATGTCCGGTGGCTCGCGAGGCGCCGGATGTCCGGGATGAGGAGCCGGATGTCCGGGCTGGCGCAGATGGCTGTTCTACTCTCTGGATGTGTGATGCCGGATGTCCGCTCGGAGGGGCCGGATGTCCGCTGCTTCGGGAGGCGTCAGATGTCCGGAGCGATCGCCGGATGTCCGGGCTGACGAGGCAAGATTTTGTGCTCCTTGGATGCCGGTGCCGGATGTCCGTGATTTTTGCCAGATTTCTGGTGGGGGCCGGATGTCCTGGCTGGACGCCGGATGTCCGGTCACTGAAGTTTCTTCTGCAGAGGGCTGGCCGTGAATATCTCCAGGGGCCGGATGTCCGGGGTCCTGGCCGGATGTCCGGTGCGTGGAGGCTGTTCTTGCCTTCTTCCATTGGTTCTCTTCTTCCATGGACTTGGGGTCTTGACCATCTTCATGTGCATCCTCGGGAGGGTCCTCTTGTTACCTAATCATGCACAACATTCCAGATTGAGGTAGTAGCCATGTCTCGAGAGGATCATATGAGATATCACTAAGGAGAGAAGTCACCTCGGTCTCGAGAGCTCTAGCTCGTGGTCTAGTGATGGGTCCTCTTGGTGCTTGGTGAGGCGATGGAAAGTCCATGGGGATGACCGAAGGATGCTCCGCATATCTCCCCCCTTGGGAAAGATCCGACCTCGGATCGAAATCCTCATCACCATGGTATGGGGAGAGATCGGAGACGTTGAAGATGTCGCTCACGTTGTACTTATCGCGTGGGAGATCGATCTTGTAAGCATTGTTGTTCTAGCGTGCTAGCACCTTGAAGTGTCCATCGGCTCGAGGGAGAAGCTTGGACTTGCGTTCGTTGGGGAAGCGGTCCTTGCAAAGGTGTAGCCACACGAGGTCTCCAATGTTGAATATCATGGGATGCTTGTTGACGTTGAGCTTGGTCGCGAGTCGTTGTACTTGGCGCTCGATGGTGTGCCTTGTATCTTCATGCATATTCTTGATGTAGCTTGCAAGGGCACTTGCGTTGAGGTTGGCGCGCTCTTGTAGAGGGAGAGGTAGAATGTCCAATGGGGACAACGGGTTGAAGCCGTAGACGACCTCGAAGGGGGACTTGCCGGCCGTCGAATGTCTTGCACGGTTGTAGGCGTACTCGGCGATGGGTAGACACTCCTCCCACTCCTTGATGTTCTTCTTGATCAACACGCGAAGTAGAGTGGAGAGTGTACGGTTCGTCACCTCCGTTTGGCCGTCGGTTTGAGGATGGTATGCGGATGAGAACAAGAGCTTGATTCCGAGCTTGGCGCATAGGGTCTTCCAAAAGTAACTCAAGAACTTGACGTCACGATCGGAGACGATTGTCTTTGGTACTCCATGGAGACGCAAGATTTCCCTACAAAAGAGATTTGCAATGTGTGAAGCATCGTCTATCTTGTTGCAAGGGATGAAATGTGCCATCTTAGAAAATCGGTCCACAACAACAAACACGGAATCCTTGCCATTTTGAGTGCTAGGCAAACCAAGTACAAAATCCATGCTAATGTCTTCCCAAGGTTGATAAGGAATAGGAAGAGGCATGTAAAGACCATGGGATTGAGCTTTAGACTTAGCTTTGCGACATGTAGAGCATCGGGTGGTGAAGCGTGATACGTCGCAGAACATCTTGGGCCAAAAGTATTTCTTGGAGAGCGTGGCAAATGTCTTGTCGCGTCCAAAATGTCCCATGAGTCCGCCTCCATGAGCCTCTTGCAAAAGGAGCAAACGAAGAGAAGACTCAGGAATGCATAGTTTGTTAGCTCTCATAAGATAACCATCCTTGATGTAATATTGTTCCCAAGATGTATGCATCAAACATTTAGCATAAGGAGTCGCAAAAGATGGATCATTGGCATACAAGTCTTTTATGTGCTCAAAGCCAATAACATTCAACTCAAGTTTAGTGACAAGTGTGCATATGTGTGAAAGTGCATCGACAACTACATTTTCCTTACCCTTAATGCACTTGATCACATAGGGAAAAGATTCAATAAATTCACTCCATTTGGCATGACGCTTGTTCAACTTAGTTTGACCTTTTAAGTACTTAAGCGTTTCATGATCGGTATGGATGACAAACTCATGAGGTCTAAGATAATGTTCCCAACATGTAGCACGCACTAAAGCATACAATTCTTTGTCATAGATGGGATAGTTAAGTTGAGCACCGGAGAGTTTTTCACTAAAATATGCAATGGCTCGTTTTTCTTGCATCAAAACTCCGCCAATTCCGGTACCACTTGCATCACAATGAACCTCAAAAGTTTTGTCAAAGTTGGGCAAAGCAAGAATCGGAGCATGAGTAAGCAAAGACTTGAGCTCATCAAAAGCGGTGGATTGCAAAGATCCCCAAACAAAAGGAGCATTCTTCTTACTCAAAGCATGCAAAGGAGTGGCAATTGTGCTAAAGTCTTTCACAAAGCAACGATAAAAACCTGCTAGACCAAGAAAACTACGCACTTGTTGCAAATTGGTGGGTTGGGGCCAAGTTTTAATTGCTTGAATTTTAGATTTATCAACATGGACACCCTTGGAAGATACAACAAAACCCAAGAAAACCACTTTATCAACACCAAATGTGCACTTTTTCATGTTGGCATAAAGACGTTCCTTGCGAAGGGTTTGCAAAACAGCCCTAACATGATTAAGAAGCTCTTTCATGGTTTTGCTAAACACAAGAAAATCATCGAAGTAAACCACAACAAAGACTCCAATATAAGGGCGAAGCACATAATGCATAAGACGCACGAAAGTACCGGGAGCCTCCGATAAACCCATAGGCATAATTAACCACTCATATAAGCCAAATTTGGTTTTGAAAGCAGTTTTCCATTCATCACCCTCTTGTATGCGGATTTGATAATAGCCACTTTTAAGATCAATTTTTGAGAAAAAGTTGGCTCCACTAAGTTCATCAAGCATATCATCTAACCGAGGAATGGGATGCCTATAGCGAACGGTAATAGCATTTATAGGTCTACAATCGAATCACAAGCGGAAACTTCCATCAGGCTTAGGCACATGTATAACCGGAACGGCACAAGGGCTTAGGCTTTCACGTACATGACCGTTGTCGATTAGTTGTTGTACTTGCCGTTGGATCTCCTTGTTTCTTCGGGTTGACGCGGTATGGAGCTTTGTTTGGAAGGGCGCTCCGGGGATGAGGTCGATTCGATGCTCAATGCCTCGAAGAGGAGGTAGACCTGGAGGTAGCTCATCGAGAAAAACATCTTGGAATTCCTGCAAAAGAGATTGAAACACTAAAGGTAGCTCGTGAGGGGTGTTAGTTTTTGGTTCTCCATCCTTGCACACAAGGACAAAGTGCATAACACTCGATGGGTTCTCACACACTTCTCTTATCTCACTTTTTGTGGCAAATAGGACTAAGTTTTTCTCTCTAGGCGAAGAGGCGCTCAAGTTTGGCTTGTGGCTCTCGCTCACTTTTTGGTGGATCACTTTCTCACTCTTCTCTCCACGATGGGTGGCTTGCTTGTCGGCTATCACTTGACTAGGAGACATAGGTCATAGCACATATTCCTTCCCTTTCATCTTGAAGCTATAGTGATTGGTGCGCCCGTTGTGGATGACACCACGGTCGAATTGCCATGGCCTACCAAGAAGGAGGTGGCAAACAGTCATGGGGACCACATCACACTCTAAAGTGTCTTCATAGGCACCAATTTTGAAGGAGACTCGGACCGTATGTTCAACTCATATAGTGCCGGAGTCACTTAGCCATTGAACGTTGTAGGGGTGCGGGTGCTTCCTCTTGACCAATTGAAGCTTGGAGCATAGTTCTTCACTTGCCAAGTTGTGGACAACTACCTCCATCGATGATGACCTTGACGGACCTTCCATTGATGCCGGCCTTTGTGTGGAAGATGTGGCATCTTTGGTCTTCTTCTTGTTGATGTTGAAGAGTCAAGACCTTGGAGACAACAAGAGCGGGGCTTGAATCCTCATCACAAAAGACTTGATCATCTTCATCCTCGTTCACTCGCCGGTGCATGGCCACTTGCTCAAGAGCTTCCATCTCCTCATCACTCATGGAGTCATAGGTGCCATCGTCGTTGAGGCTCATGGTGCCCTTGTTTGTGCATTCATAGGACTTGTGGCCTCAGCCGCCGCAAGTGAAACACTTGAAGGAGCTTGTCTTGATGGTCTCATCGGTCGGAGTAGATGAAGAAGCACACGGCTTGAAGTTGCTTGTAGTAGGAGGAAGACGACTTGAACTTGCCGAAGTTTCCTTGTAACTTGACTTGTCGTCGTTGCTTGGAGAAGGTTTGGTTGATCTAGATGTTGGAGGAGTTGTTGAAGCTTGGTTGTTTGAGAAGCCGTAGGTCTTGGATGAGTAATTGGTGTACTTGAACTCATCTTGCATTTGACGTTCCGCTTTTGTAGCTTGATATATGGGCTCAATGAGGTTGGAGTAGGGTTGGAAGTCGGCGATCTTCTTGATGGGATGATTGAGTCCATTCAAGAATCGTGCCATTGTTTGCTCATCATCTTTCGTGACATTGGCTCGAATCATGGCTATCTCCATTTCCTTGTAGTATTCTTCAACACTCTTTGTTCCTTGCTTGAGGAGTTGTAGCTTCTTGAAGAGATCGCGGTTGTAGTAGGTTGGCACAAAACGTGCTCGCATGACATCCTTCATTTGAGACCAAGTGGTGATTGGAGGTTCACCTCTTGCTTGTCAGTGCTCAAGGACTTGTTCCCACCATATGAGCACATAGTCTTGGAACTCAAGTGATGCCATAGCGATCTTCCTTTCTTCCTCATAGTTGTGCAAATGAAAGATTTTGTCGACCTTCAATGCCCATGAGAGGTACTCTTTGGGATCATTGCTTCCATTGAACTTGGGCATGGTGAATTTAAGCTTGCCATAGTGTTGCTCTTCATTGTGTTGTTGGAGATGGTGATGATGACGCCCTTGCTGGTGAGGGTAATCATCCTCATGTTGCTCTTGGCGTGGAGGAAGTCCATGATCAACTTGCTCTTGTTGAACTTGAGGTTGAGGTGGAGCTTGACGAGCTTGTGGAGGAGCTTGTGGAGCTTGACGTTGCACACGCGGTTGATAGTTCCTCTCTTGGATTTCTTCTCGAAGGGATTCCTCTTGATTGCGCCATTTGGGATTGCGGTTGGCGATAGCTCGACTTGATTCTTGAAGGGCACGTTGCGCCTCAAGAGCTTGCGCTTCTCGTTGTTGTTGTTGAAGACATTGAGCTTCGGCGTCTTGTTCCTCTTGGTGTAGACGTGCTCGTTCTTCTTCTTCTTGGTGACGAAGATGTTGTCGTTCTTGAGCTTGAGCAAAAGCGACTTGGTTTGATTGAGGACGAGGGACTTGCTCATCGGCTTGCTCTTGTGAATACTTGACGTGTAGCGGGTTGCGATATGCATGACGGTCTTGACGCACGGCTCGTCGAAGAGTGTTTGATGATGGTGTACTTGAGCCGGAGAAGGAGTCATCGGAGTGTCGACTTGAGTGGCTCCGTCTTAAGTATGACGATGTAGAAGGAGGCCGGTTCACCAACAAGGCGTGGATCTCGTCCATCCTTGCATCGTTCTCTTGCTTATGCGCGTCGAGCTTGTTGTCGAAGTAGTCTCGTGTACGTTGCTCGGAGAGTCGCAAGTCGGTGGCGAGGTTGTCGATGCGGTCGTTCATTGCTTGTTGCTCTTGATGCACGCTCGTTGTGCACCAAAGAGGTGGCTCTTGGTGACGTATGATGACATGTCGTCGTCTTGCTCGATGAAGAGTGGGTTGGTAGAAGTACTCGGCCTATCCATCATTCCAAGGAAAAATGTGAGTGGTGGAAGGAGAAGAACTTATACCAATGTACCTTGAGCTACGTTACGTTGATGATGAATCAAGTTCACTCAAATGCGGACAATGAAATAGCACTATTGGTACCAATTCTTGTCGGTTCTCACACCTACACAAGTAAAAGCTTATGGTGGAGCTTGGTTAGGATGGTGGCACAAAATTTGATGCAATTGAAAGTGAGATTCAATAATGTTGGAGAAGATTCACAAATTTGCAAATGCAACAAGTAGACCAAGTAGTGGTACACGGAAACACACACGCAAATAGATAAATGGGATTGTGCGAACCAAAAGTGAGCCAAAATGTGGAATTCACAAAAATGCTCTTGTTGCACAATACTAGAGAGACGCTAGCACGATTGCACAATAGGCGGATACGGAGCTTGTGCACAACGTACTAGGCAAAAATGCAATGATCGCTATCCCAAGTATGCTATATGTATGGTATTTCGGTGCTATGATCCAAGATGATCTTATATGACAATCTTAATGTAGTATGATGCTATGGTTCTTGCTTATAAGCTCTTTGCTTATCTTTCCTCTTAGCTTAAAAGCTTGGGTGGCTCTTTCACTTTTGAGCTCTTTTCTCATGCAAAACTTCACGAACCAAGATAGCAATTGTGTATGCAATGACAACTTTGTGACACACAAGTTGATTCCAAGATATGCACCACGTTGGTATGGTATGTATGCTATGGAGTATGATCACTAATGTGCACAAGTCACGTTGCCGGCAATACTCAATGGCTAGTCTCGATGGGTAAGCTACGCAAAAGTAAGGCCATGTGGGGTATCAATGCAATTACAAGGTATGACAAAGATGTCGTCAAAGTTACCGTCCTTGGCAATGTTGAGTAGTCGATGGAGATGATCGGTGGTGATGTTGACGTCAAACCGTACCTATATAGCCAAAACACAATAGGACACGGGAACCACAACTCAAAATCTCAAAGACCAAAACGTGTCAAAATCGACATAGGAGGTAGCGATGAGCGGTGGTGGTGTTTGTCGAAAGCGTTGGGGGTATGCGGAAGTAAGCGTGGGCACCAGGGTAAAATTGGGCGAATGTATGCGGAAATGGACGTGGGGGCTGGAGTTTCTGCTGCCATGGGCCGGATGTCCGGGCCAGCTGCCGGATCTCCGGGACGCTGGATGTCCGGTGGACACGGCGCGGATGTCTGGGCTCCTGGATCGGGGACGAACACGATGAACTCCACAGGAAAAATTTCAACCCGGGGCAAAATTCGGACGAATTGGTGGATGGAAATCGCGGAGAGATGGGGAAAAGCTAGATCAACTCGATGCAAAGCAGATCCGTGGATCAAATCCAACAAAACTTCATCACACCAACAAATCACAAAAAAAAATTGGGGCTATTTTTGGTGGGGATTTTCGGATTTAGGACGAAAACAACAAAATCAAGCTAGAAAACACGGGGTAGGGGCTCCAAAAACGTGATCAACGTGGCTCATGATACCAAGATGATGTAGGGCGGATCCCTATGGGGCCGATCTTTCATGTTTGGAGTGGATCCTACAGGGAAAACACGAAGAACGCACGGAAATCACAAGGGAAAACACAGGGAGAAACAAGAGAATCACTCAACTGACAAGTAATAGATAACACAAGGGCTAGATCACCGAAAGCATAAGATAACACATGATCCAAAATCAACAAAGGCAGGATACAAAGGGAACCGTTCTTCTCCGTGAGGAGGTCTTGGTTGTCTTCTCCAGATGGAGGCCTTGAATCCGAATGGATCTTCTCTGAAGAGGCACGATCCCTCACATGGAGTAGATCTGGTACGGATGAGAAGAGCTCTATCTCTAAATGAGCTATCACAATGCTAAGTCTCGAAGTGAGGAGGGGGAGTCCTATATATATGCTAGGGGCGAAGGGGTACATGGACTCAGTCCAACACGCGCGCGCAGGCGCTGGGAAGGCCGGACGTCCGAGTGTCGGACCGGATGTCCGGTGGCTCATGAGGCGCCGGATGTCCAGGCTGGCGCAGATGGCTGTTCTGCTCTCTGGATGGGCGACGTCGAATGTCCGCTCGAAGGGGCCGGATGTCTGCTGCTTCGGGAGGCGCCGGATGTCCGGAGCGATCGCCGGATGTCCGGGTTGACGGGGCAAGCTTCTGTGCTCCCTGGACGCCGGTGCCGGATGTCCTGGATTTTGGCCGGATTTCCGGTGGGGTCGGATGTCCGGGCTGGACGGCGGATGTCCGGTCGCTGGAGTTTCTTCTGCAGAGGGCTGGCCGTGAATATCTCCAGGGGCCGGATGTCCGGGGTCCTGGCCGGATGTCTGGTGCCTGGAGGTTGTTCTTGCCTTCTTCCATTGGTTCTCTTCTTCCATGGACTTGGGGTCTTGACCATCTTCATGTGCATCCTCGGGAGGGTCCTCTTGGTACCTAATCATGCACAACATTCTGGATTGAGGTAGTAGCCATGTCTCAAGAGGATCATATGAGATATCACTAAGGAGAGAAGTCACCTCGGTCTCGAGAGCTCTAGATCGTGCTCTAGTCATGGGTCCTCTTGGTGCTTGGTGAGGCGATGGAAGGTCCATGGGGATGACCGAAGGATGCTCCGCATCAATGTTCCTTATTACTTGGTCGACCATGGCAATTTGATAAAAATTCTGTACACCATGGTAGAAACAATCAGTATACTCTTGTTCATAAGGATAAAAATATTACTTTGCTTCCTATGACTCCTGAGTCCATTTTGAAAGATGATATTAATAGAGCTAATAAAGCAAAACAGGAAAAAAATAAGAGTGAAAATCAGATTGTGGCAAAATAATTTGAGCGACAAATGAAGCCTAATAGTAAACCATCTAGTGTTGCTTCTGAAATTAAATTGAAAAGTGCATGTTTACTTGCCACTAAATCTGATATTGATGAGCTTGATTTTAGCAAATCTGTTTGCTATGCTTTTGTGTGCAAATAGGCATTATTTTCATTCTAGGACGTGCCTTCCTCTTTGCCTCCTGCTGTCACTAACATTTTGCAGGAGTTCGCTGATGTCTTTCCACAAGACGTGCCACTGGGATTACGTCCGATTCGAGGGATTGAGCATCAGATTGACTTAATTCCCAGTGCATCATTACCCAACCGTGCACCATACCGTACCAATCCAGAGGAGACGAAGGAGATTATGCGTCAAGTACAGGAGCTGCTCGACAAAGGTTATATACACGAATCCCTTAGTCCTTGTGTTGTTCCTATTATTCTAGTGCCGAAAAAGGATGGTACATCACGTATGTGTGTTGATTGTAGAGGCATTAATAATATCACTATACATTATTGTAATCCTATTCCTAAGCTAGATGATATGCTTCATGAATTGTGTGGCTCTACAATATTCTCCAAAGTTGATTTGCGTAGTGGATACCATAAAATTCATATGAAATTGGGAGACGAATGGAAAACATCATTTAAAACTAAGTTTGGATTATATGAGTGGTTAGTCATGCCTTTTGGGTTAACTAATGCACCTAGTACTTTCATGAGATTAATGAACGAAGTTTTACGTGCTTTCATTGGACGATTTGTGGTAGTTTACATTGATGACATATTGATTTATAGTAGATCTTTGGAAGAACATTTGGAACATTTACGTGCTGTTTTTATTGCTCTACATGATGCACGTTTGTTTGGTAACCTTGGGAAGTGCACCTTTTGCACCGACCGAGTATCTTTTCTTGGCTATATTGTTACTCCACAGGGAATTGAAGTTGACAAAGCCAAGATAAAAGCTATTGGGAGTTGGCTGCGGCCCAAAACAGTCACACAAGTGAGGAGTTTTCTTGGCCTCACTGGATTCTATAGGCATTTTGTGAGAGATTTCAGCACCATTGCTGCACCTCTCAATGAGCTTACAAAGAAAGATGTGCCTTTTGTTTGGGGTACCGCACAGGAAGAAGCCTTCACGGTATTGAAAGATAAGTTGACACATGCTCCTTTACTCCAACTTCCTGATTTTAATAAGACTTTTGAGCTTGAATGTGATGCTAGTGGAATTGGATTAGGAGGTGTGTTATTACAAGATGGCAAACCTGTTGCATACTTTTCTGAAAAATTGAGTGGGCCTAGTCTGAATTATTCTACTTATGATAAAGAATTATATGCTCTTGTTCGGAATTTAGAAACAGGGCAACATTATTTATGGCCCAAAGAATTTGTTATACACTCTGATCATGAATCTTTGAAACATATTAAAAGTCAAGCTAAACTAAATCGTAGACATGCTAAATGGGTTGAATTCATTGAGACTTTCCCTTATGTCATTAAATACAAGAAGAGAAAAGAAAATGTTATTGCTGATGCATTTTCTCGTCGCTATACTATGCTTTCACAACTTGACTTGAAAAAATTTGGTTTGGAGACCATCAAAGATCAATATGTGCATGATGCTGATTTTAAAGATGTAATGCAGAATTGTAAAGAAGGAAGAATGTTGAACAAGTTCGTCGTTAATGATGGATTTGTGTTCCATGCTAACAAGCTATGCATTCCAGCTAGCTCCGTTCATCTTTTGTTGTTGCAGGAGGCGCATGGAGGAGGATTAATGGGACACTTTGGCTTGAAGAAGACGGAGGATGTACTTGCTACACATTTCTTTTGGCCAAAGATGAGACGGGATGTTGAGCGTTTTAGTGCTCGCAGCACTACATGTCAAAAAGCTAAGTCACGACTCAATCCTCATGGTTTATATATGCCTTTGCCTGTACCTAGTGTTCCTTGGGAGGATATATCTATGGACTTTGTTTTAGATTTACCTCGAACAAAGAAGGGGAGGGATAACATATTTGTTGTCGTGGATAGATTCTCGAAAATGGCACACCTTATACCATGTCATAAAAGCGATGATGCTGTTAATGTTGCTGATTTGTTCTTTCGTGAAATTATTCGCTTGCATGGTGTGCCAAATACTATTGTTTCAGATCGTGATACTAAATTTCTTAGCCACTTTTGGAGATGTTTATGGGCTAAGTTGGGGACTAAACTACTTTTTAGTACTACTTGTCACCCTCAAACTGATGGATAAACTGAAGTAGTCAATAGAACATTGTCTACTATGCTTAGGGCTTTTTTGAAGAATAATAAGAAAATGTGGGAGGAATGCTTGCCTCATATCGAATTTGCTTATAATCGTTCATTGAATTCTACTACTAAGATGTGCCCTTTTGAAGTTGTGTATGGTTTCCTACCTTGTGCACCTACTGATTTGTTGCCTCTTCCATCTTCGGAGAAGGATAATTTTGATGCTAAACAACGTGCTGAATTGATTTTAAAAATGCATGAGTTAACTAAGGAAAACATTGAGCATATGAATGCTAAATATAAACTTGCTGGAGAAAAGGCTCGAAAACATGTTGTGTTTGCACCTGGAGATCTTGTTTGGTTACATTTGCGTCAGGATAGATTTCCTGATTTGCGCAAATCAAAGCTAATGCCTCATGCTGATGGTCCTTTTAAGGTGTTGGAGAAAATAAATGATAATGCATACAAACTTGAGCTGCCTGCAGATTTTGGGGTTAGTCCCACTTTTAACATTGCAGATTTGAATCCTTATTTGGGTGAGGAAGATGAGCTTTCGTCGAGGACGACTTCATTTCAAGAAAGGGAGGATGATGAGGACATCAATACCATTGTTACACCCACAACCCCTGCTGCTATACATACTGGACCAATTACTACAGCTCGCGCATGCCAATTAAATTACCAGGTACTTTTGTTTCTTGGTAATGATTCTAATGTTCATGAGAATATGATGCTGCCTAAATTGGATACATTTGTTTTGCTTACAAATGAAGGGCCCAGCTTGGAGAAGGATGAACATTGAAGCAAGAACAAGCATGGAGATGATGGCATGCGCAAGGGGAACAAGAACGGAGTTACAGGTGATGATTCCAGGACTTTGAAGCCACCATAATGGGTGCATTGAAGCCTTGGACGAAATATACAAGATGCCACTTCATAAATTTCGTCCCGAGGCTATTCTAGGTGATGCGTCACCTTATTATTGGGCCAGGCCCATGTAATTTCGAAATACATAAGTATAGGCTATTTTTAGGGTCCGTATGTGTGGGTAAACAAGAGATAGGGTTGATTTCGGACCCCTCCACCAAGGGCCACGAAATTCCCCCCTCTCTTCCTCCATATATACAGCCCTTAGGGCACTGGTAGACTTTGGGTTTTGTTTAGATTAAAGTTCGCCATAGCTGCAACTTCGCGTACTTCGTTTGTGTTCAACGACCAGACAAAGACATCACAGAACCCCACCTTGATCAATAAAGCTTTCATCTTATATTCGCAATATCCAGATTGCAATCTTAGTTTCTTGCTTGTTCTTCGTTTGCCTGCAGGAAACAGACCTTCGTGGTCAGGTTGATCGTGCTCCGGTGTGGTCGATAACCTCTCGGAGTTGGTTTAGCGATTGCTAAGGCGCGACGTCCTCGCCCGTCTTTCGATGAGATGGTGGCTATCGTTTTGGTGGAAGTCGACTTTGACGATCCGACTACGAACGTGCGAGGACGTCGCGCCTTAGCAATCGCTAAACCAACTCTGAGAGGTTATTGTCCACGCCGGAGCACAGTCAACCTGACCACGAAGGTCTATTTCCTGCAAGCAAATGAAGAACAAGCAAGAAACTAAGATTGCAATCTGGATATTGCAAATAATAGAGGAACGCTTTATTAATGAAGGTGGGGTTCTGTGACGCCTTTGTCTGGTCGTTGAACACAAACGAAGGACGCGAAGTTGCAGCTATGGCGAACTTTTAATCTAAACAAAACCCAAAGTCTAAACAGTGCCCTAAGGGCTGTATATATGGATTAAGAGGGGGGGGGGGATTTCGTGGCCCTTGGTGGAGGGGTCCGAAATCAACCCTATCTCTTGTTTCCCCCACACATACGAACTCTAAAAATAGCCTATACTTATGTATTTTGAAATTACATGGGCCTGGCCCAGTAATAAGGTGACACAGCACCTAGAATAGAGTCGGGACGAAATTTATGAAGTGGCATATTGTATATTTCGTCCAAGGCTTCATGCACCCATTATGGTGGCTTCAAAGTCCTGAAATCATCACTTGTAACTCCATTCTTGTTCCCCTTGCGCATGCCATCATCTCCATGCTTGTTGTTGCTCCAATGTTCATCCTTCTCCAAGCTAGGCCCTTCATTTGTAAGAAAAACAAATGTATCCAATTTAGGCAACATGATATTCACATGAACATTAGAATCATTACCAAGAAACAAAAGTACCTGATAATTTAATTGGCGTGCGCGAGCTCTAGTAATTGGTCCAGTATATGTAGCAGTAGGGACTGTGGGTGTAAAAATGGTATTGATGTCCTCATCAGACTTCCTCCAAAATGATAGCCACCATCTCACCGAAAGATGGGACACCTTTTCCTCTATCATAAGGTGTTTGAAAAATTCCAAATCCCTATGAGGAGCCTAAGGCCACAGGCACTTTCCAAGGAATCAACCCCGGCATGAGCCGACCCATGGGAAAGGTCACTTTACCAGTGATATTTGGTGGGGAGTTGAACTATTGGATCGAAAGGGTCGTGTTTGACGTGGTTGAGCTTCGCTTGCTTTACAAGGGGATTCTTCGTGGCAGCATCTCACTATGCTTACAACACCTTGAAGATGCCAGGGTCGATGGGTATCATTTCCATTCCATCAGATAGGAAAGATGCAATTATATGTGTGGATCAGATGTATTGGGACACGGTAGCACCTGAGGCTGCAAAAGCCGTAGCTATGGCCAAGGATACAAAGAAGGGGAAGAAAGCTAGCAGAGATGCCGACAAAGGCTCCGGTAAGCGCGCCTCTTTGGAGTGTGCCACACCTGTTGAGGACTTGTCGGAGAGTTACACTAGCAAGAGTCCCAAGGTTGCTTCGCCTGCTGTGAAAAAGGTCCCAGCGGGGTAGGATGGTGCTGACGGTACGTTCACCATCAGCGCCACTCTCGGTGACAAATACGAAAGCTCGCTTCTTGCCTTCCTGTGGGCGAATGTCGACGTATTTGCTTGGCAACCATCTGAAATCCCTGTTGTTCCTAGAGAAGTAATCGAGCACCACCTTGTTGTCTATCCTTATGCTCGACCCGTCAAGCAGAAGGTCAAGAAGCAAGCTTTAGAGCGGTGCTACCTCTTGAGCATGCGTTGGTTTTCCCGTGAAGATGAAAGGGTGATGCAGCAAAGTAGCGTAAGTATTTCCCTCAGTTTTTTAGAACCAAGGTATCAATCCAGTAGGAGGTTACACACAAGTCACCTTGTACCTGCACAAACAAATAAGAACCTTGCAACCAATGCGATAAAGGGGTTGTCAATCCCTTCAGGGCCACTTGCAAAAGTGAGATTTGATAGAGATAATAAGATAAATATTTTTGGTATTTTTGTTGTATAGATTGAAAAGTAAAGATTGCAAAATAGTAAATGAGATGCAATGTAAATAAAAGAGATATAATATGATGGAAAAGAGACCCGGGGGCCATAGGTTTCACTAGTGGCTTCTCTCAAGATAGCATATCTTACGGTGGGTAAACAAATTACTGTCGAGCAATTGATAGAAAAGCACATAGTTATGAGAATATGTAGGCATGATCATGTATATAGGCATCACATCCGTGAAAAGTAGATCGAAACAATTCTGCAACTACTACTATTACTCCACACATCGACCACTATCTAGCATGCATCTAGAGTATTAAGTTCATAAGAACAAAGTAACACATTAAGCAAGATGACATGATGTAGAGGGATAAACTCAAGCAATATGATATAAACCCCATCTTTTTATCCTTGATGGCAACAATACAATACGTGCCTTGCTGCCCCTGCTGTCACTGGGAAAAGAACACCGCAAGATTGAACCCAAAGCTAAGCACTTCTCCCATTGCAAGAAGGATCAATCTAGTAGGCCAAACCAAACTGATAATTCGAAGAGATTCGCAAAGATATCAAATCATACATATAAGAATTTAGAGAAGAATCAAATATTGTTCATAGATAATCTTGATCATAAACTGATGAGGACATCAATACCATTGTTACACCCACAACCCTTGCTACTATACATACTGGACCAATTACTACAGCTCGGGCATGCCAATTAAATTACCAGGTACTTTTGTTTCTTGGTAATGATTCTAATGTTCATGAGAATATGATGCTGCCTAAATTGGATACATTTGTTTTGCTTACAAATGAAGGGCCTAGCTTGGAGAAGGATGAACATTGGAGCAAGAACAAGCATGGAGATGATGGGATGCGCAAGGGGAACAAGAACGAAGTTACAAGTGATGATTTCAGGACTTTGAAGGCACCATAACGAGTGCATGAAACCTTGGACGAAATATACAAGATGCCACTTCATAAATTTCGTCCCGAGCCTATTCTAGGTGCTGCGTCACCTTATTATTGGGCCAGGCCCATGTAATTTCGAAATACATAAGTATAGGCTATTTTTAGAGTCCGTATGTGTGGGGAAACAAGAGATAGGGTTGGTTTTGGACCCCTCCTCCAAGGGCCACGAAACCCCCCCCCCCTCTTCCTCCATATATACAGCCCTTAGGGCACCATTTAGACTTTGGGTTTTGTTTAGATTAAAGTTCGCCATAGCTGCAACTTCACGTACTTCATTTGTGTTCGACGACCAGACAAAGGCGTCACAGAACCCCACCTTCGTTAATAAAGATTTCCTATATTATTCGCAATATCCATATTGCAATCTTAGTTTCTTGCTTGTTCTTCGTTTGCTTGAAGGAAATAGACCTTCGTGGTCAGGTTGTTCGTGCTCCGGTGTGCTCAATAATCTCTCGGAGTTGGTTTAGCGATTGCTAAGGCACGACGTCCTCGCACATTCGTAGTCGGATCGTCAAAGTCGACTTCCACGAAAACGATAGCCACCATCTCATCGAAAGACGGGAGACCTTTGCCTCTATCAAGTGGTATCAGATTTCTAGGTTGCTCGGTGAGATTTTACAGTTTTTCGTACGTTAGATCGAGTCTGTTCTTCATACCTACAATCCACGAAAAAGCCAAAAAAATTAGGGTTAGTTCATCCTATCCGAACCAATCTGAGCCTTTGCATAATCTTTTCTGTATTTACTTTGTTGAATTTGAGGTTGCATAGTCGTGTCAAGTTGCTGGTCTTAGCGTCTAGTCCTTTAGAGTTTCGAGTTCTGTTCACAGGTTGTCACGTCGCCGTTGCCATATATCACCACCGCATCATCATCATCAATGCTGCCATATACCACAACCGCATCAACTTCATCGCCGCTGCCATATACCACCACCACATATTCACCGCCAATCTGAGTCCATATACGCCACCACATATCCGCTGCCATCACGCCAATCCGATTCCACCTACAACATATATCCGCCACCAGTCCGAGTTCCACTAGATTCATCTTCGCCACCAGTCCGAGTTCCACCAGATTCATCTCCACCACCAGTCCTAGTCCGAGTCCAGTATTTTGTTACTCTATTTTGGAATTCGAGATCACGGTATACTCCGAGTCGGGACAGAGTAGGACTCCCGAACTTTCGTGCTACCCGCAGTAGAAAAAATAGTTCCAGTTTCAGAAAAAAAACTAAGTCTAGAAAATTCTGGCTAGGCAGTTTTTAGGCCATTTGTAGACTTTTTCAAAAAAAATTGTTGTGGAGCAAATAAAAGAGAGGAAAAAAGTGCAAAAAAAGTGAAAAAGGGAAAAAAATTCAGAGCGTGCTCCTCCCTTGTTTACGTGCAGCGCCGTGATTTTGTCAGTGTTCTAGGCTCGCGTCTCTCGCACGGTCTAGCCTAGGACCAGCACAGTACCGTCGTTGAGCGTTTATTCCACTTTGCATCTCTGAATTGATTCCCTTTTGCTACCATATTATAAGCCTTCCCAGCTCCACATACATCTACGTCGGGCATTTGACTTTCCCTGGTAATTGCTCTATCCAAGCTTTGAGAGTTTTGACTACTACGGTTGCCGATCACCACCTGCTGCTGGGTAAGAACTGGTAAGGATTTGAAATTCGCTTGAAGGATTTGTGACACACCACCATCACCACCACTTCCTAGTAGTATGTAGGATCATATTCTTCTGTGTTACTATTGCTACTATCCATGGCAGGATCACAAGCCGACGCGATTGACTGGGAAAACATGACGAACAAGGAGCTTCATGATAAGTTTCGTCAAATGTTGGGTCAACAGGTGGAAGACGTGATGGCCAGCTTTGGAAAGGCATTGGAGAGGATGGATGACATTGAGAAGACAATTGACACCAAGTTGGACGCCAAGTTCGATGAATTACTCAAACGTCTCCCACAACCAGTTCTACATCGCGATACAGTAGGGCGAGCACAGCGTGTTCCTATTGAGCCAGGCCAAACTTCTGGTGCTGTTGTACCTGTTGTTGATGCTTCTTTGGCTCCTGCTACTTCTGCTGCTGGTACCCGGGAGGATGATGAGTATGTGGGCGATTATGAGGATGAGGTTGATCAAAATCAGAACTACGTGCAGCCACCAGCAGGTCGACCTCAGGTATATAATCGCAATGGTAGGCCTGCACCACCACCTCAGGTACGAGATCATGACCATTTTCCTAAACTGAAATTAAATATTCCACCATTTGAGGGTAGATATTTTCCCGATATATATCTTACTTGGGAGTTAGAAACTACACAACGTTTTACATGTTTACAATATCCCGAGGAGAGACGAGTTGCTGCTGCTATTTGTGCTTTCACTAGTTTTGCACGTGTATGGTGGTCTGAACATTGTAGATTATATCCTATTCCAGCTACTTGGTCTGCTTTGAAAACCGCTATGCGTACTCGTTGGGTTCCACCATATTAACAACGTGAATTGCTTCAAAAATTGCAGCGTTTAAGACAAGGGAAAAATTCTGTAGAAGAATATTATCAGGAATTACAAACTGGCATGATTAGATGTGGTAGTGTTGAGGAGAATGAAGCTATGCTTGCACGTTTTATGGGTGGATTAAATAGAGAGATTCAGACCATTCTACAGTATAAGGAGTATACTAATATCACTCATTTATTCCATCTTGCTTGTAAAGCTGATGTGAAGTGCGGAATCGACACGCATTGGCGGGAACTAACTTTTCTGCAGGCCGACCTTCATCATGGACACCGCATGCATCTTCTACTTCAACTGCACCAACACCTCCATCAGGTGCCACCTCTAGCCTTGATACAAGAAAGCAGGCACAACCACCATTATGTGCCAAGAGCGCACCTGCCGGGCCTGCACAGAGTTCTTCTTCTTCCATGGCATCCACAAGGCATACACGTGATATTATTTGTCATCGTTGTAAGGGAAGAGGTCATTATGCGAGAGAATGCAAATAGAAGCGTGTGATGATTGCTACTGAGGATAGTGGGTATGAGTCCGCTAGTGACAATGATGAGGAGACTTTGGCTCTTATTACACGTGAAGAACATGGTGGAGATGATTCTGATCATGAGACACAATACATGGCTCCTTAAGACGCTGACAGGTATGAATGTTTAGTTGCTCAACGTATTTTGAGTGTGCAAGTTACACAAGCTGAGAAAAATTAGAGGCACAATTTGTTCCATACAAAGGGCGTTGTGAAGGAACGTTCTGTGCGCGTCATCATAGACGGAGGGAGCTGCAACAACTTGGCTAGCATGGAGATGGTGGAGAAGCTATCTCTGACCATAAGACCACATCCACATCCTTACTACATCCAATGGTTCAACAACAGCGGCAAGGTTAAGGTAACAAGTATTGTTCATGTGCATTTTAGTATCTCTACCTATGCTGATTATGTTGATTGTGATGTGGTACCTATGCAAGCATGTTCCTTATTAATTGGTCGACCATGGCAATTTGATAAAAATTCTGTACACCATGGTAGAAACAATCAGTATACTCTTGTTCATAAGGATAAAAATATTACTTTGCTTCCTATGACTCCTGAGTCCATTTTGAAAGATGATATTAATAGAGCTAATAAAGCAAAACAGGAGAATAATAAGTGTGAAAATCAGATTTTGGCAAAAGAATTTGAGCAAGAAATGAAGCCTAATAGTAAACCATCTAGTGTTGCTTCTGAAATTAAATTGAAAAGTGCATGTTTACTTGCCACTAAATCTGATAATGATGAGCTAGATTTTAGCAAATCTGTTTGCTATGCTTTTGTGTGCAAAGAGGCATTATTTTCATTCAAGGACGTGGCTTCCTCTTTGCCTCCTGCTGTCAATAACATTTTGCAGGAGTTCGCTGAAGTCTTTCCACAAGACGTGCCACTGGGATTACCTCCAATTCGAGGGATTGAGCATCAAATTTACTTAATTCCCGGTGCATCATTACCCAACCATGCACCATACCGTACCAATCTAGAGGAGACGAAGGAGATTATGCGTCAAGTACAGGAGCTGCTCGACAAAGGTTATATACGCGATCCTTAGTCCTTGTGTTGTTTCTATTATTCTAGTGCCAAAAAAGGATGGTACATCACGTATGTGTGTTGATTGTAGAGGCATTAATAATATTACTATTCGTTATCGTCATCCTATTCCTAGGCTAGATGATATGCTTGATGAATTGAGTGGCTCTACAATATTCTCCAAAGTTGATTTGCGTAGTGGATACAATCAAATTGGTATGAAATTTGGAGATGAATGGAAAACAACATTTAAAACTAAGTTTGGATAATATGAGTGGTTAGTCATGCTTTTTGGGTTAACTAATGCACCTAGTACTTTCATTGGACGATTTGTGGTAGTTTACTTTGATGACATATTAATTTATAGTAGATCTTTGGAAGAACATTTGGAACATTTACGTGTTGTTTTTATTGCTCTTCGTGATGCATGTTTGTTTGGTAACCTTGGGAAGTGCACCTTTTGCATCGACTGAGTATCTTTTCATGGCTATGTTGTTACCCCACAGGGAATTGAAGTTGACAAAGCCAAGATTGAAGCTATTGAGAGTTGGCTGCAGCCAAAATAGTCACACAAGTGAGGAGTTTTCTTGGCCTCGCTGGATTCTGTAGGCGTTTTGTGAGGGATTTCAGCACCATTGCTGCACCTCTCAATGAGCTCACAAAGAAAGACGTGCCTTTTGTTTGGGGTACCGCACAGGAAGAAGCCTTCACGGTATTGAAAGATAAGTTGACACATGCTCCTTTACTCCAACTTCCTGATTTTAATAAGACTTTTGAGCTTGAATGTGATGCTAGTGGAATTGGATTAGGAGGTGTGTTATTACAAGATGGCTAACCTGAGTGGGCCTAGTCTGAATTATTCTACTTATGATAAAGAATTATATGCTCTTGTTCGGACTTTAGGAACATGGCAACATTATTTATGGCCCAAAGAATTTGTTATACATTCTGATCATGAATCTTTGAAACATATTATAAGTCAAGCTAAAATGAACCGTAGACATGCTAAATGGGTTGAATTCATTGAGACTTTCCCTTATGTCATTAAACACAAGAAGGGTAAAGAAAATGTTATTGCGGATGCATTGTCTCGTCGCTATACTATGCTTTCACAACTTGACTTCAAAATATTTGGTTTGGAGACCATCAACGATCAATATGTGCATGATGCTGATTCTAAAGATGTATTGTAAACTTGTAAAGAAGGAAGAACATGGAAAAAGTTCGTCGTTAATGATGGATTTGTGTTCCGTCCTAACAAGCTATGCATTCCAGCTAGCTCCGTTCATCTTTTTTTGTTGCAGGAGGCGCATGGAGGAGGATTAATGGGACGCTTTGGCGAGAAGACGGAGGATGTACTTGCTACACGTTTCTTTTGGACAGAGATGAGACGGGATGTTGAGCGCTTTGTTGCTCGCTGCACTACATGTCAAAAAGCTAAGTCACGACTCAATCCTCATGGTTTATATATGCATTTGCCTGTACCTAGTGTTCCTTGGGAGGATATATCTATGGACTTTGTTTTAGGTTTACCTCAAACAAAGAAGGGGAGGGATAGCATATTTGTTGTCATGGATAGATTCTCGAAAATGGCACACTTTATACCATGTCATAAAAGCAATGATGCTGTTAATGTTGCTGATTTGTTCTTTCGTGAAATTATTCGCTTGCATGGTGTGCCAAATACTATTATTTCAGATCGTGATACTAAATTTCTTATCCACTTTTGGAGATGTTTATGGGATAAGTTGGGGACTAAACTGCTTTTTAGTACTACTTGTCACCCCCAAACTGATGGACAACCTGAAGTAGTTAATAGAACATTGCCTATTATGCTTAGGGTTGTTTTGAAGAATAATAAGAAAATGTGGGAGGAATGCTTGCCTCATATTGAATTTGCTTATAATCGTTCATTGCATTCTACTACTAAGATTTGCCCTTTTGAAGTTGTGTATAGTTTCCTACCTCGTGCGCCTATTGATTTGTTGCCTCTTCCATCTTCGAAGAAGGTTAATTTTGATGCTAAACAACATGCTGAATTGATTTTAAAAATGCATGAGTTAACTAAGGAAAACATTGAGCGTATGAATGCTAAATATAAACTTGCTGGAGATAAGGGTCGAAAACATGTTGTGTTTGCACCTGGAGATCTTGTTTGGTTACATTTGCGTAAGGATAGATTTCCTGATTTGCGCAAATCAAAGCTAATGCCTCGTGCTGATGGTCCTTTTAAGGTGTTGGAGAAAATAAATGATAATGCATATAAACTTGAGCTACCTCATATTTTGGGGTTAGTCCCACTTTCAACATTGCAGATTTGAAGTCTTATTTGGGTGAGGAAGATGAGCTTCCCTCGAGGACGACTTCATTTCAATAAGGGCGGGATGATAAGGACATCAACACCATTCTTACACCCACAGCCCTTACTACTATACATACTGGACCAATTACTAGAGCTCGTGCACGCCAATTAAATTATCAGGTACTTTCGTTTCTTGGTAATGATTCTAATGTTCATGAGAATATGATGCTGCCTAAATTGGATATATTTGTTTTGCAAAAAATGAAGGGCCTAGCTTGGAGAAGGATGAACATTGGAGCAAGAACAAGCATGGAGATGATGGCATGCGCAAGGGGAACAAGAACATAGTTACAAGTGATGATTTCAGGACTTTGAAGCCACCATAATGGGTGCATGAAGCCTTGGACGAAATATACAAGATGCCACTTCATAAATTTTGTCCAGAGGCTATTCTAGGTGTTGCGTCACCTTATTATTGGGCCAGGCCCATGTAATTTCGAAATACATAAGTATAGGCTATTTTTAGAGTTCGTATGTGTGGGGAAAGAAGAGATAGGGTTGGTTTCGGACCCCTCTTCCAAGGGCCACGAAATTCCCCCCTCTTCCTCCATATATACAGCCCTTAGGGCACCGTTTAGACTTTGGGTTTTGTTTAGATTAAAGTTCTCCATAGCTACAAGTTCGCATACTTTGTTTGTGTTCAATGACCAGACAAAGGCGTCACAGAACCCCACCTTCATTAATAAAGCTTTCCTCTGTTATTCGCAATATCCAGATTACAATCTTAGTTTCTTGCTTGTTCTTTGTTTGCCTGCAGGAAATAGACCTTCATGGTCAGGTTGATCGTGCTCCGGCGTGGTCAATAACCTCTCGGAGTTGGTTTAGCGATTGCTAAGGCGCGACGTCCTCGCACGTTCATAGTCGGATCGTTAGAGTCAACTTCCTCCAAAACGTTAGCCACCATCTCATCGAAAGACGGGACACCTTTGCCTCTATCATAAACCCACAATTCATCGGATCTCGACAAACACACCACAAAAAGTGTTACATCAAATAGATCTCCAAGAAGATCGAGGAGAACTTTGTATTGAGAATCAAAGAGAGAGAAGAAGCCATCTAGCTAATAACTATGGATCCGAAGGTGTGTGGTAAACTACTCATACATCATCGGAGAGGCTATGGTGTTGATGTAGAAGCCCTCCGTGATCGATTCCCCCTCCGACGGAGCGCCAGAAAAGGCCCCAAGATGTGATCTCACCGGTATAGATGGTTGCGGCGGTGGAAATAGGGTTTCATGGTGCTCCTGGATGTTTTTGGTGTATATGAGTATATATAGGCGAAATAAGTAGGTCAGTGGAGCCACAAGGGGCCCATGAGGGTGGGGGGCGCGCCTACCCTCCTGGGCGCGCCCTCCTACCTCGTGGCCGCCTCATTGCTTCCTTGACATCCACTCCAAGTCTCCTAGGTTGCGTTTGTTCCAAAAATGATTCTCCCAAAGGTTTCATTACGTTTGGACTCCGTTTGATATTCCTTTTCTGTGAAACACTAAAATAGGCAAAAAAACAACAATTTGCACTGGGCCTCGGTTAATAGGTTAGTCCCAAAAATAATATAAAAGTGCATAATAAATCCCATTAAACATCCAAAACAGATAATATAATAGCATGGAACAATAAAAAATTATAGATACGTTGGGGACGTATCAAGCAGCAACAGTTCATTATCGAAGAGATCAAGAAACCTGAAGCAGCTGTTTGGTCAGAGGAGTGCTGCATCCAACATGGTTAGCAAACGCGGTGGTAGTGCGCAAGGAAAATGGGAAATGGAGGCTCTGCATTGACTTCACAGACCTGAACAAGGCATGCCCAAGGGACCCTCTCCCCCTGCTGCCCATTGATCAGATTGTAGACTCCACTTCCGAGTGTGATCTACTTCCCTTTTTGGATGCGTACTCCGGGTGCCATCAGATATTCATGTCCAAGGAAGATGAAGATAAAATTACGTTCATAACTCCATGTGGCACGTACTGCTTTGTACGCACACCTTTCGGGTTAAAGAGTGCTGGATCAACTTTTGCAAGAGTAGTATAGATCAGTTTCGAACCACAACTGCACAGAAACATGGAAGCTTATATGGATGATATAGTGGTCAATACCAAGGATAGATCAATGCTCATTCAAGACTTGGAAGATACCTTTGCTAACTTGTGCAAGATAAATTTGAAGCTACACCCTAAGAAATGTGTATTTGGTGTCGCGTCCGGCAAGCTAATTGTTTTTTTTGTCTCACCGGGGGATAGAAGCCAACCCCAACAAGATCAGAGCAATTGAGCAGATACAAGCACCCAAGACTGTCAAAGATGTGAGGCGTTTTACCGGATGCATTGCCGCACTGAGTAGGTTTATCTCCAAATCTGTGGAGCGTGCCTTGCCTTTTTTAAAAATCTTGAAAAAGGCTAGCCCGATAAATTGGACCCCGGAGGAAGAAGCAGCGCTGCAAGACCTAAAAAATTACCTTTGCTTTGCTCCTACCTTGGTTGCGCCTAAACCACAAGAGCCGTTTTTGCTATACTTAGCTGCAACGAATCAAGTGGTTAGTGTGGCACGGGTGGCATAGCTAGAAGTGGACGAGGAAGTAGCTGCGGCATCTAACCCTTTCGGAGAAGGGACTGAAGCACCTATGGCAGGATGTGACGTACACCAGGGGGAGACAAGGCAAGCTATTGGGGGCAATCCAAAGACTGTGGCAAGGAAGAAAGTGGTACAACAACCTGTTTACTTTGTCAGTTCTGTACTTCAGCGAGCCAAATCAAGGTACCCTGGGGTGCAAAAGCTGATCTTCGGCCTCATCGTGGCCTCGAGGAAGCTACACCACTACTTCCAAGCCCATGAGATCACAGTTGTCACCTGTTTCCCGCTGCAGCGCATATTGAGGAACCCTGCAGCGACCGACAAGTTCGTTGGATGGGCACTAGAGCTATCGAGATTTGGCATGAAATATGAAAGCACCTCAACTATTTAGTGCAGAGCATTGGCAGAGTTCATTGTAGAATGGACGCCCACTCGAGATGAAGAAATACTAGAGGCAGTTATCCCCGGCAAGGAAGCCGCCTCAGGAGTGGATCTTGTATTTTAGTGGTGCTTTCTTGTTGCAGGGAGACGGAGCTGGCGTGCTGCATGTTGCATCCACCAGAGAGCATCTCAAATATGTGGTTCAAATGCACTTTCCCTGGGAGAAGGCCACCAACTACACTAATGAGTATGAGGGGCTCCTTGCCGGACTCGAAATTGTAGTGGAGTTGGGAATCAAGAAATTGATCATCCGTGGAGACTCGTAGATCATAGTGAGGCAAGTCAATAAGGATTATCAGAGTCTATTAATGGAGGCGTACGTAGAGGAGGTGAGACAGCTGGAAGAACACTTTGACGGATTGCAAATAGAGCACGTACCACGTTTGGAGAACAACATTGCTAATCATTTGTCAAAGTGCGCCCACACAAAATCTCCATGTGGGACCAGGAACTTTTGTCCTCCACCTAACGCAACAATCAGTGTCCCCATCAACAATGACTAGAAAAAGAAGAAAGTTAGACTCCGGCAAGTATCTCCCGTCATGGCTTCCCAAGGCCGTTGGTGAAGGGACTACCGGGGACGACCCCACCTCGATTGGTGAGAAGCACTCTTCAGCAGAACCACAAGTTCTTGCAGTTGAGATGAGCGCTCCCATGGACAAGGAGGCGTCTTTGGTCCTTATTGTCGAGCCATAGGCTCCAACTTGGGTGCAACACATAGTCCATTTCCTTCAAACAGGACAACTTCCCGAAGAGCGAGAATAAGCTAAAAGAGTAGCCCGAAGGTCAAATATGTACCAGTTTGTCGATGATACACTGTATAGGAAAAGGCCAAATGGTGTGAAATTTAGCATTTGCCGGGAAGATGGGCAAAAGTTGTTGGCAGCGATACACAAGGGTGTGTGCGGATCCCACATTGGATCGAGGGCCATGGTTGGAAAAGCCTTCCGACAAGGTTTCTATTGGCCCACTGCCCTCCAGGTTGGAACTGACCTAGTCACCATGTGTGAAGCCTGCCATTTCCATTCCAAGAGCATTCATCAACCAACTCAAGCTCTCCAAACGATTCCTTTATCCTGGCCATTCTCGGTCTGGGGGCTCAATATCATGGCCCCCTTCCCCCATGATGCTGGGGGCTTTGAATTCTTGTACGTAGCAAACCGACAAGTTTACAAAGTGTCCTGATGTGGAGCCGGTGAGGAAGGTGACTGCACAATAAGTTGTCAAGTTCTTGAAAGGATTGGTGTGCCGCTTTGGGGTTCCCAACAGAGTGTTCACGGACAGCGGCACCCAGTTCACGAGCCGCGCCTTTATGCAATACATCCAAAGCCTTGGAAGCAAGGTCTCCTTTGCCTTTGTTGCTCATCCTCGAAGCAACGGGCAAGCCGAGAGGATGAATGCTTAAGTGTTGCGAGGACTCAAGACAAGAACTTTTGATAAGTTGCAAAAATGCGATAGACGTTGGATCGATGAGCTGCTGGTGGTTCTTTGGTCCCTCAGGATGACACCAAATCGAGCAACCGGGCAGACTCCCTTCTCCCTAGTGTATGGGGCAGAAGTAGTGCTCCCCACGGAACTCGTATACGGGTCACCTTGAGTACTTTCCTACGATGAAGTAGAGCAGAAGCAGCTATGGCATGAGGATGTTGTCCTCCTCAAGGAAGATCGTCTCTGGGCCGCTGTGCGTGTGATATGTCTCCAACGTATCTATATTTTTTGATTGTTCCATGCTATTTTATTATCTGTTTTGGATGTTTTATATGCATTAATATTCTATTTTATATTATTTTTGGGACTAACCTATTAACCTAGAGCCCAGTGCCAGTTTTTGATTTTTCCTTGTTTATGACCTTCGCAGAAAAGGAATACTAAACGGAGTCCAAATGGAATAAAACTTCATGATGATTTTTCTTGGACAAGAAGACACCCATGAGACTTGGAGTTCAAGTCAGAAGATCCATGAGGCAGCGACAAGGGTGGAGGGCGCGCCCAGGGGGGTAGGGCACGCTCCCCTACCTTGTGGGCCCCTCGCGACCCCCTGACCTTGTCCTGCCTCCTATATACCAACCTATATTCCCAAACAACTAGAGGCATCCACGAAAACACTTTTCTACCGACGCAACCTTCTGTTCCCGTGCGATCCCATCTTGGGGCCTTTCCCAGTATCCTACCCCAGGCGGATTCGATCATGGAGGGCATCTACATCAACTCTATTGCCCTTCTAATGAAGTGTGAGTAGTCCACCACAGACCTACGGGTCCATAGCTAGTACCTAGATGGCTTCTTCTCTCTCTTTGATTCTCAATACCATGTTCTCCTTGATGTTCTTGGAGATCTATCTGATGTAATCTTCTTTTGCAGTGTGTTTGTCGAGATCCGTGAATTGAGAATTTATGATCAACTTATCTATGGATATTATTAGAATCTCCTCTGAATTCTTATATGCATGATTTGGTATCTTTGTATTTATCTTTGAATTATCGGTTTGGTTTGACTAACTAGATTGGTTTTTCTTGCAATGAGAGAGGTGCTTAGCTTTGGGTTCTATCTTGCGATGTCCTCACCCAGTGACAAAGTAGGGGTAGCGAGGCACGTATTGCATTGTTGCCATCGAGGATAAAAAGATGGGGTTTACATCATATTGCTTGAGTTTATTCCTCTACATCATGTCATCTTACTTAATGCGTTACTCTGTTCTTTATGAACTTTATATTCTAGATCATGGCTGGAGCCAGTCGATGTGTGGAGTAATAGTAGTAGATGCATGCACGAGTCGGTCTACTTGATACGGACGTGATGCCTATATTGCGTAATCATTGCCTTGGATATCTTCATAACTTTGTGCTTTTCTATCAATTGCTCGACAGTAATTTGTTCACCCATCGTATTATTTGCCTTCAAGTGAGAAGCCTCTTGTGAAACCTATGGCCCCGGGTCTATTTTCCATCATATTAGTTTTTGATCTACTATTTTCCATCATATTAGTTTCCGATCTACTATTTTGCAATCTTTTATTTTTAGATCTATAGACCAAAAAACCCAAAAATATTTTATCTTCTGTTTATCTATCTCTATCAGATCTCACTTTTGCAAGTGACCTTGAAGGGATTGACAACCCCTTTATCCCATTGGGTGGAAGTGTTTGGTTGTTTGTGCAAGTATTGGTGATTTGCGCGTTCTTCTCCTACAGAATTGATACCTTGGTTCTCAAACTGAGGGAAATACTTATCTCTACTGTGCTGGATTACCCTTTCCTTTTCAAGGGAAAACCAACGCAAGCTCAAGAAGTAGCAGGAAGAATTTCTGGCACCGTTGCCAGGGAGATCTACGCGAAGTCAAGACATACCAAGTACCCATCATAAAACTCTCATCTCTTGCATTACATTATTTGCCATTTGCCTCTCGTTTTCCTATCCCCCACTTCTAAAATGATTTTCGAAAAGATTCGCCCTTTTCTTTGCCCTTCTTCCATCTGTCTTTTTGTTTGCCCGTTTGCTAGATTGGTTTGTTGTCACTATGTCTGAATCTGGAGAGGTTATTGTTGAAAATATTGAGGAAAAACTTGGATCTTGTTCTTTGGACCATGAAACTGAAACTCCTCATAATTACAAAACAAAAACTTTTCGAGTTGGGGATGGTAATATTATTGGAAAAAGTGTTATTCAAGAATTCTTTGATTGTACGGCATCTATGTCTAGTAGTAAAAGATCTATTCTTCTCGATACCAATTTCTATGCGGATGCCATTGTTATGCTCATTGAGAAATTAGAAAGAAAATTTGTGCACATTCATCCTGCTTTGCAAAAGGTGTTTTATGAACTTCCCAACATTAATCATCCTATAGCTAAAAAGATTGCTACCATCATCCTTATGCGAGAATTTGATTCTATAATACAAGAAGCTAGGGATATTTTTGCTTGCTATAATAAAGATGTTGCACACCCTCTGATTGAAGATATCCTCCATGATAAAGAAACTATGCGTAGTTTGGAATCTAGGTATTATCAATCTTATAGCGAGTATCTTAGGAGAGTTCCCTATTCAGAAATCTCTCAAGCTTTGTACCTTGAGACCTACGAGGAATTTGATTGGATTACAAGGGGAATTTATGTAGGATTTAATAGGGATTGGTTGAATAAGATGGTGAAAGAATCCGTCAAAAATGAGATACGTGTTCTGCATGATGATATATATGGTGATAATCCTGATTACGGGTTTATGAATGTCAAAATCACTAATCAAAGTCCTTTTCATGATTTAAGTTCATCAACTAGAAAGGAAATAAAAGAATGGATAGATTTATTAAGACAAGTTTTAGAGGACTTTATGAGAAAGGAATTGCATACCAAAGATGAGAATACCTAGATCTATGTTTTATCCTAGCTAAGGGCATTAAACAATAGCACTTGTTGGGAGGCAACCCAATTTTACTTTTTTCTTGCTTTTTTGGTTCTGTTTTTCAATAACTAATTCATCTAGCCTCTGGTTAGATGTGTTTTTGTGTTTAGTTTAGTGTTTGTGCCAAGTAATACCTTTGGGATGGCTTACCGTGATAGTTGATTTGATCTAGCTAAAAAATAGAAATTTTTGCACCCAATAAAATAATTTTCATAATTCACAGAAGCGTGCTTTTGATCTGAATTTTTTACACAAGATTGATATACAAATTGCACATGTTTTTCCTATTTTTTCAGAATTTTTGGAGTTACAGAAGTATGCAAAGTTCTCTTATCACTACAGATTGTTCTGTTTTAGACAAATTATGTTTTCTTTCTGTAGTTTGCTTATTGTGATGAATGTATGGGTAGTATCAGGGGTTATGAACCATGGAGAAGTTGGAATACAATAGATATTACACCAAAATAAATAAAGAATTAGTTCACAACAGTACCATAAAGTGGTGATTTATTTTCTTATACTAATGGATCTCATAAGATTTTTTGTTGAGTTTTGTGCTGTGAAGTTTTCAAGTTTTGGGTAAGGCTTTGATGGACTATGGAATAAGGAGTGGCAAGAGCCTAAGCTTGGGGACTCCCAAGGCACCCCAAGGTAACATTCATGGACAACCAAGATCCTAAGCTTGGGGAGGCCCCGGAAGGCATCCCCTCTTTCATTTTCGTCTGTCGATGACTTTACTTGAGGCTATATTTTTATTCACCACATGATATGTGTTTTGCTTGGAGCATCTTGTATGATTTGAGTCTTTGATTTTTAGTTTGCCACAATCATACTTGTTGTACACACCTTTTGAGAGGGACACACATGAATCATGATTTATTAGAATACTTTATGTGCTTCACTTATATCTTTTGACCTAGGCAATTTTGCTCTAGTGGTTCACTTATATCTTTTTAGAGCACGGTGGTGGCTTTATTTTATAGAAATTGTTGAACTCTCATGCTTCACTTATAATATTTTGAGAGTCTCCCTAAACAACATGGTAATTCGCTTAGGTATGAATTTAGTCCTAATATGATAGGCATACAAGAGGGATATAATAAAAACTTTCATATAAAGTGCATTGAATACTTTGAGAAGTTTGATTCCTTATGATTGTTTTGAGATATGAGGATGGTGATATTAGATTCATGCTAGTGAGTAATTGTGTATTGTAGAAATACTTGTGTTGAGGTTTGTGATTCCTTTAGCAAGCATGTATGGTAAACCTTATGTAACGAAGTTGGAGCATGATTTATTTATTGATTGTCTACCTTATGAGTGGCGGTCGGGGACGAGCGATGGTATTTTCCTACCAATCTATCCCCCTAGGAGCATGCACGTAGTACTTTGTTTTGATGACTAAGATTTTTTGCAATAAGTATGTGAGTTTTTTATGACTAATGTTGAGTCCATGGATTATACGCACTCTTACCCTCCCACCATTGCTAGCCTCTCTTGTACCGCGCAACTTTTGTTGGTACCATAAACCCACCATATACCTTCCTCAAAACAGCCACCATACCTAACTATTATGGCATTTCCATAGCCCTTCCGAGATATATTGCCATGCAACTTTCCACCGTTCCGTTTATTATGACACACTTCATCGTTGTCATATTGCTTTGCATAATCCTGTAGTTGACATAGTATTTGTGGCAAAGCCACCGTTCATATTTTCATACATGTCACTCTTGAGTCATTGCACATCCCGGTACACCACCGGAGGCATTGATATAGAGTCATATTTTGTTCTAAGTATCGAGTTGTAATTCTTGAGTTGTAAGTAAATAAAAGTGTGATGATCATCATTATTAGAACATTGTCCCATGTGAAAAAAAAGAGGGGCCAATGAAGCCTAAATAAAAAAAGAGGCCATTCAAAAAATGAGAGAAAAAGAGAGAAGGGGCAATGTTACTATCCTTTTTCCACACTTGTTCTTCAAAGTAGCACCATGATCTTCATGATAGAGAGTCTCCTATTTTGTCACTTTCATATACTAGTGGGAATTTTTCATTATAGAACTTGGCTTGTATATTCCAATGATGGGCTTCCTCAAATGCCCTAGGTCTTCATGAGCAAGCAAGTTGGATGCACACCCACTTAGTTTCCTTTTGGGCTTTCATAAACTTTTAGCTCTAGTGCATCCGTTGAAAGGCAATCCCTACTCACTCATATTGATATATATTGCTTGGTATCTCCATAGCCCATTGATACGCCTAGTTGATGTGAGACTAGCTCCTTCTTTTTCTCTTCCCCACAACCACCATATCTATTCCACCTATAGTGCTATGTCCATGGCTCATGCTCATGTATTGCGTGAAAGTTGAAAAGGTTTGAGAACATCAAAAGTATGAAAAAATTGATTGGCTTATTATCGGGGTTGTGCATGATTTGAATATTTTGTGTGATGAAGATGGAGGATAGCCAGAGTATATGATTTTGTAGGGATATCTTTATTTGGCCATGTTATTTTGAGAAGACATGATTGCTTTATTAGTATGCTTGAAGTATTATCGTTTTTATGTGAATATTAAACTTTTGTTTTGAATCTTATGGATCTAAACATTCATGCCACAATGAAAAATTACATGGATAAATATGTTAGGTAGCATTCCACATCAAAAAATATGTTTTTATCATTTACCTACTCGAGGACGAGCAGGAATTAAGCTTGGGGATGCTTGATTCGTCTCCAACATATCTAAATTTTTTGATTATTCCATTCTATTATATTATCTGTTTTGGATGTTTTATATGCATTAGTATGATATTTATATTATTTTTGGGACTACCCTATTAACCTAGAGCTTAGTGCCAGTTTATGTTTTTCCTTGTTTTTGAGCATCGCAGAAAAGGAATACTAAACAGAGTCGTCCAAACGTAATAAAACATCACGGTGATTTTTCTTGGACCAGAAGACACCCAGGAGACTTGGAGTTCAAGTCATAAGAGCCAAGAGGCGGCGACAAGGGTGGAGGGCATGCCCAGGGGGTAAGGCGCGCCCCCTACCTTGTGGGCCCCTCGTGACCCCCCTGACGTAGTTCTGCTTCCTATAAATTCACATATATTCCCAAATACCAGAAGCATCCATGAAAACACCTTTCCACCGCCGCAACCTTCTGTTCCCGTGAGATCCCATCTAGGGGCCTTTTTCGGCATCCTGCCGAAGGGGGATTCGATCAGGAAGTGCATCTACATCAACTCTATTGCCCATCCGATGAAGCGTGAGTAGTCCACCACAGACCTACGGGTCCATAGCTAGTAGCTAGATGGCTTCGTCTCTCTCTTTGATTCTCAATACCATGTTCTTCTCGATGTTCTTGGAGGTCTATCCGATGTAATCTTCTTTTCCGGTGTGTTTGTCGAGATCCGATGAATTGTGGAGTTATGATCAGGTTATCTATGAATATTATTTGAATCTCCTCTAAATTCTGATATGCATGATTTGGTATCTTTGTATTTCTCTTCAAATTATCGGTTTGGTTTGGCCAACTAGATTGGTTCTTCTTGCAATGGGAGAGGTGCTTAGCTTTGGGTCCAATCTTGTGGTGTCCTCACCTAGTGACAAAGTATGGGTAGCGAGGCTGTAGGATCGAAAGTATGTCTAGAAGGGGGGTGATTAGACTACTTGACGAAATAAAAACCTATCATTTTCCCAATTTTAATTCTTGGCAGATTTTAGCAACTTAGCACTAGTCAAGCAATCAACCTACACATGCAATTCTAAGAGTATAGCAGCGGAATGTAAATCATTGCATATGAAGGTAAAGGGGAGGAGTTTGGAGGGAGCAAACACAATGTTGACACGGAGATTTTTGGCGTGGTTCTGATAGGTGGTGCTATCGTACATCCATATTGATGGAGACTTCAACCCACGAATGGTAACGGCTGTGCGAGTCCATGGAGGGCTCCACCTACGAACGGTCCATGAAGAAGCAACATTGTCTATCCCACCATGGCCATCGCCCATGAAGGACTTGCCTCACGTGGGTAGGTCTTCACGAAGTAGGCGATCTCCTTGCCCTTACAAACTCCTTGGTTCAACTCCACAATCTTAATGGAGGCTCCTAAGTGACACCTAACCAATCTAGGAGACACCACTCTCCAAAAGGTAATAGATGGTGTGTTGATGATGAACTCCTTGCTCTTGTGCTTTAAATGATAGTCTCCCCAACACTGAACTCTCTCTCACAGATTTGGCTATGGTGGAAAGATGATTTGAGTGGAAAGCAACTTGGGGAAGGCTAGAGATCAAGATTGTTGTGGTTGGAATGGAATATCTTGGTCTCAACACATGAGTAGGTAGATCTCTCTTAGAAAATGAGTAGTGGAAGTGTAGGCACGTTCTAATAGCTCTCTCCAGGAAGGAAGAGTGGGTGGAGGGGTATATATAGCCTCCACACAAAATCTAATCGTTACACACAGATTCCCAAACTCGGTGAGACCGAATGGTAAAACTCGGTCAGACCGATTCAGGTCAAAATATGAACGTTAGCCTTTTTGGTGGGACCGATATGATCAACTTGGTGGGACCGATGCGCTCGTGTTAGGACATAAGTTAATCTCAGTGAGACCGATCACATGAACTCGGTGGGACCGATTTCAGTAATAGGCACACAGGGAGTTGGTCAGGCAAACGCGGTGGGACCTATTTGTGCATTTTGGGGAGACCGAAACGTTACATAAAGGAAACCGGGAGTTTGCATTGCAAACTCGGTGGGACCGATCGCTCATTTCGGTGAGACCCAAACATTACGAAGGGAAATAGAGAGTTTGCAATCCCATTTCGGTGAGACCGAGATCCCTATCGGTGAAACCGAACTGATTAGGGTTTGTGGCAGTGGCTATGTCAAATGAACTCGGTGGCGCCTGATAGATCAAATCGGTGGGGCCGAGTTTGACTTTTAGGTTTAGGACATATGTGGAAATGAGAAAGTGGTTGAGGGTTTTGGAGCATATCACTAAGCATTTTGAGCAAGCAAGCCATTAAGCAACACCTCATCCCCTTTTAATAGTATTGGATTTCTGATGGACTCAATATGATCTTGGATTACTAAAAGGAAAATGTAGAGTCTTAAGCTTGTTGCCAATATGTGTCCTTAGCATTTTGGGGGGTCCATATCTCTAGTCCATGCCATGCCAATCATTGAACTTTCAGAAATGATCATCTTGAAAGAGCATTAGTTCAATGAGCTATATGTTGTTAAGAATTACCAAAACCACCCTGGGAGTAGTTGCACTTTCAATCTCCCCCTTTTTGGTAATTGATGACAACATATAGATCAAAGCTTCGACAAATCATAATAAGAATGAAAAACATCATCGATTTGATAAGTATGTGATAAGCAAGAGCTCCCCCTAAATTTGTGCATTATTTAAGATTTGCTTTTGAATGCAAATGCACAACCAATTAGGATCATGGGTTACTCTTCCATGTCACGTACATCTTGGTGGAGCGCTCAGAATGATAGAAATAGGAACAAGCACTCATCACCAAGGCAAAGTGAATGATCATACATAAAAGATAGAGAATATCATCATTCAAGCACAAGCATTAAGTATGATATGATCACACTCATGACCATACAAAGTATCTCACACACACAAACATAAAGTATCAACCAATCAAGCAAGCAAATAAGTAGCAAAAGAAGCAAAGCTCTCTCTCTCTCTCTCTCAGCCTATGATCTAGACACTTTCACCCCCTTTGGCAACAAGTTACCAAAAAGCTTGAAAATGCATAGTGCTATGCGACTCTCTCAGCTTGAACTTCAGGAGGTGGTGTTGAGAGGACTCCAAGGATGAATGCATCTGTTGAAGTTGGTGGACCTGGTGGTGTTGCCACTGGAGGGGAAACTAAAGTTGTGGCTGCAGGTGCTGATGCAGTAGGTCTAGTGTCTGTCACTGGCTCTACTGCAGATCTTTGTGCCCTAGGCACTCTCTAAAACACCTCAGTTGTTTCTTTCCCTTTCCTCTCGTCAGCTTCTTCTTGGAGCTGCTCAACTGTTGTTTGAATTTTTGTCACCTTCAAGTCAAGATCATAGAACTTTATTTCAATAATCCTCTCCAGGCTCTCTTGATTCTGAGTCTGGGTGGCCAATCCTTTCTCAATCCTCAAAGTAGCTTGAATAAGATATCCAAGTTGGTCTTGCTTTGACTTGAGGAAAACCTGTGAAGCTTCTTCAACACTTGGCATCTTTGCTGCCTTCTCAACTTTTCCTTTTTGCCTCTTCTCTTGAGCCTCTAGTGATGTGGGATCTTTAGCATTCATGACAACAATGTTGTCCTCAAAGTCAGACCTCAAGGGAAGGTGCTCTTTGTCCAACAAATAGACACCTTTGCTCATCTTGAAATTTATCAACATCTGGATGTGTGGAGCATACCCACATGACCTCTTCTGGTCAACAACTGTTCTCTTGATGGTCTCAACAATCAAACTCATGACTTTGAACTTCTGGGGCAAATCAAAGAGATGAAGCAAGTTGATGGAGTGGCCTCCAATCATCATGTGATCTCCTGATTTGGGCAACAAGGTGTGCCTCGGAATGGTGTTCATGGTGGACAATCCTGATATCAAGTAGTACACTGAGCCTAGCTTGTATGTCTCCAAGGCTTTGTCAGGTATCTCCTTGTACATGTTGGCCATGGAGTTGTGATCCTTCTTCTTCTCAGCATAAACATCAATGTATTTTTCAACTTCTTCAGGGGCATTAATGAGCTTTTCCCACTCGGCAACAGAAGATTGGTACCTTATACCTTTTGACATCCAAACAATCTTTCCATCAGGATAGAAATGAGCTGTTGAATAGAATTGCATAATGAGCTCATCATTCCACTTGGTCAACTTTTGACCCACAAACTTGTCAACTCCATTCAGTCTGAAGATTTCATGCTGTAACATCCCAAATTTTCAATTTGGAATGTTATACAATTGATCATTATTGCATATCATATTTTATTGCATTTTTGCTTCGATCCTAGACATTCTATGCAACTCGAGGACCCACGGAGAGAGTTGGGGATTTCATTATTTTCATATTTGAGTTTTCTCAAATTTTGAAAATAGGATCATTTGGTTTTATTTATTTTATCTTCAATTATTCCTATTATGAAAATATGAGAGAGGGAATAAAATGTCTTTCCCAAAATAAAGAAATATTGAAGAGTTAATAAAAAAATCAAATACAATTTTATTTTGGAGTTTATTGCTATTTTTATTTGAATTTAGGAAAAATGCACGTTTTTGAAAATTGCATTTAGGCCCCAAATAAATGTTCATCTAAACCGGCTTGATTTTAGAAGTCGGGGAAAATTTATTTCGGGATTTTTCGAGTCCGTTTAGTATTTCTTTTAATTGCTTTTCTACGTGTAATGCTTAAAAAAAGAGGAACCGCCTTACCGGGCGGTGTCCGACCTGGACACTGTGCCCGTGCACCTTTAAAGGCCAACGGCCCGCCCCGGGCCAAAACCCTAGCCCCCGCCCCGCCCCGCCTCGAAACCCGCGCCGCCCCCGCCGCCGGATCCCGCCGCCGCCGCCGCACCTCTCCGCCCCACCGCCCAACGCAGACGCCCCGCACCCTGCCGCCGACCCGCCACCTCGCCGGCGCCGCCCGCTGCCGATGACACCATCACCGGACTTGCCGGAGGTAGACGCCGCCGCCGCCGGTTTTCTTCGGAAAACCGTATGGTTTTTCTTTTTAGATCCGTGATTTATTTTTTTAGATCGGTATTTTTCTTTTTCCAGTTTAGTTATTTAGCAGACGTTCGTCCATAGTTCATTTTAAAGAACGGTTTTCGTCATTTAGTCGTAGACAGCGAACGTTCATTCGTTAGCCTCTTCGTCCGTTTTTCTTTTTCTCGGATTTTCCGCGATTATTTCTGATCGTGATTTCTGATCCGATTTTCGTTTTAGTATAACTTTTCGCTCGTTTATTGGAATCAGGCGATTCAAGCGCCTAGAGTTTCGTCTCGAAACCCTCTTTCCGTTTAAGCAACTCAAACAAGTTTTTGCTACTGTAAAATTTGACTTAGGTCCAGATTAGTAAACGAAGCTTGTTTCTTTTGCCGTTTGAGTTTCGTTGCTTCGTTTGATTTCATTCTTTTTGCAAACCGGAGTTCTTAAGTTGAACTTTCTGGTTAGATCTCTTATTTGAGTTTTACCTGTGCATTAGATGAGTGCTTATTGTATGCTTGTTTGTTTGCGATAGAGTACCTGGAGTGCGCCGGTTGCTAGTTCGAATCTCTAGGTTTCACGGATCATCAGCAAGGCAAGTAACACTTTGATCATACCTCTTTACTACCTAGTTTTATTGCATTAGATCAATCCTCAAACAATTGCATGGTTAGGATCTGATTAATATGTGGGTTTTGGGAAGTAGATGAGGTAGAACCTATTACCTGTTTCTTATCAAACCTTTGGGAGTTACTTCTATGTTTGCTTATATTGCCATGCTATGCTAGTAGACGTGGATTGGGTGAGTGTTTCCATGACAGATGTGAGATTTTTTTAATTAATGGTTTACTTAAGGTGGCAACTTAAATTCACATCTGGGTGGGTTGAGGCACCTGGGGAACCGAGTGTTGCCTATATTTTTTTGGAAATCCCGGGGTACCGTGTGATTCTCCTATCGACCGCCACCCAGGCTCAAAGGGATCATGAGATTATTCATACTGGAAACTTCCGTGTGCAGCCGCAAGCTACTATAGGCTCTAGCATAGTTGATTAAGTTTCGTGAGCTCTTGAAGAGGTAGACTAGCAGATGTAGGGGATATAGGTTGGTACAGTCTACCCGGAGTAGAGAGTTAATGCTTCTGAAAGACTATGTATCGGTCATCCGTTTCTCAAACACCATGTAGTGCGAGAAATCAAGCGGAGGAGATCGAGTCTTGCGGGGAATAGTGCGCAAACCTCTGCAGAGTGTATAAACTAATCATGGTTAGCCGTGTCCCCGGTTATGGACGTTTTGAGTATCTAGTACCTGGATTATCATGTGAATCTCATCATGTTACTTAATTAATATTGTTGGGTTTAATGATGATGCTTAATTGAGATTGAGTTGGAGTACCCTTCTCAATGTTTAACAACCACCATGATAGTTAAATTTATTCCTTTGTAGTAGGGAAAATTGGCTTTATGCAAAAATTGTAACCATAGAGCTTTCCACCAGCCATATATGCATGTAGTATAGCATTATTCTTTCATTACTCTCTATGTGTTACATTGCCAGCATATTCCATGTGCTGACCCGTTTCGGGCTACAACGTTCATGTTGCAGACTTTTCAGATGACGAGTAAGGTGCCTTAGGTCATGGTTCTATACTCAGTGATGCTGTTGGAGTTGATGGACTCGCTTATCTTCCAAGCCTTTTGCTGTTATCGTTATTAGATGGCCTTAAGCCATATTTTTGTAATAAGTTCTCTTTTGAGACATTCGTTGTAATAAGTGTGTGATTGCTACTCTGTTATAAATCCTTCAAGTATTGTGCGTGGCAGCATTACCGATCCAGGGATGACACTCATGCAAAGAGATCAGACTGTTTGAGGTCTGGTCGCTACAAGATGGTATCAGAGCACACGCTGACTGTAGGACAAGACCACTAAGCTAAAGCCCTAGATCTCACATCACCATGGGACGCATTGGAGAAGTTTACCACAAGGATCTCAAGGATACTATCTACCAAATTTGTGGGCGCGGAGATGAGTAATGGGAGATGATTAGCACCAGGAAGGATAGATCAATTGCAGCTTTCATCCAGGAGTTAAACCAGCACATACGACGCCAGAAGAACCAGATGTGCACAGGCATGATGGATCTGAAGAAAGCATTGACCAAGATCACGGAGATGGAGGAAGAACTCAAGTCTACGTGTGATGGATATGAGGAGGAAATGACGACACTCGTAGAGAAGAATGATGATCTAAAGAAGAAGCTAAAAGTATTCATGGGATTTCCCGTGACTGGAGGAGAAGACGGTGAATGCACTTGCCCGGAGAACTACATCATCATCGACGACACCGACTCGGACCCAAACGATAGTGATGATGACTATGTTGATGAAGCTGGAGCAGATATCATGGAGTCTTCATCGGAGCAGTTTTTCTAGTCGACCACCATAACAGTAGTAGTATTCCCCCATGTATATAGTATAGTCCGAGCAATTTTGTAACGGTAGTTAGACCGTTGTATGCCCTTGTTTGAATTGATTGGAGTGATATTGTTTGCTTTTGTCTCATGTGCATATGGGTAGTGTTTTCTCTCTAGGCCTTATTCTATTCTATATTCTCATCTTTTTCTAAACCCTCAGATGCCTCTGAGACGTGACAATGGATTTGCTTTCCCACCGGAGCTCACTCAGTTGATCCAGCAGCAGAATGCATTGATGCAGATACTAGTCCAGAATCAGAATCAGGGGAACAACAACAACAACAACAACCCACCACCACCATCACATGTTGACCACTTAGCCCATTTCTTGAGGTTTAATCCGCCGGTGTTCTCCAGTAGCACCGAGCTGATAGTTGCAGATGATTGGCTCCGCAAGATGGGAAGGGGGTTGACCACTGTAGGATGCACAGATGCGAAGAAGGTGCGCTTTGCCGCACATCATCTTGATGGACCCGCAACGTCATGGTGGGAGAATTTCATAGCCACTTATCCTATCAACACTCTAACATGGGATCAGTTTCAGCAGGCTTTTTGTACTGCCCATGTTTCAGCAGGAGCAATGGCCGTGAAGAAGCGTAGTTTCGCAACTTGCACCAAGGAGGACGGACAGTTGGCCAGTGTGTGGATGACTTTAGTAAGCTAGCACGTTATGCCCCAGACGACGTTGCTACGGATGCAGCTAAGCAGGAGAAGTTTATGGAAGGACTGAATGATGAGCTGAGCATGCAGTTGATGGTAGCAACCTTCAACAACTACCAGGAGTTGGTAGATAAAGCTCTTATGATTGAAGGGAATCAGCAGCAGATTGACAGCCGCAAGAGGAAGTATGGACAAGGGAAGTATAATTCTGGAGCTTAGCAAAAGCCTCGTTTTACCCTGAACTCAGGAGGACATTTTCAGCATACCCATGGAGGAGGTAGTTCGCACAACCATAGTGGCCCCAAGAATGGTAATGGGAATGGAGGGAGCAACGGACAGAACCGCACCAACCCGTCAACACCAGCCAAGAGGGATCTAAGCCACATCACATGTTACAAATGCCAGAAGACCGGACATTATGCCACCGAATATCCTGAAGCGAAGAATGGAAATGGCAATGGAAGTTCTGGGAAGAAGTCCAATCCTTTCAACAAAGGACAGGTGAACCACGTTAGCATGGAGGAGGTTGAAGCCCAGCCAGATGCAGTAATAGGTAAGTTTTTGGTTAAGTCATTTACTGCAATTGTTCTTTATGATACTGGTGCATCGCATTCATACATATCAAGGGGATTTGTGGATAAGTATAACCTGCCAACCCAAGCCCTTAGGTCACCCATGTTAGTAACCTCGCCAGGAGCAGAGTATATGGCTAGTCTATGGTGTGATCGGTTACCATTAAGGATTGGTAACTACGTGTTTCCCACAGACCTAATAGTACTCGAATCGCAAGGACTCGATGTGATATTAGGCATGGATTGGTTATCGAAGTATGGAGGGAACATTGAATGCGCCAGTAAGTCGATTTTGCTTACCACGCCAGAGGGAAGAAGGATCAAGTATGTATCCCGGCATGTGCCGAAGAGGACTCAAGTAAATTCCTTATCAAGGGTTGTACAGGAGGAAGTACCAGTGGTGAAGGATTTTCCTGAGGTATTTCCAGAAGAGTTGCCAGGCATGCCACTGGATAGAGACATTGAGTTTTTGATTGAGCTTTTGCCAGGCACATGGTCAATATCTAAGAGACCGTACATGATGCCCGCAAAAGATTTGGAAGAAATTAAGAAGCAGATCAAGGAGTTATTGGATAAAGGCTATATTCGCCCAAGTTCTTCACCTTGGGGATCACCAGTGCTTCTAGTGGAGAAGAAGAATGGATCATTGAGGACGGTTGTTGATTATCGAGGATTGAATGAGGTGACAATCAAGAACAAGTACCCACTACCGATGATCAATGATTTGTTTGACTGATTGCAAGGAGCTAAAGTATTTTCTAAGATTGATCTGCGATCAGGATACCACCAGTTGAAGATTCGAGAGAAGGATATACCCAAGACCTCTTTTACCACCAGGTACGGGCTGTAAGAGTATACTATTATGTCATTTGGTCTGACTAACGCACCTGCCTATTTCATGAACATGATGAACAAAGTGTTTATGGAGTTTCTAGATAATTTCGTCGTGGTGTTCATTGATGATATATTGGTCTACTTGAAGAATGAAGAGGAGCATAAGGAGCATTTGCGTTTGATACTCAAGAAGCTCAGAGAACATCAGTTATATGCCAAGTTCAGCAAGTGTGAATTTTGGTTGAAGGAAGTTGGATTCCTCGGACATGTTATATCCGGAGAAGGAATAGCAGAAGACCCCACCAAAGTTGTCACTGTGACAAATTGGGAAGCCCCAACAACAGTTGGAGAGATCCGGAGTTTTCTAGGACTCGCAGGATACTACGAAAGGTTCATTGATAATTTCTCGAAGATTGCAAAGCCCATGATGGAGTTGTTTAAGAAAGACACCAAGTTTAAATGGACTGGCGAATGTGAGGCCAGTTTCAAGGAATTGAAGAAACGTTTGGTTACCTCGCAAGTGTTGATTCTGCCAGATCAGAGCAAGGATTATGAGGTGTATTGCGATGCTTCTCGTCGAGGACTTGGAGCAGTGCTTATGCAGGAAGGAAGAGTTGTTTCGTATGCCTCACGACAGCTTAAGCCACATGAATTGAACTATGCTACACATGATTTGGAGTTAGCAGCCGTAGTGCATGCATTGAAGACATGGAGAAATTTTCTCATCGGAAACCATTGTGAGGTGTACACGGATCACAAGAGTTTGAAGTACATCTTCACACAGAAGGAGTTGAATCTCAGGCAAAGGAGATGGTTGGAACTCATCAAATATTATGATATGAGATTACATTATCATCCCGGGAAGGCTAACGTAGTAGCTGATGCATTGAGCCGTAAGAGCCATGTCAGCACACTCATGACCGGAGAGTTACCAAGGGAGTTAGCCGAGGACCTTCGTGAACTATGTTTGGAAATAGTTTCTAGAGGCTATGTAGCAGCATTGGAGATTTAGTCTACTTTGATGGATAAGATCAGAGAAGCCTGGAAGACTGACAAGGAGATTGCTGAGATAAAGGAGAAAATGAGCAAGGGAAAAGCTAAGGGATTTCGTGAGGATGAACACAATACCTTATGGTTTGAGGACCGCGTTTATGTGCCAAATGACCCGGAGATCAGGAAGTTGATTCTACAGGAGGCCCATGATTCGCTGTATTCGATTCACCCAGGAAATACCAAGATGTATTTGGATTTGAAGGACACTTTCTAGTGGACCGTAATGAAGAAGGATATTGCGGAATACGTAGCAGTATGTGATGTATGTCAGAGAGTGAAGGCAGAGCATCAGAAGTCAGCAGGATTGCTATAGCCATTGCCGATACCCGAATGGAAGTGGGATAAGCTAGGCATGGATTTTATCACGGGATTGCCCGAGACTCGTTCAGGCTATGACTCGATTTGGGTTGTAGTCGATCGATTGACGAAGGGAGCTCATTTCATCCCATTGAAGACCACCTACACCAGTGCTAAATTGGCTAAGATCTACATGACTAGGATCATATGTCTGCATGGAGTTCCGAGGAGTATTGTGTCGGATAGAGGAACCCAGTTTACCTCGAAGTTCTGGAATCAGTTGCACAAAACTTTGGGTACCAGGCTAGAGTTCAGTACCACTTTTCATCTGCAGACAGATGGACAGACCGAGAGAGTCAATCAGATTTTGGAGGATATGCTGAGAGCTTGTACGCTAGATTATGGATCTAGTTGGGACGACAATTTTCCATATGCAGAGTTCTCTTACAACAACAGTTATCAATCCAGTTTGAAGATGGCCCCTTTCGAAGCTTTGTATGGAAGGACGTGCAGGACTACGTTTTCGTGGGATGAAGTTGGAGACCGTCAGTTGTTTGGACCAGATTTGATTAAGGAGTCTGAACAGAAGGTGGAGTTGATACGTGATAAGCTCAAGGTAGCCCAGTCTAGGCAGAAGAGATATGCAGATTCTAAACGCAAGGAGACTGTTTACGAAGTCGGAGATAGAGTTTATCTTCGGGTATCTCCACTTTGAGGAGTTAAGTGCTTTGGAGTTAAGGGAAAGTTAGCGCCACGTTTTGTGGGACCATACAAAGTTTTGGAGCGTATGGGAGAAGTTGCTTACAAGTTGGAATTGCCCGAAGGATTGTCAGGAGTTCACGACGTGTTCCACGTTTCCTAGTTGAATAAGTGCCACGCAGAGATGGCCGATATACCGCTGAGAGATATAGTGCCACTGGAAGCGATTCAGCTGGATAGTGATTTGAGCTATGAGGAGAAACCAGTTAAGATTCTTGAATACGCCAGCCGAGTCACCCATATCAAGGTTATCAAGTTTTGCAAAGTTTAGTGGAGCCACCATACCAAAGATGAAGCCACCTGGGAGCGAGAGGACGATCTACTCAAGGACCACTCTCACCTATTTTCTAGCCAACCCGAATCTCGAGGGCGAGACTCATCTTAAGGGGGGTAGGTTTGTAACATCCCAAATTTTCAATTTGGAATGTTATACAATAGATCATTATTGCATATCGTATATTATTGCATTTTTGCTTCGATCCTAGAAATTCTACGCAACTCGAGGACCCACGGAGAGAGTTGGGGATTTCATTATTTTCATATTTGAGTTTTCTCAAATTTTGAAAATAGGATCATTTGGTTTTATTTATTTTGTCTTCAATTATTCCTATTATGAAAATATGAGAGAGGGAATAAAATGACTTTCCCAAAATAAAGAAATATTGAAGATTTAATTAAAAAAGTCAAATAAGATTTTATTTTGGAGTTTATTGCTATTTTTATTTGAATTTAGGAAAAATGCGCGTTTTTCAAAATTGCATTTAGGCCCCAAATAAATGTTCATCTAAACCAGCTTGATTTTAGAAGTCGGGGAAAATTTATTTCAGGATTTTTGGAGTCCGTTTAGTAGTTCTTTTAATTTTTTTATGCGCGTAATGTTTCTTTTTTTAAGAGGAACCGCCTTACCGGGACATGTCCGACCTGGACACTGTGCACGGGCGGCCTTTAAAGGCCAACGGCCCGCCCCGGGCCCAAACCCTAGCCGCCGCCCCGCCTAGCCTTGAAACCCGCGCCGCCGCCGCCGGATCCCGCCGCTGACGCCGACGCCGCGCCCCGCCGCCGCCGCACCTCGCCGCCCCGCCGCCCAACGTCGACGCCCCGCACCCCGCCGCCACCCGCCGAGCCGCCGCCTCGCCGGAGCCGCCTGCCACCGCCGACGCCCTCGCCGGACTTGCCGGAGGTAGCTGCCACCGCCGGTTTTCTTCCGTAAACCATACGGTTTTTCTTTTTAGATCCACGGTTTATTTTTTTAGATCGGTTTTATTTTTTTTTCCTTTTCCGGTTTAGTTATTTAGCGGACGTTCGTCCGTATGTTCGTTTTAACGAACGGTTTTTGTCGTTTAGTCGTAGACAGCGAACGTTCGTTCGTTAGCCTGTTCGTCCGTTTTTCTTTTTCTCGGATTTTCCGCGATTATTTCTGATCGCGATTTCTGATCTGATTTTTGTTTTACTATAACTTTTCGCTCGTTTATCGGAATCAGGCGATTCAAGCACCTGGAGTTTCGTCTCGAAACCCTCTTTCCGTTTAACCAACTCAAACAAGTTTTTGCAACTGTAAAATTTGACTTAGGTCCAGATTAGTATACGAAGCTTGTTTCTTTCGCCGTTTGAGTTCCGTTGCTTCGTTTGATTTGATTCTTTTTGCAAACCGGAGTTCTTGAGTTGAACTTTCTGGTTAGATCTCTTATTTGAGTTTTACTTATGCATTAGATGAGTTCTTATTGTATGCTTGTTTGTTTGCGATAGAGTACCCGGAGTGCGCCGCTTGCTACTTCGAATCTCTAGGTTTCACGGATCATCAGCAAGGCAAGTAACACTTTGATCATACCTCTTTACTACCCAGTTTTATTGCATTAGATCAATCCTCAGACAATTGCATGGTTAGGATCTGATTAATATGTGGGTTTTGGGAAGTAGATGAGGTAGAACCTATTACCTGTTTATTATCAAACCTTTGGGAGTTACTTCTACGTTTGCTTATATTGCCATGCTATGCTAGTAGACGTGGATTGGGTGAGTGTTTCCATGACAGATGTGAGATTGTTTAATTAATGGTTTACTCAAGGTGGCAACTTAAATTCACATCTGGGTGGAATCAGGCACCTGGGGAACCTAGTGTTGCCTGTATTTTTTTGGAAATCCCGGGGTACCGTGTGATTTTCCAACGGGCCGCCACCCAGGCTCAAAGGGAACATGAGATTATTCATACTGGAAACTTCTGTGTGGAGCCGCAAGCTACTATGGGCTCTTGCATAGTTGATTAAGTTGCGTGAGCTCTTGAAGAGGTAGACTAGCAGATGTAGGGGATGTAGGTTGGTACGGTCTACCCGGAGTAGAGAGTTAATGCTTCTGAAAGACTCTGTCTCGATCATCGGTTTCTCAAACACCATGTAGTGCGAGAAATCAAGCGGAGGAGATCGAGTCTTGCGGGGAAAGTGCGCAAAACTCTACAGAGTGTATAAACTAATCATGGTTAGCCGTGTCCCCGGTTATGGACGTTTTGAGTATCTAGTACTTGGATTATCATGTGAATCTCATCATGTTACTTAATTAATATTGTTGGGTTTAATGAGGATGCTTAATTGGGATTGAGTTGAGTACCCTTCTCAATGTTTAACAACCACCATGATAGTTAAATTTATTCCTTTGCAGTAGGGAAAAAATGGCTTTATGCAAAAACTGTAACCATAGAGCTTTCCACCAGCCATATATGCATGTAGTATAGCATTATTCTTTCATTACTCTCTATGTGTTACATTGCCAGCACATTCCATGTGCTGACCCGTTTCGGGCTGCAACGTTCATGTTGCAGACTTTTCAGACGACGAGTAAGGTGCCTTAGGTCGTGGTTCTATACTTAGTGATGCCGTTGGAGTTGATGGACTCGCTTATCTTCCAAGCCTTCTGCTATTATCGTTATTAGATGGCCTTAAGCCATATTTATTGTAGTAAGTTCTATTTTGAGACATTCATTGTAATAAGTGTGTGATTGCTACTCTGTTATCAATCCTTCAAGTACTGTGCGTGTCAGCATTACCGATCCAGGGATGACACTGATGCAAAGAGATCAGACTATTTGAGGTCTGGTCGCTACACATGCACTCCTGGAAAATTATCTTCATTAGCATCAATGTATTTTCAATAAACCCACTTGATGTCACACACAATGGGCTTTTTGTCAAGGAGTACAGTCTCATAGAAATCATGTTGTTCTTTGGTGTGAAACCTGTAGTCCACAATAGTCCTTCTCCTCACAGCATAGGGATCTGTTTGTCTCCACAGTCTGAGACCTGCATCCTTCTCTCCTTCATGTTCTCTGCTACTAGATGATTGTCATCATGGTCGGGTATCTTTGGATTTAATTTTCTAAGCACTTGGGCTTCATCTTCTTCTTATTCAATCTCAGGCACCAGGGCCTTATTCTTCTCTGCAGCAGGAATGTTCCTAGTGCTTCTCTTTGGTGCATACTTGGAAGCTTGAGCTGGAGCTCTGGGGGTAGTCTTGGGCTTTGAAGGTGCAGCCCCAGATTTTATGGCATCCCCCATCAGCTTTTGTGTCTTGGGTGCTGGTGCAACATCATCTTCTTCCTCATCAGAAGAATGCTTCTCAAATTCTGCCATGGGATTTACTTTCTTGCACCATCTCCCTCTCTTTCTTTCATTCTTCTTGGCCTCACCAACAACCTCTCTAATAGTTGATTTGGAAGTTCCAAGAGTTGAGGCTATGGCCTTAGACATGGGCACTCTCTTTGCAGGTGACTTCTTGTTCTGAACTGGCTTGGTGTTAGTAGCAGCACCATATTGTTTCCTTAGCTCTCTCTTCTTTGAGCTGACTTCTTCAACTTCAAAGTCGTCATCCTCAGAATCTAAGGCACGTTGCTGGGAGTGCTCCTGCTCCCCTCATCATAGCTGCTAGAGGGACTAGTGCCCTCACTCAGATCCATCTGCTCCTCAGACTTGTTCTCGCTATCACTCTGATCAGACATTCTGTCACTGCAAGCTGAGAGCTTACCCTGTGAATAGTTGTAGATGAGGTAGAATGGATGAGCATCACAAAGTGCGGAGTTTTTGCAAAACAAATGAGTCAAAGACTTAGTTTTAGTTTCCACAGAAAGCATTTCGGAGCTACCGATTTGATAAACTCGGTGACACCGAAGCAACTTTGGATTCTAAAATAGTGGAATCGGTCAGACCGAGACACAGTTTGGTAACTCCGAGATTGCTAGGGTTTCACAAAGTTCTGAACTCGGTCACACCGATTTGCAAGTTTTGGTCAGACCAAAAACTACAAGTGCAATGGCCTAAGCCAAATCGGTGAGACCAATTTCTACAACTCATTCGGTCTGAGATGAGTTCGTTGGAAACCTAACCCAAATTTTTTGAATCAAAACTATTCTAAAGGAAGTTTTCTCCGGATCGATTGATCTCATACTTGGAAAGAAACATGGCATTGTCTTTGTGCTAAGAATCAGAGGTAGAAGATTACACAAAGTGTCGAACTCATACCCTAACTTGGCGATGAGCTTGCTTTGGCGGCAACGGAGGTGAAGATTTCCGTTGACGGTGACGGAGAGCAGTGGCAGGAGGTCGCTGGTGACAAGAGGACGATCCGGAGACCTGAGGCAGCAGAGCAGGACACACACGGGCAAAGAGGTTTTGGAGGAATTTCTTTGACCCGTCGGTATATACATCCTGGGCCTGTCAGTGTGACCGAGTGGAACAACTCGGTGGCACTGAGATGCAGAATCCAAGCGGTTACTGCAACTCAGTGTGCCCGAATAGTTCTAATCGGTTGTACCAAGATTGAAAACCTAGATTAACTCAGTGAACTCGGTATGACCGAAAAGGATGAATCGGTCAGACCGAAATGCATAGAGAGGTTTTGGAAGTGTAAGTCTATGACGAATTGGTGACTCCGAGTGCTCCTCACCCAGAGGGTTCGAATCTGACTTGATTAAACTTTGTGATGTAGCATGAATAGAGTTTGAGACGAGAAAAGCATAGATAGCTAGAGGAAGTTCTTAGGCATTCTTGTCCATCCATTTGGCAAAATAAGAAGAGCCAAACAATCAAAGAAACAAACGGATGTCCTCAAATAAGAAAAGTGTGCGTTCAACATGCTCACAATAAAATGGCAAGTGAAATATGTGGCAAAGCATGCACAATCATTCTAGCACCTATCAAGCAATTTGCGATGACTAGGTCATCTATATATGAGTATATTGACTTAGGAGTCAAATCAGAACATTTGATCATAGGTCATACTCATTGTTTAAGCACAAGTTGGGTTGCCACTTTTACATAAAGTATTGTTGTGTTCACACCATTAGAGTTGCTTTAGCTCAATTCTTAGAGTAAAGCTCCCCCTAGATGTGATATTTCTCCTAGGAGGGATGAACTAACCTTGGGTTTTGTCGATGATGACTTCATGTAGGTGTTGAAGATCTGGATGCTCATAGTTGATGTAGACAATTGGAAGAAATTCATTGGAGTGAGTTGCACTTTCAATACCTACATGGGTTAGTCCCACAAGGAACAAACAAGGATATCCATTGACATAGAGTGAAGCACACACGTAATGATGTCCATGAAAGCATTAGGTTACCTTGTCCCTTGCCTTACCAACAAGAGGGTTTGTGACTCCTTGAACTTGTGCAAGATGTGGAAGTTGTTTGCACTTGTCCTTGCCAAAATGAATATGAGTGAAGTATCTTGGCGGAGTCACCCTCAAGAACTCTCTAGTTCTTCTTCTTCTTCGGGATCCACATCATCTTGATGGGAATCCTTGGGGTTGTAGATGTACTTGATCAAGTAGAACTTGATGTAGTCATGGGAGCCCACTTGACCAAGGCCTTTGGAGCATCTTCAAATGCATTAATCTCCTCTTGAAGCTTGTCCTTGCCTTTTAGCTTGTGGTCTTGTGATGGAAGATCATCTTGAGCTTGTGTTCCCTTGAAGGAAGTAGGATCATACTTCTCTTGTTGAGGAACAAACTTCGTCTTGGTGTATTGATCTTTTTCCCACTCAACTCTTTGGCATTGGACTTTCGTTCAAAACCAGCACCTTCATTCTTCAGGTGCCTTCCTTGCTTGCATACAATTTCCTCAAATTGTTTACTTCTGGCAAGGCTCTTGTAAACAACTTTCTCTACAATCACTACTAGGGAAAACCTTATACACAGAAATTTAGCAACAGCGCGGGTCAAAAAAGGGTGCTAGTGCTAGATAGCAGTAGCGATTGAAGAAAAACCGCGCTACAGATACAACCTTAGCAGTAGCGCGTGTAGTGGCAAAAGTGCTACTACTAATATTCCCATTGGTACAATGATAGGCTACGCATAGCAGTAGCAGGCTTGGAAGAAACGTGCTACCGCTAGGGCATAAGTAGCAGCGCGTTTCCTAAGAAGAGCGCTACTACTAAAGGAAATAAAATAAGATGAAAAACAAATAGAGAAGTAAATGAAAATGAAAGAAATAGAAAAAGGAGAAAGGAAAAAATAAAATGTAAAGCAAAATAAACGAAAAAGAAAAAAACCGGAGGAAGGCATAGCAGCAGCGTGTGTTTGTAAGAGGCGTTGTAGCTAACGTAGATGCAGCGCGTGTCCTAGACCCCCGCTATAGAAACAGAAAAGGAAATTAAAAAATGGAAGAAAATTACATAGCTATAGCAGCAGCGCATTTTTAAAAACCACTATAGCTATCTTAGCTATAGCGCGTTTTGCCAAACGCGCTACCGCTAAGTTTGACTTAACCAAAAAACTGTTTCCCCCCAGCCACCACTTCTCCCCCAAATCCCTCAACCCACCCCGCGCGCCGCCATCTCCCCGATTCACCGTCGCCCCACTTCGTCGTTGTCTCCTGCCGACATCGACGCCACCAGAGCCATGCACCGTCGACGCCACCGAAGCTGCCCCAACGCCACGGAGCCGCGCGGCCTCGTCAACGCCACCGGAGCCACCGTCGACGCCACCAGATCCTTCCTCGCCACAACTGCCTCCCTCGCCGTCACCGGAGACGCCCCTGCCTCCCTCGCCATCACCGGTCCCTCGCCACCACTGCCTCCGTCGCCACCACCGGAGCCATCCTTTGTAAGCCCCCACCCCTCCTCTCTCTCTCATGCATAGGTTAGCTCGTTTAATTAGATTAATTATCTAGGTTAGGGAAAAAAATTAGTTAGGGCTTTGAAAGAGAAGTAGTTAGGTTAACTAGTTTAATTAGGTTAATTATCTAGGTTAGTGCAAAAATTTAGTTTGGGCTTTGACAGAGAACTAGTCAGGTTAACTAGTTTAATTACGTTAATTATCTAGGTTAATTAGTGCAAAAATTTATTCTGGGCTTTGACAGAGAACTAGCTGCGTTAACTAGTTTAATTGGGGTTAATTATCTAGGTAAACTAGATTAACTAACTAGGTCAAGTAGGTAGGTTAATTAGGTTCGTTGGATTAACAAGCTAAGTTAAGTAGGTTGGCTAGGTTAGAGGAAAATTTTATTTTAGAGCATTAGGTCAGAAGGGTTAGAGAAATGGAGTTCCTTTGCAATTTAATTGGGTTCTGTCCTAGGCAGAGAAGGGTTAAAGATAATAATGTGTGTTTGTGTGAGAGAGAGGAATAGCTAGATCAACATAATTTGGGTTCTATCCTAGGCAGAGAAGTGTTTAGTGTGGTCATTTTGCAAAGGTTTTTGATTTTTGAAAAGACCACTATTTTTCAAGGAAAAGAATTTAGGCAAATTTTATTTTTCATTGAAGTGGTCATGTTATATCTTTTCATTGAAGTTGTTCGATTGTGCCCAAGTGGCTTTGTTGTTTCTAGGGAATGATGCTGAGTGGCCTATGTTTTGCCGGAATGTTGATTCATTTCTGTTCCAGCAAATTTCAGGTTCTCGATTTGTCCACTTTTTAGCAAAGGTCATGCTGAAATTTTCCGTGAATTTCGGCATGACTTGTGCTACAAACTAGGACATATCGAGTGCCCGGGATTTGCCGCACCAGGAAGGAGTCAACATTCCTGCAAAACAATAGGCCTTTTTATGTCATAATTCCTTTTATTATGTCTAGAATTAATTGACTAGATTTAATCATTTGAAACATGGCTAGCAACGATGAAGGACAGGGTTCTGGTGATTGCGACGACGTCTACCGGGCGGTAGACGAATTTTTTAGCCTTACCGACGATCAACCGATGTAGTTGCTGGGCCCACCGGTGGCATCGAGGACTGAGACCGACACGCAGACCGGTGCTGAGACTGAGACCGGCGCTGAGATTCAGACCGACATCGAGACCGGCGCTAATACCGGTGCTGCCTCGGGGAGCGGAGCCGGTGTAGAACCGAAAGCAAAGAGGCAACGAGTTCCTAACAAACTCAGGACTACTAGACTGGTGGTGACGGAGGTGGACGATAACAATTTTGAGCCAAAGGCGCCCGAGGAAGCGCGCACGTGCTATAGCAATCAAATAGGCTGCATCGTACGGACAACCGCCACCATCAACGATGAGAAACTTCAGAAGATAGAAAATATGAGGAGCTCCCTCCTAAAGAAGTTTCACCAGATATTCTTGTTCCCGGCCCAGAATGAGAAGGATTATGAAGATACAGATGAGGACCCGACAATGAAGAAGATAAACAAACACGCCCTAACCAAGTTTAGCGACGCATTGGCCGCCTGGAAAAATTGAGTGAAAGCAAAGATCATCGACAAGGAACCCTACTCCGAGATTGTAAAGGATAATCCGACAATCACGGAAGAGCAGTTTCAAATATTCAAGGAGGCTTGCGAGGCCGAAGCTGCCAAAAAAGTCTAAGTACATGAAGGGGCTTCAAAAGAGGAACATTGGGAGCCACCACCTCGGAAGCCGTGGTTACGGCGGAAAGAAGTCCAAATGGGCCAAGGAGGACGCGGAAGCCGCGAGTCTGGGCATCCCAGAACCCTTGGAGGATTTCACTGTCCCGCAGGAGCGTGACGTCCTGAGGTCCCGGCACCGTTGGGACCCAGTGAAGAAGATTTACGATACAACACCGGTCATTACGGAGTTCATGAGACTGCTAGTAATTTTAGTTTCTGATCAATTTGACTGCACACGTTAGTCATATTTGTAAACGATCCTTGTGCCTTTTGTAGAGAGAGCAGCACAGGATTGTGGCCGAAAGCGACTCGCCGTCTGAGGCATTGGTGAGGCCCAAGTGGGACACTCCATTCAACCGGGCGTTGAACATATTGAAACGACAACCGGTGGATACTCGACCGTTGTATGGACGCGTGCACGGTGTCGGAGACGGCGCCACCTGGAAGAAGTACTACCGTGAGACCACGGAGGAGAGAAAGGAAAGACGGAGGTTAACTGAAGAAAACATCGACAAGAAGGTTGAGATTGCGGTTGAGAAGAAATCATCTCAGACAGTCGGAACAATGGTAGCTGCCGCAAAACAGGTGGTTGCAGATTTCTCTATTTCCTTGGTGACGGGTGTTTTCACTTGGACAAGGCAAAATCCAGAAAAAGATGCAGAGGACTTTCCCCTTGCTGACTTCTTGGGAGCACCTGCTCCCGCACCGGCTCCCGCACTGACTCCTGCACCGGACGTGCTTGGTGGTGCCTCATCTTTGGCTGAGCTCGACGCCCTCATGGTATCTGTCACACCGGCCCCCTTCAATATAAATGTATAATCTCCCGTTTTCGTTGCCTTTCGGATGTCTCACATCGCAGACTTTTCTTTGCAGGCCGACGAAACCCCGTGCACCATATTGTACACCATCGGTGAACAGAAGGTGGATGTGGGGAAGGCAACGATAATTGAGCCGAAGGAACCATTGTTCCACAGCCGGCCGATCCCCCCGAACGTCTTCAAGGTTTCCATGGCTAGTGTCAAACCGGGCCACAAGAATTTGCCTCCTCTAATACTAGTGGGGGATGATGACGAGACCCCGCGGCGGCTTGGTGATTGTTGCAATGGGTGTGTCCTGTTGTGGCCAAAGAGTCTGCTTCGTCTGGAGGCGGCCAGGAGCACACCCACGAGCACGCATCCTCAGCAAGGTATGAACATCAACACCCCACCTACCCAATTAGCGTCAGGTGTCGGGTTGGGTGATAGCGGACGGGGTAAGGAGGAGGCTCCATTAGTCGCTGATGACGTCGCCATGGATGAGGATGAGGATGACGATGGCGCTGTACAGTATGTCTATACTGGCGCCTCCTCAGGGTTTGAGCGTCATGAGTTGGTGCTTGAATTACCGTCTCAACGTATTATGGATGACCTTACAATAGTAAAGAAGTCTAGGAAGATAGCGAGGAAAGGCAAAAAAGCTGATTCGATGATCCAGCCGCCTCAGCAGCCTCGGCTTCAGGACCGTATAGATATCCCCGATGCGGATAAATGGCATATCCCCGGTCAACCAATCCTACCTGCAACAGCGCTACGGGCCAGATTCGGCGATCTAAGGAGACTTCATGACGATGTGTTGTGGGTAGAGAAAGGCCTCATGGCCTCAAAAGATCCAGGATACCCACCCTGTGTGGTTAACGTTCCGCGGCAAATGTAGTACGTCTACAGCTTCCCCGCAGATAAGTTCTTCCTCCGATTCGATTACATATTCGACATGTTTCACGTGAAGAAGCTAGATTTTACGTTTGTCCGCCTTTATGCCTTGCACATGAACTACATCATTGGGGTTGAGCAGATACGTCATATCTGTGTCGCTGACCCGTACTACATGCACGAGGGCTTCTTGGGAGTCTGCACAGAGCACCGTGAATACGCGGGGGATTACATCGTCAGTTTCATGCTTGCCAATAAGGACAAGGAGGCGATTCTCGTGCCTTATCATCCTGTGTAAGTCATCCGCGCTGCTATCCTTCCTTCGATTTCAATAGTTCATTTGCATGGTGGAGGATAATTAATTTGAGGTGTACTTATTTTGCGCAGCGGCGGGCGCGCCGTCCTCATCATCCTCTACCCCCGATTCTCCCACGCTCTTTACTTGGACTCGTCGAAGAACATTCACAAAAAGGATTACACCCACATCAAAGATGTTCTCGACAATGCTATGTTTTACTACCAAGCAAGGGGTGGAGAGGTTAGGGACAAGAAGAGAAGGGGCGACAGGGTCGCCTTCAGCCATAAGACCGACTTCTGCTACATCCAGCAACCGAACGATTCTCTTAATGATGGATTCTATGTCCTACACCACATGCTGGAGTACAGACGGGATCACCAGAACCTTCACATGTCACCTAGATCTGGCGGTGCCCATATTCTGCAATGGGCAAAGGACATAGGAGATATCGAGGATCATCGACTTCGAGCTGAGTTCTATAACATCTAGCGCGAACTTGCCCAAATCATCATGAAGGAGGTCGTCGGAAAAACAGGGATGTTCTACGAAGAAGGACAAATGTCGCGGGAAGACGTCCGAACAAGGGTAGCCGCTCAGCGTCTCGACCTGAAGCCTTTCACTAGGCTCGGGGACTATCTCCCTGACATTGATGGATGGCACGACATGTTGGAGTGATTGTCGATATATGACAATGTGTCTGTTTAGTCCATACTTTCTGTATGACAAAACTTTGAGTTATGCACGGTGAAACTTTATTTGTGATGTAATTAAACCGTCCTCCTCCTCGACTAGCGAAAATCACTCTAGTTAGGGCATTTTGGGTATGATGAACTTTGTTATTTATGCTTATGATATGTTGTTTCTATTTTTTCCAAGTCTGTCTCTTTCTGTTGCTTAACTATATATGTTGTATATCATCGACTCATGTGACGATGCAGGTGCATAGATCATAGATGGCTAATAAGTGCTACACCAGGAGTATATATACGACAAGTGGCCGGAGTGTCAGGCCCAAGTGTACCGGTTTCCGGTTTCCGAGCGACAGGCAGTAGTTAGTTTAGGTTCACGCTAATGCGAGAGAGGGATACAAACTCATGTACTCAAATTGATAGCTCTTCTCGCGTATATCATTGTTTAGATGGATGACGATGTATTTGCAAGTAATCGAGACTTGTATCGCTATTTTAGAGATTGATGACGAGAGACCACTTTGTGTTGGATGATGATTATGATGATGACATGATTTGATGAGACTAATTGTATGTATATGCTATGATTACATTTGTATGTGTATGATATGCTAAAGATTATTGTATAAAGCCTATTCAAATAAAAAACAAATATGCAGGAAAAAAACTAATAAAACTAGTAGTAGCGAGGGGGGAAATTTAGCAGTAGCGCCGCCTTACCAATAGCGCTTCCCTGTAAACAGCGCTGTAGATAATATCAGTAGCGCCCTTTCCTAAAGCGCGCTACAGCTATTCATGTATAGCAGTAGCATGGGACAACAGGTGCTACTGCTATACGTTAGCTGTAGCGCCTTATTAGTAGCACCGGTCCCCGCGCTACTGAGAGGCCCAAAACCTGCGCTGCTGCTAGGCTTTTCCTTAGTAGTGAATTCCCTTCAATAAGCTATTTTCTAGCTCAAGTGTAACTTGGCTAAGAGAATAATTAGTGGAATCAAGAGGACTACTAGAAGCAACAATATTTGATTTAGCATGATTATTGTTACTACTAGAAGAATAATCTTTCTTACTCTTGTTGCTAGATTTTGCTTGTGGCATGTAGGTCATCTCCAAGAGGAGGTCTTGATATCCACAAGTGGATCTCCTCACATGGAGGCCTTGAACTCCATGGGAGTGGTCTCTCTCTCTCTCAAGAGGAGGAGGTAGGAGCAAAGCTCACCTAAGAATGAGCTATCCTATTTGCTAAGTCTAAATGGAGGAGGGAGAAGGATATATATATATAGGTAGGTGGAGGAAGGGGACAAAGTGGAGGCCCAACAGGTGACTCTCGGCCGTCCATCCCGATGAGCTTGTGCGCACGGGGTAAGTTGGGCCCGTGCGCACGGGGTCCCGTGGGCACGGGGTCCCGTGGGCACCAGCTCTCTGAGTAGTCCGTGCGCACGGGGTCTTCGAGGCCCGTGGGCACGGGGTCGCCTGGGAGGTGCAGAGTTGATCTTGTTGCACTCCTTCTTCCTCCTTGTGGCCTTGTGGTCCCTCTCCAACTCCTTTGGGGTGTTTCTCACCAGCTCGTGGTCGTCGGTCTTCGTATCTAAGGACACATAGAGCACTTTGGTGAGGTAGCAAGCAAGTCTAATGGATATTCATGATATTCTCGAAGAAGAGCGGGTTCACCTTAATTCCAATGGCATATGTTCGAGGTCTCATCATATGTCCTCTTGGGGTTTGGGGAGTAGTCGGAGTGTACATGGGGATGAACGAGGGATGCTCCGCATCATCTCCCCCCCCCCCTGGGAAAGATCCGACCTCGGATCGTGATCCTCATCACCATGGAAACGTTCGTCATGGACGGACTTGTAGTTGGACAAAGTTGAAGGCATTGCGCAATCCAAGTACTCCAAGGTGTCTCCGATATGTGGTACATGCAAAATGAGCAAACACAAAGTACACTTGGAAATACAATGCTTAGCGCACACAAAGTGTCCATGGAGTAAATTTGAGTCTGTGCGGTAAGATGGTTCGTGACAAAGCACATGAAGCTTATCAAGATGATATAGATTGATATGCAAAGCATTCATGGGGTAATTAGCATGGTGCACAAAGCGACAAATTCTACCATTGTGCAGAATGATGTAATAGAGAGATGGTTCATCAATAGCATGAATATGGCAATGGATGCTCAATATGAGTATGGTATCATGCAACTGATGGTGGGCAATATGATCATGATGTATGAATATGCCATCAAGGTAGATCACAACAAATTTGCTAAGGAAATGCACAAGCTCATATATCATGGATGACATGGGAATACAAGATGCAACATGGCAATCATAATGTGAGTCAATCCATGCATGAGGTGCAAACTTGTGGTGAGTATGATATGTCCATCGAGCATGACATGTGGGAGCACAATCAACAAATATGTAGGTGTGAGTGCAATGTGCCAAAGTAGTTTTGATGTACCAATGCCTGATGTCGTGGCATGAGTGGAAATCCGAAGGTGCATCCAATAAGTCCAAGTGCTCCGCAATGTAAAGGTCCATAGAGCCAATCTCCAATGTCGCTCCTCCATCCAATAGGTGTAACATGTAGACAACAAGAAGGAAACAACAATGAAAGGATGTCGAAAATGTTGGTGTCGTGCATCGTGTATGCCTTCGCATGACCAAGTTGTCGCATAACGGCACTGCCTTGTGAATCCTCCAAAATGAAAGAACATGACAAACACTCGGAAAAACAAATGAGGTTAGCGGAAATGCAAAACCTATCATTCGAGTGGTAAGATACCAACAAGTGTATGCATCATGCTCATCATAAGAAGGTACAAGGGAGAATTTCATAGTATGGAGGCATATGATGCAAGAACAACCAAATACAAGAGGCTCAAGTAAACAAGCATGCATCACAAGTAAGGTGTCAAAGTCTCCAAGATCAATAAGCATAGTATGGTTGCACTCAATACAAGTGGATATGAAAGAGGTAACTGATGGACACTGGAGACAATGATCAAGATATATCATGTGAGAGGCATGAGCATATATGTCATCAACCCAAGAAAGCAAGTAATAGTGGAACATGGGTGATGCAACATAGCGAGCAATCATAGCGATCAAGTCAAGCATGATAGTAGTGCAAAGATGCAACATACTAGAAGGAATCATGGCAAGCATCTCATTGGTGCAAAAAGTGTGCAAGAATAATTCACATGACATAGCACAAACATGAAAGCAAGATGTGAGGAAAATAGCATGAATGTATTGGTGAGAAGCCGTATGTAAATAGGAATGGGTCACCATGACTCTCCCAAAACCCCAAGCATCAACAACGTGGGGCACATGATAAACATGGCAATAGCAACAAGGATCTCCACCAAGCGTGCAAATACACATAGGAGTATCATAATGGTGAAGCATGGATAGATGCAAACAAGGGTAACAATTGCATGGCAAAGGCATAGAAGCAAGGACAACATGCAAAGTGAACACAATAGTATGGGCATAGGGGGACAAATGGTAAATAGCCCATAGCCATGTCAGAGCCAAGTTGAAGAGATGCGCGTAGTCCTTGGGCGAAGGGAACGGTGGTAAGGATAGTCCACGGGATCCCAATCCGTCGTTGCTCTCAAGAGCTCGTTTCATCAACTCATGGTATTGTGACATTGACGAGTGTTCATAAGTACCTACACAAAGCAAAGGCAACGGAAAAATTGTGTGTGTGTGGTAGATGTACACATCATCCATCATGATGCGCACGTGCATGTGTCGGTGAGCACAAAATATCCAATGCTCAAATAAATGAGATGCGTGATATAGAAACATGTCATCCATCATGAGAGGCTTGCTGTTATGTATGTCATAATGGAGACTCAAAGGATGTAATGCATCATGAGAAATATCTAGAGCATTGTTATTCATGGAATGCATATGGTGCACGCAATCATGGGAATCATGCAAAGTATGAAATGCATCAAGATCTCCGAATATGTATGAGGAAACTATGGGGGTCTCCTCATGAGTATTATTGGAGACATCACATGGAAAATATTGACAACATCCAAAACAAAGCATATTTGGAAGAATTTGATCATGGCATGGCATAGTAGATGAACTGCGCAAATCATGTAAAGGAAGCATGGCAATATCATCACATGAAAAACAAAAGCCAATAACCATCATCTCGTCATCTATGCCATAAGTGCAAATGGGATTGATTTTAATGGGGCTTGCATAGTTACTATGTTGAGATTGTAATGATGGATTATGGGAGATCTCACTCATAGCATATGACAAGTTCAATGGATTGTCAAACATGATGTGACCAAAAGAATTTTCACATAATATCCTATGGAGCATAGCATCACAACTAGGGAACTCAACATGCTCATCATCATATTCATCATAAATAGGTAAGTCAAGGCATGAAGAAGTATCACTAGCATGAAGCATGGGAATAGGTGGGTCAACATCATGGGAGCAATCGATGTTAGGAGAGTCCACTAGTGGTACAAGAGAAGCACCATCACTTATGTGACCTTCGGGGCGTTGCTCATGTGTTGTAGGTTAGGTGTTGAAGATCCACTCGTTGTCATCTTCATCTTGATGGAACCATGTGGGGGTGCACCATCGTCCACCATGGCCATCGTCCACTATGATTTCCAATGGAGGGATGGACTCGTCGAGGATAGGCATGTCATCATGTAGGAGACCTAGCACCAAAGAAGAAAACACACTAGGCGTAGAGGTTAAGTCGTTAGAAATCATAGTGGCCTCACATGCCGTGTCAACTACCTTACTCTCTAAGTGTTGTGGCTCACTCACTCCCTCAAGGATGCACTCACTCATATGGTTGGTGGAGTCACTCAAATGGCGCTCAACCTCACATAGGATGTGTGGCATGCTATCATGTTTGGGGCTAGTGGTGGTCACACTCATCCTGTCATAGGAAATGATCTCAATGTCATATATGGTGGAGTCACTCATCTCACTCATGGGGTGGTGGCTCTCCTCACATGAAAAATGGGGCATCTCGACATATGTGGGTGTTGGAGAGATGTAGGTGCCAATGTCTCCATGCTCAACTCCTATCGCCGTGGTCAAAGGGGATGGCCCTTGCTCGACCTTCTTGTCATCGTCTTATTGTTGGAGGCCCATATGATGTGGAACCTCGTAGCTTGTCTCCATGACCGAAGGGAATTTCCCATGCTCGGCCATCTTCCTTGGGGGGCTTCCGAAGATGGAAGAATCACCCTCACTTGTAGGTTGTCGCCTTGGACTTGATGAAGTCATTGTAAGCGTACTCGTGGGAAGTAGGCGAAGATATCGTATGTCCAAAGGCGAAGATGCCTTGATAGCACTTGGCGAAGATGCCAAAGTGGTTGATGTAGCCGTAGCACCGTCTTGGTGGTGGTCATCTCGCGGTCTTCTTTTGTGCTCTTGAAGCTTGGACTTAGCGTGAAGTAGGGCTTGTTGGGACTTGTGCATTTGCGCTTGTGGAGCATCTTCATGATTACGATGTCGTTGTCGTGCTTGAGCTCGTAGGAGATGTCATTCGTCGTCGTCGTGCACTTGTTGCTTGGAGGTGACTTTCCCTTCATGACGATGTGGATCACGAACGTGATCGTGGTCGCCATGTAGATATGGATGAGGACGATTTGCACTTGCATCATTTTCACGCTCCGAAGACTTGTGGCTTGAATGTTGCCGCCTTGAAGATGAGGAAGGGGAAGAAGACTTGATCAAGGCTCTAATCTCCTCCATCCTTGCATCTTGCTCCTCTTCATGTGTGGAAAGATTCTTGTCGATGTTGTCCCTTTTCCTTGCTTCGGAGTGAAAAATGTCGATGGAGATGTTCTCGATGCGCTCTTGGAATCTTGATTGCGCGCCTTGCATTTGTCGTTGTTGATCGAAGATGGACGCTTTGGTGATGTAGTTGTTCACATCTTCGTCGTTGTCGTGGAAGACCGGAGATGAAATATCTTGCCTATCCATCATAATACTCGAGCAAATGTGAGTGGAAGAAAGGAAAGAACTAGACCAATGTACCTTATCCAATGTTGAAGATGGATCAATGATCACTCAATAATGTAACAAGGAAATAACACAATTGGTACCGGATCTTGTCAATTCTCACACCTACACAACTAAGGCTTATGGTAGAGCTCGGTGAGGATAGTGTCACAAAAATCTAATGCAAAATGTTAGCAAGAGTCAATAATGTTGGAAAAGATTCACAAATTCGCAAGTGAAACAAGTAGACCAATAGCATTATGTGGTACACGGAAACACACACACGGATAGATAAATGGGGTCGTGAAACCAAGGAATGAGCACAAAATGTGGAATCCACGGAAAACGACCGTGTTGCACAACTCAAGAGAGACGCTAGCACGATTGCTCACTAGGCGGATACGACACTTGTGCACGACCTATAAGATGCAAAATGGAGAAACTTTCTATCCCAAGTATGCTATGTATGTATGGTTCCCGGTGTTTCTCTCAAGATGATCGGATATGACAATCTTATGTGCAATGGGGTATGATGCTATGGCACTTGCTTACAAGCTTCTTTGCTCTCTTTCTTTTGCTTAAAAGCTTCATTTTTCTCTCTATGGCCACTTTTGCACAATGCACCAACCAAGATAGCAATTGTGTATATGCGGGAACAAACTTGTGACACAAGGTATGATATCAAGATGATATGGTATGTATGCAATGGATGTTGACGATCACTAATGTGCACAAGTAACATGGCCGGCAATACTCAAATGGCTAGTCTCGATAGGCAAGTAATGCAAAATGGGCTAGGGGTTAACAATGCAATTGCAAGGGAATATGCAATGGTGTCGTCGAGGTTACCGTCCTTTGAGATGATGAGTGGCGGTGTTCTTGATGTAGATGCCAAGATGATGGAGACTCGTCCCTAAGTAGCTGAAACACCTTAGGAAACGGAAAAACCGCAAACTCAAAATCTCAAATGACAAATGTCAAATGGTGGTAGCGGAGAGCGGTGGTGGTGGTTGATGAAGAAGCAATTGTTGATAGAGGCAAAGGTTTCCCGTATTTCGATGAGATGGTGGCTATCGTTTTGGTGGAAGTCGACTTTGACGATCCGACTACGAACGTGCGAGGATGTCGCGCCTTAGCAATCGCTAAACCAACTCTGAGAGGTACGCCGGAGCACGATCAACCTAACCACGAGTCTATTTCCTACAAGCAAACAAAGAACAAGCAAGAAACTAAGATTGCAATCTGGATATTGCGAATAACAGAGGAAAGCTTTATTAATGAAGGTGGGGTTCTATGATGCCTTTGTCTGGTCGTTTAACACAAACGAAGTACGCGAAGTTGCAGCTATGGCAAACTTTTAATCTAAACAAAACCCAAAGTCTAAACGGTGCCCTAAGGGCTGTATATATGGAGGAAGAGGGGGGGAATTACGTGGCCCTTGGTGGAGGGGTCCGAAATCAACCCTATCTCTTGTTTCCCCACACATATGGACACTAAAAATAGCCTATAGTTAGGTATTATCGAAATTACATGGGCCTGGCTCAATAATAAGGTGACGCGGCACCTAGAATAGCCTCAGGACGAAATTTATGAAGTAGCATCTTGTATATTTCGTCCAAGGCTTCATGCACCCGTTATGGTGGCTTCAAAGTCTTGAAATCATCACTTGTAATTGTGTTCTTGTTCCCCTTGCGCATGCCATCTTCTCCATGCTTATTCTTGCTCCAATGTTCATCCTTCTCCAAGCTAGGCCCTTCATTTGTAAGCAAAACAAATGTATCCAATTTAGGCAGCATCATATTCTCATGAACATTAGAATCATTACCAAGAAAGGAAAGTACCTGATAATTTAATTGGCGTGCGCGAGCTCTAGTAATTGGTCCAGTATATGTAGCAGTAGGGGCTGTGGGTGTAACAATGGTATTGATGTCCTCATCATCCTCCCCTTCTTGAAATGAAGCCGTCCTCGACGGAAGCTCATCTTCATGTCCCAAATAAGGCTTCAAATCTGCAATGTTAAAAGTGGGACTAACCCCAAAATCTGCAGGCAGCTCAAGTTTATATGCATTATCATTTATTTTCTCCAACACCTTAACAGGACCATCAACACAAGGCATTAGCTTTGATTTGCGCAAATCGAGAAATCTTTCCTTACGTAAATGTAACCAAAGAAGATCTCCAAGTGCAAACACAACATGTTTTCTACCCTTATCTCCATTAAGTTTATATTTAGCATTTATACGCTCAATGTTCTCCTTACTTAACTCATGCATTTTTTTTGCGCTGCTCTTTTTTTTTGAAACCTACTCAGGCAAGGAAACATGAATCCGAAACTAGATGGATCTCGAAAACAAACCTAATATGCAAGGAACTCGGATTGGTGGTGGATATATGGTGGTGGTATATGGCAGCGGTGGTGGTAGCGGTGGTTGTATATCGATATGGATCAGTGGTGGTATATGGATACGGATTGGTGGTGGTATATGGATACGGATTCGGAGCTGTGGTGGTAGGTGGCAGTGGCGATGATGATGGTGCGGTGGCGGCGTGACAACTTATGACCAGAACTCGAAACTCTAAAAGACTAGACGCTAAGACCAGCAACTTGACGCGATGATGCAACCGCAAATTCAACAAAGCAAAATACTGAAAAGACTATGCAAAGGCTCAGACTGGTTCGGATAGGATGAACTAACCCTAATTTTTTTTGTTGGCTTTTTCATGGACTATAGGTATGAAGAACAGTCTCGATCTAAACTACGAAAAATAGTAAAATCTCACCAAGCAACCTGGAAATTTGATACCACTTGAAAGAGGCAAAGGTGTCCCGTCTTTCGATGAGATGGTGGCCATCATTTTGGAGGAAGTCGACTTTGACGATCCGACTATGAAAGTGCGAGGACGTCGCGCCTTAGCAATCGCTAAACCAACTCCGAGAGGTTATTGACCACGCCAGAGCATGATCAACCTGACCACGAAGGTCTATTTCCTGCAAGCAAACGAAGAACAAGCAAGAAACTAAGATTGCAATCTGGATATTGCGAATAACAGAGGAAAGCTTTATTAATGAAGGTGGGGTTCTGTGACACCTTTGTCTGGTCGTTGAACACAAACGAAGTACGCGAAGTTGCAGCTATGGCGAACTTTTAATCTAAACAAAACCCAAAGTCTAAACGGTGCCCTAAGGGTTGTATATATGGATTAAGAGGGGGGATTTCGTGGCCCTTGGTGGAGGGCTCCGAAATCAACCCTATCTCTTGTTTCGCCACACATACGGACTCTAAAAATAGCCTATACTTATGTATTTCGAAATTACATGGGAATGGCCCAATAATAAGGTGACGCAGCACCTAGAATAGCCTCGGGACGAAATTTATGAAGTGGCATCTTGTATATTTCGTATAAGGCTTCATGTACCCATTATGGTGGCTTCAAAGTCCTGAAATCATCACTTGTAACTCCGTTCTTGTTCCCCTTGCGCATGCCATCATCTCCATGCTTGTTCTTGCTCCAATGTTCATCCTTCTCCAAGCTAGGCCCTTCATTTGTAAGAAAAACAAATGTATCCAATTTAGGCAGCATGATATTCTCATGAACATTAGAATCATTACCAAGAAATGAAAGTACCTGATAATTTAATTGGCGTGCGCGAGCTCTAGTAATTGGTCCAGTATATGTAGCAGTAGCGGTTGTGGGTGTAAAGATGGTATTGATGTCCTCATCAATTGTCCCTAAGTAGCCGAAACACCTTAGGAGACTCGAATCACTACTCAAACAACCACTAATGCTATGTCAAGCAAATTGGGTTAGGTCACGGAAGGCTATGGTGGATACGCGGATGATATGGTGGTGGGCCTAGGCAAACTTGCCAAAATGCTGAAATTTTGGTGGAGTCAAATGGTGTTGGAACCTTCTAGATTGATTGGGGATGTCAATAGCTACTCAAAAAGCTAAAGAACGCGAAAATCGGACTCAGGATGTGGAAGTTATGGGCAAAACGGTGAAGTGCCCGCGGCTAACCTGGGGGGTCGTGGGCACGGGGGTAGGAGCCCGTGGGCACGAGGTCCTGTGCGCACGGTACATGTCCGAGGGCACAGGGTATCCAGAGAATTTTCGGGGGGGCGTGCGCATGGGGTCTGGGGGCCGTGGGCACAGGGTGGGCAGAAATTTCGCGATTTCGTGGCAGAAATTGGAGATTTCTTGGGCAAAATTGAAGAGATTTTGGGGATGGATGGTGGGGAAAAGATGGGGGAAAGCTAGATCCTCTTGAAACCAAGCAAATCCATGGATCAAATCCAACAAAACCTCATCAAACCAACAAATCACAAAAAAAATTGGGGCTATTTTTGGTGAGGAATTTTTGAATTTAGACCGAAATCACACAAAACAAGGCTAGAAAACAAAGAGGGGGGCTCCAATTTTGTGATCAACCATGGCTCATGATACCAAGATGGTGTAGGGTGGAACCCTATGGAGACATCTTTCACGGATTGGAGGGGGAATCCCCAAGAACAAGATGAACACAAAGAATACAAGAGATGGGAAACACACAAAATAACTAGATCCAATCACACATATGCTAGATCCAAGAACACACAAGAGATACAATGATCCAAGAGCAACAAAGGAAAGATACAAAGTACTAGTTCATCCCAATCCTAAGAGGAGAGAGGTCTTGATGATTGTCATCTCCAAGAGGAGGTCTTGATATCCATAAGTGGATCTCCTCACATGGTGATAGAGGCAAAGGTGTCATGTCTTTCGATGAGATGGTGGCTATCGTTTTGGTGGAACTCGACTTTCACGATCCGACTATGAACGTGCGAGGACGTCACGCCTTAGCAATCGCTAAACCAACTCCGAGAGGTTATTGACCACGCCGGAGCACGATCAACCTGACCACGAGGGTCTATTTCCTGCAAGCAAAAGAAGAACAAGCAAGAAACTAAGATTGCAATCTGGATATTGCGAATAACAGAGGAAAGCTTTATTAATGAAGGTGGGGTTCTGTGACGCCTTTGTCTAGTCGTTGAAAACAAACGAAGTACGTGAAGTTGCAGCTATGGCGAACTTTAATCTAAACAAAACCCAAAGTCTAAACGGTGCCCTAAGGGCTATATATATATGGAGGAAGAGGGGGGCAATTTCATGGCCCTTGGTGGAGGGGTCCGAAATCAACCCTAGTTCTTGTTTCCCCACACATACGGACTCTAAAAATAGCCTATACTTATGTATTTCGAAATTACATGGGCCTGGCCCAATAATAAGGTGACGCGGCACCTAGAATAGCCTCAGGATGAAATTTATGAAGTGGCATCTTGTATAATTCGTCCAAGGCTTCATGCATCCATTATGGTGGCTTCAAAGTCCTGTAATTATCACTTGTAACTCTGTTCTTGTTCCCCTTGCGCACGCCATCATCTCCATGCTTGTTCGTGCTCCAATGTTCATCCTTCTCCAAGCTAGGCCCTTCATTGGTAAGCAAAACAAATGTATCCAAATTAGGCAGCATGATATTCTCATTAACATTAGAATCATTACCAAGAAACGAAAGTACCTGATAATTTAATTGGAGTGCGCGAGCTCTAGTAATTGATCCAGTATATGTACCAGTAGGGTTGTGGGTGTAACAATGGTGTTGATGTCCTCATCATCCTCCCCTTCTTGAAATGAAGTCGTCCTCGACGGAAGCTCATCTTCCTCACCCAAATAAGGCTTCAAATCTGCAATGTTAAAAGTGGGACTAACCCCAAAATCTGCAGGCAGCTCAAGTTTATATGCATTATCATTTATTTTCTCCAGCACCTTAAAAGGACCATCAGCACGAGGCATTAGCTTTGATTTGCACCAATCAGGAAATTTATCCTTACGCAAATGTAACCAAACAAGATCTCCAGGTGCAAACACAACATATTTTCTACCCTTATCTCCGGCAAGTTTATATTTAGCATTCATACGCTTAATGTTTTCCTTAGTTAACTCATGCATTTTTAAAATCAATTCAGCACATTTTTAGCATCAAAATTAACCTTCTCCGAAGATGGAAGAGGCAACAAATCAATAGGTGCACGAGGTAGGAAACCTTACACAATTTCAAAAGGGCACATCTTAGTAGTAGAATGCAATGAACGATTATAAGCAAATTCAATATGAGGCAAGCATTCTTCCCACATTTTCTTATTATTCTTCAAAACAGCCCTAAGGATAGTAGACAATGTTCTATTGACTACTTCAGTTTGTCCATCAGTTTGGGGTGATAAGTAGTACTAAAAAGCAGTTTAGTCGCCAACTTAGCCCATAAACATCTCCAAAAGTGGCTAAGAAATTTAGTATCACGATCTGAAACAATAGTATTTGGCACACCGTGCAAGCGAATAATTTCACAAAAGAACAAATCAGCAACATTAACAGCATCATCGCTTTTATGACATGGTATAAAGTGTGCCATTTTCGAGAATCTATCCACGACAACAAATATGCTATCCCTCCCTTTCTTTGTTCGAGGTAAACCTAAAACAAAGTCCATAGATATATCCTCCCAAGGAACACTAGGTACAGGCAAAGGCATATATAAACCATGAGGATTGAGACATGACTTAGCTTTTTGACATGTAGTGCAGCGAGCAACAAAGCGCTCAACATCCCGTCTCATCTTTGGCCAAAAGAAATGTGTAGAAAGTACGTCCTCTGTCTTCTTCATGCCAAAGTGTCCCATTAATCCTCCTCCACGCGCCTCCTGCAACAACAAAGGACGAACGGAGCTAGCTAGAATGCATAGATTGTTAGCAGGAACACAACGCCATCATTAACGATGAACTTGTTCCATGTTCTACCTTCGCTACAATTCTGCAATACATCTTTAAAATCAGCATCATGCACATATTGATCTTTGATGGTCTCCAAACCAAATATTTTGAATTCAAGTTGTGAAAGAATAGTATAGCGACGAGACAATGCATCAGCAATAACATTTTCTTTACCCTTCTTATGTTTAATGACATAAGGGAAAGTCTCAATGAATTCAACCCATTTAGCATGTCTACGATTCAATTTAGCTTGACTTTTAATATGTTTCAAAGATTCATGATCAGAGTGTATAACAAATTCTTTGGGCCATAAATAATGTTGCCATGTTTCTAAAGTCCGAACAAGAGCATATAATTCTTTATCATAAGTAGAATAATTCAGACTAGGCCCACTCAATTTTTTAGAAAAGTATGCAACAGGTTTGCCATCTTGTAATAACACACCTCCTAATCCAATTCCACTAGCATCACATTCAAGCTCAAAAGTCTTAGTAAAATCAGGAAGTTGGAGTAAAGGAGCATGTGTCAACTTATCATTCAATACCGTGAAGGCTTCTTCTTGTGCGGTACCCCAAATAAAAGGCACATCTTTCTTTGTAAGATCATTGAGAGGTGCAGCAATGGCGCTGAAATCTCTCAGAAAACGCCTATAGAATCCAGCGAGGCCAAGAAAACTCCTCACTTGTGTGACCGTTTTGGGCTGCGGCCAACTCTCAATGGCTTCAATCTTGGCTTTATCAACTTCAATTCCTCGTGGAGTAACAACATAGCCAAGAAAAGATACTCGGTGGGTGCAAAAGGTGCACTTCCCAAGGTTACCAAACAAACGTGCATCACATAAAGCAATAAAAACAGCATGTAAATGTTCCAAATGTTCCTCCAAAGATCTGATATAAATCAGTATATCATCAAAATAGACTACCACAAATCATCCAATAAAAGCACGTAAAACTTTGTTCATTTATCTCATGAAAGTACTAGGTGCATTAGTTAACCCAAAAGGCTTGACTAACCACTCATATAATCCAAACTTAGTTTTAAATGTCGATTTCCATTCATCTCCCAATTTCATACGAATTTGACGGTATCCACTACGCAAATCAACTTTGGAGAATATTGTAGATCCACTCAATTCATCAAGCATATCACTAGCCTAGGAATAGGATGACGATAACGAATAGTAATATTATTAATGCCTCTACAATCAACACACATACACGATGTACCATCCTTTTTCGGCACTAGAATAATAGGAACAACACAAGGACTAAGGGATTCACGTATATAACCTTTGTCGAGAAGCTCTTGTACTTGACGCATAATCTCCTTCGTCTCCTCTGGATTGGTACGGTATGGTGCACGGTTTGGCAGCGAAGCACCGGGAATTAAGTCAATCTAATGCTCAATCCCTCGAATAGGTGGTAATCCCGGTGGCACGTCTTGTGGAAAGATGTCAGCGAACTCCTGCAAAATGTTAGTAACAGCTGGAGGCAAAGAGGAAGGCACGTCCTCGAATGAAAATAATGCCTCTTTCCACACAAAACGATAGCAAACAGATTTCTGAAGCATGCACTTTTCAATTAAATTTCAGAAGCAACACTAGATGGTTTATTATTAGGCTTCATTTGTTGCTCAAATTCTTTTGCCACAATCTGATTTTCATTCTTATTCTTCTCCTGTTTTGCTTTATTAGCTCTATTAATATCATCTTTCAAAATGGAATCAGGAGTCATAGGAAGCAAAGTAATATTTTTATCCTTATGAACAAGAGTATACTGATTGTTTCTACCATGGTGTACAAAATTTTTATCAAATTGCCATGGTATACCAAGTAATAAGGAACATGCTTGCATAGGTACCACATCGCAATCAACATAATCAGCATATGTAGAGATACTAAAATGCACATGAACAGTATGTGTTACCTTAACCTTGCCACTGTTGTTGAACCATTGGATGTAGTAAGGATGTGGATGTGGTCTTGTGGTGAGAGAGAGCTTCTCCACCATCTCCATGCTAGCCAAGTTGTTGTAGCTCCCTCCATCTATGATGACGCGCACAGAATGTTCCTTCAGAATTCCCTTTGTATGGAACAAATTATGCCTCTGATTTTTCTCAGCTTGTGTGACCTGCACACTCAAAACACATTGAGCAACTAAACATTCATACCTGTCAGCGTCTTCAGGAGCCATGTATTGCGTCTCATGATCAGAATCATCTCCACCGTGTTCTTCACATGTAATAAGAGCCAAAGTCTCCTCATCATAGTCACTAGCGGACTCATACCCACCATCCTCAGTAGCAATCATCACACACTGAGATTTGCATTCTCTTGCATAATGACCTCTTCCCTTACAACAACGACAAATAATATCACTTGTGTGCCCAATTGATGCCATGGAAGAAGCAGAGCTCTGTGCAGGCCCGGCAGGTGCGCTCTTGGCAGATAGTGGTGGTTGTGCCTGCTTTCTTGTATCACGGCTGGAGGTCGCACATAATGGAGGTGCTGGTGTAGTGGAAGTAGAAGATGCACGTGGTGTCCATGATGAAGGTTGACCTGCAGAAAAGTTAGTTTGCGCCAATGCTTGTCGATCATGCACTTCACGTTCAGCTTTACAAGCAAGATGAAATAAACGAATGATATTGGTATACTCCTTATACTCTAGAATGGTCTGAATCTCTCTATTTAATCCACCCATAAAACGTGCAAGCATAGCTTCATTCTCCTCAACAATACCACATCTAATCATGCCAGTTTGTAATTCCTGATAATATTCTTTTACAGAATTTTTTCCTTGTCTTAAATGCTGCAATTTTTGAATTAATTCACGTTGATAATATGGTGGAACCCAACGAGTACGCATAGCAGTTTTCAAAGAAGCCCAAGTAACTGGAATAGAATATAATCTACAATGTTCAGACCACCAAACACATGCAAAGCTAGTGAAAGCACAAACAGCAGGAGGAACACGTCTCTCCTCAGGATATTGTAAACATGTAAATCGTTGTTCAGTTTCTAACTCCCAAGTAAGATATATATCAGGAACATATCTACCCTCAAATGGTGGAATATTCAATTTCAGTTTAGGAAGATGGTCATGATCTCGTACCTGAGGGAGAGCCATACCATTGTGATTATTTGCATGTGGACGACCTGGTAGTTGTGGTGCTGGTGGTTGCACGTAGTTCTAATTTTGATCAACCTCATCCTAGTAATCTCCCACATAATCATCCTCCGCATCAGAAGTAGGAGCCACATAAGTATCAATAGCACCACCAACAGTTTGGCCAGGCTGAAGAAGGACATGGCTAGCTCGGCGGAGGGCTGTTTCGCGACGTGGAGGTAGTTGTTGTTGTTGTTGTAGAGGTGCGGCAGGTGCAGCCAGTGGTGGAAGACGCGCAAGCAGTTCAATAAATCTGCTATCGAGCTTTGTTTCGAACGTCTTCTCAAGGCTAGTGATCTTTTCCATGGCCTCTTCAAAATTGTTCAGCACATCTTGCACCTGTTCAGTCATCATTTGCTGAAACTTATCATGAAGCTCCTTGTTCGTTAAGTTCTCCCAGTCAATCTCATCGGCTTGTGATCCTGGCATGGTTAGCAGCAATAGAAACACACAAGAATATGATCCTACAGACTACTAACAAGTGGTGGTGGTGGGTGTCACAAATCCGTCAAGCAAAACTCAAATTCTTACCAGTTCTTACCCAGCAGCAGGCGGTGATCGGCAACCGTTGTAGTCAAAACTCTCAAAGCTTGGATAGAGCGATTACCAGGGAGAGTCAAACGCACGACGTAGATGTATGTGGAGCTAGGAAGGCTTATAATATGGTAGCAAAAAGGATCAGCACTAATCAATTTAGAGATGCAAAGTTGAATAAACGCTCAAGAGGGTACTGTGCTGGTCCTAGGCTAGACCATGCTAGAGACGCGAGCCTAGAACACGAACAAAATCACGGCGCTGCACGTAAACAAGGGAGAAGCACACTCTGGATTTTTTTTTCACTCTTTTTTTTTGCTCTGCTTTTTATTGCGCTCCTCTTTTTTTTGCGAAAAATCACTATAATGGCGAGTGTCTCAAAACTCTTCCCAGGTCAAACTGACAGGATGTGCATGAAATTTTTTTGACATTTTTTTTCGGAAATCAGGGCAGCGACGACGAAAAAGTGCGACAAAAAATCACTATGATGGCGAGTGTCTCAAAACACTCCCTGGGACCTAAAAATAGGATAGGGAAAAAATATTTTCGGTCGCCGAAATTTTGGCCTAAAAACTGCCCGGGGATCTCCAGACTTTTTTTTCCCGAAACCTACTCAGGCAAGGAAACACGAATCGGAAATTAGATGGATCTCGAAAACAAACCTAATATGCAAGGAACTCGGATTGGTGGTGGATATATGGTGGTGGTATATGGCAGCGGTGGTGGTATATGGCAGCGGTGGTGGTAGTATATGGATATGGATCGGTGGTGGTATATGGATACAGATTGGTTGTGTTATATGGATATGGATTCGGAGCGGTGGTGGTAGGTGGCAGGGGCGATGATGATGGTGCGGTGGCGGCGTGACAACTTATGACAAGAACTCAAAACTCTAAAAGACTAGACGCTAAGACCAGCAACTTGACGCGACGATGCAACCGCAAATTCAACAAAGCAAAAAACTGAAAAGACTACGCAAAGGCTCAGACTTGTTCGGATAGGATGAACTAACCCTAAATTTTTTTGTTGGCTTTTTCGTGGACTATAGGTATGAAGAACAGACTCGATCTAAACTACGAAAAACTGTAAAATCTCACCGAGCAACCTGGAAATCTGATACCACTTGATAGAGGCAAAGGTGTCCCGTCTTTCGATGAGATGGTGTCTATCGTTTTGGTGGAAGTCGACTTTGACGATTCGACTACGTACGTGCGAGGACGTCGCGCCATAGCAATCGCTAAACCAACTCCGACAGGTTATTGACCACGCCGGAGCACGATCAACCTGACCACGAGGGTCTATTTCCTGCAAGCAAACAAAGAACAAGCAAGAAACTAAGATTGCAATCTGGATATTGCGAATAACAGAGGAAAGCTTTATTAATGAAGGTGGGGTTCTGTGACGCCTTTATCTAGTCGTTGAACACAAACGAAGTACGTGAAGTTGCAGCTATGGCGAACTTTAATCTAAACAAAACCCAAAGTCTAAACGGTGCCCTAAGGGCTGTATATATGGAGGAAGAGGGGGGGATTTCGTGGCCCTTGGTGGAGGGGTTTGAAATCAACCCTATCTCTTGTTTCCCCACACATACGGACTCTAAAAATAGCTTATACTTATGTATTTCGAAATTACATGGGCCTGGCCCAATAATAAGGTGACGCAGCACCTAGAATAGCCTCAGGACGAAATTTATGAAGTGGCATCTTGTATATTTCGTCCAAGGCTTCATGCACCCATTATGGTGGCTTCAAAGTCCTGAAATCATCACTTGTAACTCCGTTCTTGTTCCCCTTGCGCACGCCATCATCTCCATGCTTGTTCGTGCTCCAATGTTCATCCTTCTCCAAGCTAGGCCCTTCATTTGTAAGCAAAACAAATGTATCCAATTTAGGCAGCATGATATTCTCATTAACATTAGAATCATTACCAAGAAACGAAAGTACCTGATAATTTAATTGGCATGCATGAGCTCTAGTAATTGGTCCAGTATATGTAGCAGTAGGGGTTGTGGGTGTAACAATGGTATTGGTCCTCATCACATGGAGGCCTTGAACTCCATGGGAGTGGTCTCTCTCTCTCAAGAGGAGGAGGTAGGAGCAAAGCTCACCTAAGAATGAGCTATCCTATTTGTTAAGTCTAAATGGAGGAGGGAGAGGGATATATATATAGGTAGGTGGAGGAAGGGGACGAAGTGGAGGCCCAACAGGTGACTCTCGGCCGTCCATCCTGATGAGCCCGTGCACACGGGGTAAGTTGGGCCCATGCGCACGGGGGTCCCGTGGGCACGGTACGAGCCCGTGAGCACGTGGTGCTCCAGCGCCAGCTCTCTGAGTAGTCCGTGCGCACGGGGTCTTCGAGGCCCGTGGGCACGGGGTCGCCTGGGAGGTGCAGAGTTGATCTTGTTGCACTCCTTCTTCCTCCTTTTGGCCTTGTGGTCCTTCTCCAACTCCTTTGGGGTGTTCCTCACCAGCTTGTGGCCGTCAGTCTTCGTATCTAAGGACACATAGAGCAGTTTGGTGAGGTAGCAAGCAAGTCCAATGGATATTCATGATATTCTCGAAGAAGAGCGGGTTCACCTTAATTCCAATGGCGTATTGATGTAGGGCGGAACCCTAGGGGCCGATCTTTCACGTTTGGAGTGGATCCTATGGGGGAACACGAAGAACGCGTGGAAAACACAAGGGAAAACACGGGGAGAAACGAGAGAATCACTCAACCGACAAGTAATCGATCACACAGGGGCTAGATCACCGAAAGCATAAGGTAACATATGATCCAAAATTAAAAAAGGAAGGATACAAGGGTAGCCGTTCTTCTCCATGAGGAGGTCTTGATTGTCTTCTCCGATTGGAGGCCTTGAATCCGAATGGATCTTCTCCGAGGAGGCATGGTCCCTCACATGGAGTAGATCCGTTACGGATGAGCTATGCTCTATCTCAAGATGAGCTATCACAATGCTAAGTCTCGAAGTGAGGATGAGGAGTCCTATATATAGGCTAGGGGCGAAGGGGTACATGGACTCAGTCCAACACGCGCGCGCAGGCACTGGGGACGTCAGACGTTCGGGCGTCGGGACGGATGTCCGGTGGCTCGCGAGGCGCCGAATGTCCGGGCTGAGGAGCCGGATGTCCGGGATGGCGCAGATGGCTGTTCTGCTCTCTGGATGGGCGACGCCAGATGTTCGCTTGGAGGGGCCGGATGTCCGCTGCTTCGTGAGGCGCCGGATGTCCGGGGCGATCGCCGGATGTCCGGGAAGACAAGACAAGCTTCTGTGCTCCCTGGATGCCGGTGCCGGATGTCCAGGATTTTGGCCGGATTTTCGGTGGGGGCCGGATGTCCGGGCTGTACGCCGGATGTCCGGTCGCTGTAGTTTCTTCTGTAGAGAGCTGGTCGTGTAGATCTCCAGGGGCCGGATGTCCGGTGCCTGGAGGCTGTTCTTGCCTTCTTCCATTGGTTCTCTTCTTCCATGGACTTGGGGTTTTGACCATCTTCATGTGCATCCTCGGGAGGGTCCTCTTGGTACCTAATCATGCACAACATTCCGGATTGAGGTAGTAGCCATGTCTCGAGAGGATCATATGAGATATCACTAAGGAGAGAAGTCACCTCAATCTCGAGAGCTCTAGCTCATGCTCTAGTCATGGGTCCTCTTGGTGCTTGGTGAGGCGATGGAAGGATGCTCCGCATCATCTCCCCCCCCCCCTTGGGAAAGATCCGACCTCGGATCGGAATCCTCATCACCATGGTACGGGGAGAGATCGGAGACGTTGAAGATGTCGCGTCGGAGATTGATCTTGTAAGCGTTGTTGTTGTAGCGTGCTAGCACCTTGAAGGGTCCGTCGGCTCGAGGGAGAAGCTTGGATTTGCATTCCTTGGGGCAGCGGTCCTTGCGAAGGTGTAGCCACACGAGGTCCCCAATGTTGAATATCATGGGATGCTTGTTGACGTTGATCTTGGTCGCAAGTTGTTGTACTTGGCACTCGATGGTGTGCCTTGTATATTCATGCATCTTCTTGATGTAGCTTGCACGGGCGCTTGCGTCGAGGTTGGTGCATTCTTTTAGAGGAAGAGGTAGAATGTCCAATTGGGACAACGGGTTGAAGCCGTAGACGACCTCGAACGGGGACTTGCCGGTCGTCGAATGTCTTGCATGGTGTAGGCGTACTGGGCGATGGGTAGACACTCCTCCCACTCCTTGATGTTCTTCTTCATCAACACGCGAAGTAGAGTGGAGACGGTTCGTCACCTCCGTTTGGCCGTCGGTTTGAGGATGGTATGCGTATGAGAACAAGAGCTTGATTCCGAGCTTGGCGCATAGGGTCTTCCAAAAGTAACTCAAGAACTTGACGTCGCGGTCTGAGACGATTGTCTTTGGTACTCCATGGAGACGCAAGATTTCCCTACAAAAGAGATTTGCAATGTGTGAAGCATCGTCTATCTTGTTTCAAGGAATGAAATGTGCCATCTTAGAAAATCGGTCCACAACAACAAACACGGAATCCTTGCCATTTTGAGTTCCAGGCAAACCAAGTACAAAATCCATGATAATGTCTTCCCAAGGTTGATAAGGACTAGGAAGAGGCATGTAAAGACCATGGGATTGAGCTTTAGACTTAGCTTTGCGACATGTAGAACATCGGGTGGTGAAGCGTGAGACGTCGCGGAACATCTTGGGCCAAAAGTAGTTCTTGGAGAGCATGTCGAATGTCTTGTCGCGTCCAAAATGTCCCATGAGTCCGCCTCCATGAGCCTCTTGCAAAAGGAGGAAACAAAGAGAAGACTCGGGAATGCATAGTTTGTTAGCTCTCATAAGATAACCATCCTTGATGTAATATTGTTCCCAAGATGTATGCGTCAAACATTTAGCATAAGGAGTCACAAAAGATGTATCATTAGCATACAAGTCTTTTATGTGCTCAAAGCCAATAACATTCAACTCAAGTTTAGTGACAAGCGTGCATATGCGTGAAAGTGCTTCCGCAACTACATTTTCCTTACCCTTAATGTACTTGATCATATAGGGGAAAGATTCAATAAATTCACTCCATTTGGCATGACGCTTGTTCAACTTAGTTTGACCTTTTAAGTACTTAAGCGTTTCATGATCGGTATGGATGACAAACTCATGAAGTCTAAGATAATGTTCCCAAACATGTAGCACATGCACTAAAGCATACAATTCTTTGTCATATATGGGATAGTTAAGTTCAGCACCGGAGAGTTTTTCGCTAAACTATGCAATGGCTCGTTTTTATTGCATTAAAACTCCGCCAATTCCGGTACCACTTGCATCACAATGAACCTCAAAGATTTTATCAAAATTGGGCAAAGCAAGAATCAGAGCATGAGTAAGCAAGGACTTGAGCTCATCAAAAGCGGTGGATTGCAAAGATACCCAAACAAAAGGAGCGTTCTTCTTACTCAAGGCATGCAAAGGAGCGGCAATAGTGCTAAAATCTTTCACAAAGCCACGATAAAAACCTGTTAGACCAAGAAAACTATGCACTTGTTGCAAATTGGTGGGTTGGGGCCAAGTTTTAATTGCTTCAATTTTAGTTTCATCAACATGGACACCCTTTGAAGATACAACAAAACCCAATAAAACCCACTTTGTCAACACCAAATGTGCACTTTTTCATGTTGGCATAAAGACTTTCCTTGCGAAGGGTTTGCAAAACAGCCCTAACATGATTGAGATGCTCTTTCATGGTTTTGCTAAACACAAGAATATCATCGAAGTAAACCACAACAAAGACTCCAATATAAGGCCGAAGCACATAATGCATAAGACGCACGAAAGTACCGGGAGCCTCCGATAAACCCATAGGCTTGACTAACCACTCATATAAGCCAAATTTGGTTTTGAAAGAAGTTTTCCATTCATCACCCTCTTGAATGCAGATTTGGTAATAGCCACTTTTAAGATCAATTTTTGAGAAAAATTTGGCTCCACTAAGTTCATCAAGCATATCATCTACGCGAGGAATGGGATGCCTATAGCGAACGGTAATAGCATTTATAGGTCTACAATCGGAACACAAGCGGAAACTTCCATCGGGCTTAGGCGCAAGTATAACCGGAATGGCACAAGGGCTTACGCTTTCACATACATGACCGTTGTCGATTAGTTGTTGTACTTGCCGTTGGATCTCCTTAGTTTCTTTTGGGTTGACGCGGTATGGAGCTTTCTTTGGTAGGGGCACTCCGGGGATGAGATCGATTCGATGCTCAATGCCTCGAATAGGAGGTACACCCGGAGGTAGCTCATCGGGGAAAACATCTTGGAATTCCTGCAAAAGAGATTGAAACACTAAAGGTAGCTCGTGACAGGTGTTAGTTTTTTGTTTCTCCATCCTTGCACACAAGGACAACGTGCATAACACTCGATGGGTTCTCACACACTTCTCTCATCTCACTTTTTGTGGTGAATAGGGCTGGGTTTTTCTCTCTAGGCGAAGAGGCGCTCAAGTTTGGCTTGTGGCTCTCACTCATTTTTGGGTCGATCACTTTCTCACTCTTCCCTCCATGGTGGGTGGCTTGCTTGTCGGCTATCACTTGACTAGGAGACATAGGTCTTAGCACATATTCCTTCCCTTTCATCTTGAAGCTATAGTGATTGGTGCGTCCGTTGTGGATGAAACCACGGTCGAATTGCCATGGTCGACCAAGAAGGAGGTGGCAAACCGTAATTGGGATCACATCACACTCCAAAGTGTCTTCATATGCACCAATTTTGAAGGATACTTGGACCGTATGCTCAACTCATATAGTGCCGGAGTCACTTAGCCATTGAACCTTGTAGGGGTGCGGGTGCTTCCTCTTGACCAATTGAAGCTTGGAGCATAGTTCTTCACTTGCCAAGTTGTGGCAACTACCTCCGTCGATGATGACCTTGATGAACCTTCCATTGATGCCGGCCTTGGTGTGGAAGATGTGGAATCGTTGGTCTTCTTATTGTTGATGTTGAAGAGTCAAGACCTTGGAGACAACGAGAGCGGGGCTCGAATCCTCATCACAAATGACTTGATCATCTTCATGCTCGTTCAGGCGCCGGTGCATGGCCACTTGCTAAAGAGCTTCCATCTCCTCATCACTCATGGAGTCATAGGTGCCATCGTCGTTGTGGATCATGGTGCGCTTGTTTGTGCATTCATAGGACTTGTGGCCTCGGCCGCCGCAAGTAAAACACTTGAGGAGCTTGTCTTGACGGTCTCATCGGTCGGAGTAGATGAAGAAGCACGCAGCTTGAAGTTGCTTGTAGTAGGAGGAAGATGACTTGAACTTGCCGAAGTTTTCTTGTAACTTGACTTGTCGTCGTTGCTTGGAGAAGGCTTGGTTGACGTAGATGTTGGAGGAGTTGTTGAAGCTTGGATGTTGGAGAAGCCGTAGGTCTTGGATGAGTACTTGGCGTACTTGAAGTCATCTTGCACTTGACGTTCCGCCTTGGTCGCTTGATGTACGAGCTCAACGAGGTTGGAGTAGGTTTCAAAGGCGGCGATCTTCTTGATGGGATGATTGAGTCCATTCAAGAATCGTGCCATTGTTTGCTCATCATCTTCCGTGACATTGGCTCGAATCATGGCTATCTCCATTTCCTGGTAGTATTCTTCAACACTCTTTGTTCCTTGCTTGAGGAGTTGTAGCTTCTTGAAGAGATAGCGGTTGTAGTAGGTGGGCACAAAACATGCTCGCATGACATCCTTCATTTGAGCCCAAGTGGTGATTGGAGGTTCACCTCTTGCTTGTCGGCGCTCAAGGACTTGTTCCCACCATATGAGCACATAGTCTTGGAACTCGAGTGATGCCATAGCGATCTTCTTCTCCTCCTCATAGTTGTGCAAACGAAAGATTTTGTGGACCTTCAATGCCCATGAGAGGTACTCTTCCGGATCATTTCTTCCATTGAACTTGGGCATTGTGAATTTGAGCTTGCCATAGCGTTGCTCTTCATTGTGTTGTTGGCGATGGTGATGATGACGCCCTTGATGGTGAGGGTAATCATCCTCATGTTTCTCTTGACGTGGAGGAAGTCCATGATCAACTTGCTCTTATTGAACTTGAGGTTGAGGTGGAGCTTGACGAGCTTGTGGAGGAGCTTGTGGAGCTTGACGTTGCACACGCGGTTGGTAGTTCCTCTCTTGGATTTCTTCTCGAAGGGCTTCCTCTTGATTCCGCCATTCGCGATTGCGGTTGGCGATAGCTCGACTTGATTCTTGAAGGGCACGTTGCGCCTCAAGAGCTTGCGCTTCACATAGTTGTTGTTGAAGACGTTGAGCCTCGGCGTCTTGTTGTTCTTGGTGTAGACGCGCTCGTTCTTCTTCTTGGCGCCGTAGTCGGTGTCGTTCTTGAGCTTGAGCAAAAGCGACTTGGTTTGATTGAGGATGAGGGACTTGCTCATCGGCTTGCTCTTGTCAATGCTTGACGTGTAGCGGGTTGCGAGATGCATGACGGTCTTTATGCGCGGATCGTCGAAGAGTGTTTGATGACGGTGTACTTGTGCCGGAGGAGTCGTCGGAGTGTCGACTTGAGTGGCTCCGTCTTGAGGATGACGATGTAGAAGGAGGCCGGTTCACCAACAAGGCGCGGATCTTGTCCGTCCTTTCATCGTTCTCTTTCTTGTGCGCGTCGAGCTTGTTGTCGAAGTAGTCTCGTGTACGTTGCTCGGAGAGTCGCAAGTCGGGGGCGAGGTTGTCAATGCGGTCGTTCATTGCTTGTTGCTCTTGATGCAACACTCGTTGTGCACCGAAGAGGTGGCTTTTGGTGACGTATGATGACATGTCGTCGTCTTGCCCGATGAAGAGTGGGTTGGTAGAAGTACTCGGCCTATCCATCATTCCAAGCAAAATGTGAGTGGTAGAAGGAGAAGAACTTATACCAATGTACCTTGACCGATGTTGATGATGAATCAAGTTCACTCAAATGCGGATAATGAAATAGCACTATTGGTACCAATTCTTGTCGGTTCTCAGACCTACACAAGTAAAAGCTTATGGTGGAGCTTGGTTAGGATGGTGGCACAAAATTTGATGCAATTGAAAGTGAGGTTCAATAATGTTGGAAAAGATTCACAAATTTGCAAATTCAACAAGTAGACCAAGCAAGTAGTGGTACACGGAAACACACACGCAAATAGATAAATGGGATTGTGCAAACCAAAAGTGAGCCAAAATGTGGAATCCACAAAAATGCTCTTGTTGCACAATACTAGAGAGACGCTAGCACGATTGCACAATAGGCGGATACGGAGCTTGTCCACAACCTACTAAGCAAAAATGCAACAATCTCTATCCCAAGTATGCTATATGTATGGTATTTCGGTGCTATGATCCAAGATGATCTTATATGACAATCTTAATGTAGTATGATGCTATGGTTCTTTGCATATCTTTCCTCTTTGCTTAAAAGCTTGGGGTAGCTCTTTCACTTTTGAGGTCTTTTCTCATGCAAAACTTCACGAACCAAGATAGCAATTGTGTATGCTATGAAAACTTTGTGACACACAAGTTGATGCCAAGATATGCACCACGATGGTATGATATGTATGCTATGGAGTATGATCACTAATGTGCACAAGTCACGTTGCCGGCAATACTCAATGGCTAGTCTCGATGGGTAAGCTACGCAAAAGTAAGGCCATGTGGTGTATCAATGCAATTGCAAGGTATGACAAAGATGTCGTCGAAGTTACCGTCCTTGGCGATGATGAGTAGTCGATGGAGATGAGCGGTGGTGATGGTCACATCGAACCGTACCTATATAGCCGAAACACAATAGGACACGGGAACCACAACCCAAAATCTCAAAGACCAAAACGTGTCAAAATCGACATAGGAGGTAGCGGTGAGCGGTGGTGGTTTTTGTGGAAAGTGTTGGGGGTATGCGGAAGTAAGCGTGGGCACCGGGGAAAAATTGGGCGAAAGTATGCGGAAATGGGCGCGGGGGATGGAGTTGCTGCTCCTAGGGGCAGGATGTCTGGGCCAGCTACCGGATGTCCGGTACGTCGGATGTCCGGTGGACACGGGGCGGATGTCCGGGCTCCTGGATCAGGGACGAACGCGATGAACTCCACGGGAAAAATTGCAACTCCAGGGCAAAATTCGGACGAATTGGTGGATGGAAATCGCGGGAGAGATGGGGGAAAGCTAGATCAACTCGATGCAAAGCAGATCCATGGATCAAATCGAACAAAACTTCATCACACCAAAAAATCACAAAAAAAAATTGGGGCTATTTTTGGTGGGGATTTTCGGATTTAGGACGAAAACAACAAAATCAAGCTAGAAAACACGGGGTAGGGGCTCCAAAAACGTGATCAACGTGGCTCATGATACCAAGATGATGTAGCACGGAACCCTAGGGGCCGATCTTTCACGTTTGGTGTGAATCATATGGGGAAAACGAAGAACACGCGGAAAACACAAGGGAAAACACGGTTAGAAACGAGAGAATCACTCAACCGACAAGTAATCGATCACACAAGGGCTAGATCATTGAAAGCATAAGGTAACATATGATCCAAAATCAACAAAGGAAAGATACAAGGGTAGCCGTTCTTCTCCGTGAGGAGGTGTTGATTGTCTTCTCCGGATGGAGGCCTTGTATCCGAATGGATCTTCTCCGAGGAGGCACGGTCCCTCACGTGGAGTAGATCCGGTACAGATAAGCTATGCTCTATCTCAAGATGAGCTATCACAACACTAAGTCTCAAACTAAGGAGGAGGAGTCCTATATATAGGCTAGGGGTGAAGGGGTACATGGACTCAGTCCAACACGCGCGCGCACGCGCAGGGGAGGCCGGATGTTCGGTGGCTCGCGAGGCGCCGGATGTCCGGGATGGCGCAAATGGCTGTTCTGCTCTCTGGATGGGCAACACTAGATGTCCGCTCGGAGGGGCCGGATGCCCGCTGCTTTGTGAGGCGCCGGATGTCCGGGGCGATCGCCGGATGTCCGGGATGACGGGACAAGCTTCTGTGCTCCCTGGATGCCGGTGCCGGATGTCCGGGATTTTGGCCGGATTTCCGGTGGGGGCCGGATGTCCGGCTGTACGCCGGATGTCCGGTCGCTGTAGTTTCTTCTGTAGAGGGTTGGCCGTGTAGATCTCCAGGGGCCGGATGTCCGGGGTCCTGGCCAGATGTCCGGTGCCTGGAGGCTGTTCTTGCCTTCTTCCATTGGTTCTCTTCTTCCATGGACTTGGTGTTTTGACCATCTTCATGTGCATCCTCGGGAGGGTCCTCTTGGTACCTAATCATGCACAACATTCTGGATTGAGGTAGTAGCCATGTCTTGAGAGGATCATATGAGATATCACTAAGGAGAGAAGTCACCTCGGTCTCGAGAGCTCTAGCTCGTGCTCTAGTCATGGGTCCTCTTGGTGCTTGGTGAGGCGATGGAAGGTCCATGGGGATGACCGAAGGATGCTCCGCATCACGTATGTTCGAGGTCTCGTCATATGTCCTCTTGGGGTTTGGGAAGTAGTCAGAGTGTACATGGGGACAAACGAGGGATGCTCCGCATCAAGACTCGACATCATCAATGCCACAAAGAGGGATGGCGGTGAAGTCGAACTTGGGAGCATTGTCTTGGAGCTCGTCGGGCTTGGACATCATGGTGGTACTAGCCTCATGCTTGTCGTAGAGCTTCGTCGCCGTGAAGTGTGCTTGGGGTGGAGAAGCCTTGGCCTTCATGAGTTCTTGTTCCGCCTTGAGAGCACCAATGTAGTAGTCTTCGATGGACTTGTAGTTCTCAAGGAAGATAGTCTTGGAGATGTCGTTGTTCAATCCCATCATGAAGTGGAACTTCATCGAAATGGGGCCGTCCACGCCGGCTCGTCGCAAGGCAATCTTCATCTCCTTGAAGTACTTGTCGATGGACTTGGATCCTTGGATGGTGTTCTCCAATTGGCGTCGAAGTTGTTCCGTGTAGGTTGGAGGCACGAACTCTCGCCACAAATCTCTCTTCCTCTTGGTCCAACTCATGTCGTAGTACTCCGAAGGTGTGTGAAGCCACCAAGGTGAGGCGTAGTCGTGGAAGTTTCTTGTGGCACACTTCACTTGATCTTTGGGATGAACTTGATGTAGCTTGAGGTAGTCGTCCATCAAATGCTCCCACTCGAGGTACTCCTCAGGTTCTTGAGTCCCATAAAAAGGAATCGCATGGTCGATGTCGAGGTCATAGTAGCTCGGTGAAGTCGCAGACTTGAGCTTGGGGATCTTCTCTTGAGCGTAGCCTTGGGGTTCTTGTTGGCGAAGATGTCGTATGTCCGTAGGTGAAGATGCCTTGAAGTCGCTTGGCAAAGATGCCAAGGGAGATGGTGAAGTCTTTGAGCGGTTGTTGGTGTAGAGCTCTTGACCTTCACGTTCTTTTTGGTGATGGTGTCGATGCTTATGTGATCATGCCGAAGATGGTAGCTCGGAAGCATGTGCTCTTGAGCGTCTTCTCGAAGATGAGGAAGATTGCTTGTAGTACTTGATGAGGGCTTTGATCTCCTCCATTTGAGCTTGCATCTTGGTGTCGGAGTTGTTGTTCGTGGCATCGAACTCGTCATTGTTGTTGTAGACCGAAGGTGAAATGCCTTGCCTATCCATCACAAGACTCGAGTAGAGGTGAGTAGGAAATGAGATAAACAATACGAAGTTACATTTTCCCAAAGTTGAGGATATCTCGTTTCACTCAATGTGAGACGAAAGAATAATGGAATTGGTACCGGACTTGTTCACTCACACCTATCAAGTAAAGCTTATAGTAGAGCTCGGTGAGGATAGTGGCACAAAAATTTGATGCAAAATGTTAGCAAGAGCCAATAATTTTGAAAGAGATTCACAAATTCGCAAGAGAAAAAAGTAGACCAATAGCAATATGTGGCACACGGAAACACACACATGGATAGATAAATGGGGTCGTGCAACCAAGGAATGAGCACAAAATGTGGAATCCACGGAAAACGCTCGTGTTGCACAATTCAAGAGAGACGCTAGCATGATTTCTCAATAGGCGGATACGACACTTGTGCACAACCTATAAGATGCAAAATGGATAAACTTTCTATCCCAAGTATGCTATATATGTATGGTTCCCGGTGTTTCTCACACAATGATCCAAAATGATCAAGTATGATACCATATGATATATTTTGATGCTACGGCTATTTCTTACAAGCTCTTTGCTATTTCTATTTCTTTTGCTTAAAAACTTTATTTTTTTTTGTATGGCCACTTTTGCACAATGCACAAACCAAGATAGCAATTGTGTATATGCGGGAATAAACTTGTGACACAAGATATGATACCAATATATGCACCACGATGAAATGGTATGTATGCTATGGGAAGTATGATCACTAATGTGCACAAGTAACGTTGCCGTCAATACTCGAATGGCTAGTCTCGATAGGCAAGTAACGCAAAATGGGCTAGAGGTTATCAATGCAATTGCAAGGGGAATATACAATGGTGTCGTCGAGGTTACCGTCCTTTGCGATGATGAGTGGTGGTGTTCTTGATGTAGATACCAAGATGACGGAGACTCGTCCCTAAGTAGCCGAAACATCTTAGGAAACGGAAAAAAACCATGAACTCAAAATCTCAAATGACAAATGTGAAATGGTGGTAGCGGGAAAGTGGTGGTGGTTGATGAAGAAGCAATTGTCCCTAAGTAGCCGAAACACCTTAGGAGACACGAATCACTACTCAAACAACCACTAATGCTATGGCAAGAAAAATGGGTTAGGTTACGGAAGTCGGTGGTGGCTATGCGGATGATATGGTGGAGGGCCTAGGCAAACTTGCCAAATTTTCAAAACTTTTATGGAGTCAAATGGTGCTGGTGGTATTTTTGTATGATGGGGGATGACAATAGCTTCAAAACGAGCTAAAGAACGTCAAAATCGGAGTTCGGATGAATTAGTTATGGACAAAACAAAAATCAGCCGAAGTCTGAAACTACAGGTTACGGACGTCTGTAAATGGACTGATGTCCGGTCGCCGGACGTCCGGTCGGGTCGGAAATCCGTAAATTCAGCTCGGGTTTGGGGTTCCGGTCGTCCGGGAAAGGTCGGACGTCCAGTGCTTCGTGGGGGTCCGGACGTCCGTAAAACGCCGGTCGTCCGGTGGGTCGGGGTCAACACGAGATCCGAGATCCGGGGCGCGATTTTGGGCGGAAAATGGAGATTTCTGTGTCAAAATTGATGAGATTTCGTGGATGGAAGATGGGGAAACTTGGGGAAATGCTAGATCCACTTGAAACCAAGCAAGTCCATGGATCAAAATCAACAAAACATCATCAAACCAACAAATCACAAAAAAAAATTGGACTATTTTTGGTGGGGACTTTCGGATTTAGGACGAAAACAACAAAATCAAGCTAGAAAAAGAGGGGTAGGGGCTCCAAAAACGTGATCAACGTGGCTCATGATACCAAGATGATACGGGGCTAACCCGGTGTAGGCCGATCTTTCACGTTTGGAGTGGGATCCTGATGCGGAGCATCCCTCGACTACTCACACTGACACTCCATCACCACCGCAAGCACCAAGTGGACCAATGACAAGAGCACGTGCACGCGCCATCGAGAACCAGGTGAACTCTTTCCTATTCAAGTCTCGTTTGGGTTCATGTGAGGATTGGATTCTACCTCAAACGGAAACATTGCTCACTCTTAGGCACGAGGAAGTTGACCGCGAGAAGGAGAAGACGGAGATGCGAGCCTCCATGGAGCAAGAGAAGGAAGGAGAGAGCGAGAAGAGTGAAGGAGGAAGGGAGGAAAAAAACCCTGAGCACTCCGGGTGCCCGGCCTCCCCGACCCCGGGTGCCCGGCCGCACCACCTGGGAGCTGCCCAGGCCTGGCCCGGGTGCCCGGCCCCTTGCCACCTGGGTGCCCGGGTCCTCCTCTCCTAGCCGCGGGCTGCACCCTCGGGTGCCCGGGCCTTGCCCCCCCGGGTGCCCAGCCCGACCCAGCCGGCCTCCTGGCGTCACCCCGGGTGCCCGGCCAACTCCCAGCCAGCCCCCTGCCCAGGCCGGGTGCCCGCCCGAACCTGGTCGTCCTCCCCTGACCGGTTCGGGTGCCCGGTCCTGTGGCCCTGGGTGCCCGGACGACACCGTGGGCCTGCGTGCCTCTTCGGGGCTTTGCCCTTGTATCCCCCACCTCTCTCATTTCGTGTCCAAACTATATAAGGGCATCTCCTAGTTCATTTGTAGGGTTAGCAAAGATATTAGAACACAAAAGAGGGCTTTGCTCATCTTCCTCCTTTAGGGGATCTAGACCTCCACTTGGAGAAGCTCCTCTTGGAGATCAAGCCCTCCTCTTGGAGAAGATCCTCTTTGGATGCAAGACCTCACCTAGTGAGAAGACCTTTACCCTAGTGCTAGTCCCCTTGGATTGATCTTGTAATCTTTTGGATCTCATGTATGCTAGTCTAGTGGATGTGATATTTGGGTTTGTTTGAGAGTTTTGTTCTTGGTGTTCTTTAGTTTTTCCTCCTTTTTCCCCTCCAAGTGTGAAAAGATCCCACATAGGGTTTGACCCTACAACATTTTGGTTTTATGAGCAAGGTTTATTCACATCTTGGAGTCCCATCCCCCCATTTGCTAGCTTGATTTTGTTGTTTTTCGTCCAAATTCGAAAATCCCCACAAAAATAGCCCCAAATTTTTTTCTTGCAATTTGTTGGATCTTGTGAGATTTGGTTGTTTTGGTCCATGGATTTGATCTTTTGCAAGTGGATGTAGCCCCTCCCCAACAATCCCCACCCTTCCCACCACGAAATTCACGAAATTTTGCTTTTCTCCCAAATTTTCCGCCCATCCCGAAGACCACCGGGTGCCCGCACCTCGAACCCCCGGGCACCCGCACCTCGCCCAGCCACCCCTGGGCACCCGCACCTCACACCCCCGGGTGCCCGCACCCCCCCAAATCAGCCCACTACCGACACCATTTTGGCCATAACTTCCACCTCTCAAGTTCGTTTTTCGTGTTCTTTAGCTAGTTTAGAAGCTCTTGACATCCCCCATCCACTCATCCCACTACCACCACCATTAGCCCCCATCCAAAAAATCATCACAAAAACACCCACCTTCCGCATTTGACTGATTTTGTGTTGCCATTTGCGTTTCCTAAGGTGTTCGGCTACTTAGGAGCGTGTGACATCGTTATCACCATCATCGACTTGGAGACATCTTCACCGCTAACCGTGAGGAAGGACGGTAACCTCGACAATACTTACTTCTTACCTTGCTTTTTGCATTGATACCCCGAGCCCCTTTGCGTTGCTTACCCATTGAGACTAGCAAGTTGAGAATTGCCGGGCCACGCTATTGTGAACCGTAGTGATCGTGTTATCATCCTTGTGCCATAAGTTTCTCCCGTGCATATCATATATACTTGTCTCATATCATACTCGGCTCGAGCACCAAGCATAGATAAAAAAGATGAAGAAAAGCTTTTAAGAAAAAGAGGAGAAACAAAGAGCTTGTAAGCAATAGAGTTGAGCCATTTGCATACCTATATCATCTTGCTCACCGCATATATACCATAGTTGGGATTGAAGACGGCACAGTTCTCTCATAGGTAGGTGCACAAGCGTATCTTGCCCATTTGAGCAGTCGAGCTACTGTCTCTCGAGCATTCGCACAACAAGAGCATTTTCTGTGGTTGCACATTTCGAGCTCACTCCTTGGTTGTGCGGATCCCATCTATCTTCCGTGTGTGTGTACCTAGTGATACCTTTGGGTTTGATCTATTTGCTTTACTTGCATTTTTGTGAACCTTCTCAACCTTATCGTTGACTAACATTTTCTTGAAAAATTTTCCACAATCCTAACCGAGCTACTCCATAAGCCTCTTACTTGTAGGTGTGAGAAACGGACCCGGTTCCAATTCTCCTATTGTGGCATTACATTAAGTGACACTTGTTATATCTTCAATCCTCGGAGAAGGTAACTTTGGTATTGTTCTCTCATTTTCCTACTCACCCCACTTGGTTATGATGGATAGGCCAAACTCGTCATCGAACCCACTTTTTGAGGAGCAAGGTGATGATTCCGACTTCGTCTCCAAGAACCACTTCTTCATCGCGCAACGAGCACTTCATCAAGAAAACGTCGCATTGGGTGAACGCTTGGAGCAACTCGCCTCCGACCTTCGTCAAAACATTGACGACAAATTCAACACACAAATGGAGGAGCTCCGCAACATGATCGTGCAACGCCCGTTTTCCTCATCCGCGTCTTCAAGACGGCGCCACTCAAGTCACCGTAAAAGTCGGCAATCTTCGGACTACTCTTATGATGAAAGTCCACCACGAGCTCGCCTCCTCGACATGATCATCATCAAGATCCTCAAGAAAATTCATAACATGGCAATGGCTTACAAGACCGAGTTCGAGCACGTGAACGGATGCGACACCAAGTCCCTCAAGGAGCAATGGAGAAAGATCAAATACCTCCACAAGTACCACGTCAAGAACCTCAAGACGGTGATGCACTTCGACAAGCACAAGAGCGCCGTGAAGCACAAGCACTCAAGGCTCAACGCATACTCGCCGAGGCCACTAGAGTCGTCGAAGACCGCAACCGCCAAGTGTGAGAACAAGAGGAAGCTTTTCGTCGCGAGATACCAGAAGAAGCCGCCCGACGCAAAGAGAAAAAAGAAAGGCGCAACCAAGCGCACATTCCTCGCCCTCCTCCAAGACAAGAGAGACACCAAGTGGAACAAGTGCTTCAAGACCCTCCTCCACACCAAGAGCGACATCAAGAGGAACGAGCATTTGAGGACTTTCCAAGGCAAGAGAGATATCACAACCACTATCAAGATGAAGAACTCCACTACGGCAAGCTCAAGTTCACCATGCCAAAGTTCTCCAGAAGAAATGATCCCGAAGAATATCTCTCTTGGTCATTGAAGGTGGACAAGATTTTTCGCCTCCACAACTATGATGAAGAAAAGAAGATCGCCATGGCCTCCCTCGAGTTCCAAGACTACGTCCTCATTTGGTGGGAACAAGTGATCGAGCGACGACATACAAGAGGCAAACCACCAATCACAACTTGGGAAGCAATGAAAGAAGTCATGAGAGCCCGCTTTGTGCCTACTCACTACACTCGAGATCTTTTCAAGAAGTTGCAACTCCTCAAGCAAGGCACAAAGACGATGGAAGAATACTACCAAGAAATGGAGATTGCCATGATACGAGCCAATGTCAAGGAAGATGACGATCAAACAATGGCACGTTTCTTGAACGGCCTCAACCACCCAATCAAGCGGATCGCCGACTTCCAACCATACTCCAACCTTCTTGAGCTACTTCACCAAGCGACCAAGGCTGAGCGACAAGTGCAAGATGACTTCAAATACGCCAAGTATTCGTCCAAGACCTACGACTCCTACTCCCAAGCTCCCGCGACTTCAACACCTCCTACATCAACTCGAGCATCACCAAGTACCGGCGACAAATCAAGTTCCAAGCAAGTGGCACCTTCCTCGACTCGTCCTCGGCAAGCACCTACAAATCCAAGACTCCTTCATCTTCGGCGCCTCATGATGATCCCGTCAAGACAAGTTCAATCAAGTGCTTCACATGTGGCGGCCAAGGAAACAAGTCCTTCCAATGCACCAACAAGCGAACAATGATCTTCAACGATGACGGCACATATGACTCAATGAATGAAGAAGAAATGGAAGCCATTAAGCACATGGCCATGCACCGGCGCGTGAACGAAGATGAATATGACCAAGTCTTTTGTGACAACGATTCAAGTCCCTCTCTCGTGGTCTCCAAGGTCTTGACGCTCCAACACCACCAAGAAGAAGACCAACGGTGCCACATCTTCCACACCAAGGCCAGCATCAATGGAAGGTCCGTCAAGGTCATCATCGATGGAGGTAGTTGCCACAATTTGGCAAGTGAAGAACTATGCTCCAAGCTTCAATTGGTCAAGAGGAAGCATCCGCACTCATACAAGGTTCAATGGCTAAGTGACTCCGGCACTATCCGAGTTGAGCATACGGTCCAAGTCTCTTTCAAAAGTGGTGCATATGAGGACACTTTGGAGTGTGATGTGGTGCCAATGACCGTTTGCCACCTCCTTCTTGGTCGACCATGGCAATTCTACCATGGTGTCATCCACAATGGGCGTACCAATCACTAAAGCTTCAAGATGAAAGGGAAGGAATATGTGCTACGACCTATGTCTCCTAGTCAAGTGATAGCCGACAAGCAAGCCACCCATCATGGAGAAGAAGAGTGAGAAAGTGATCTACCCAAACATGAGTGAGAGCCACAAGCCAAACTTGAGCGCCTCTTAGCCTAGAGAGAAAAACCTCATACTATTTGCCACAAAAAGTGAGATGAGAGAAGTGTGTGAGAAACCATCGAGTGTGATGCACTTTGTCCTTGTGTGCAAGGATGGAGAACCAAAAACTAACACCTCTCACGAGCTACCTTTGGTGTTTCAATCTCTTTTGCAGGAATTTCAAGATGTTTTCCCCGATGAGCTTCCTCTGGGTCTACCTCCTCTTTGAGGCATTGAGCATCGAGTCGACCTCATCCCCGGTGCACCTCTTCCAAACAAGGCTCCCTACCGCATCAACCCCGAAGAAACAAAGGAGATCCAATGGCAAGTACAAAAACTCATCGACAACGGTCATGTACGTGAAAGCTTAAGCCCTTGTGCCGTTCCCGTTATACTTATGCCCAAGCAAGACGGTAGTTTTTGCATGTGCTCGGATTGTAGACCTATCAATGCTATTACCGTTCGTTATAGGCATCCCATTCCTCGCTTAGATGATATGCTTGATGAACTTAGCGGTGCCACCATTTTCTCAAAAATTGATCTTAAAAGTGGTTATTATCAAATCTGCATACAAGAAGATGATGAATGGAAAACTTCTTTCAAAACTAAATTTGGCTTGTACGAGTGGTTGGTTATGCCTATGGGTTTAGTGGAAGCTCCCGGTACTTTCATGCGTCTTATGCATTTTGTGCTTGTACCTTACATTGGAGTTTTTGTTGTGGTTTACTTTGATGATATTCTTGTCTTTAGCAAATCCATTTAAGAGCATATAAGTCATGTTAGGGCTGTTTTACAAACTCTTCGCAAGGAACGTCTTTATGCCAACATGAAAAAGTGCATGTTTGGTGTTGACAAGCTTGTTTTGTTGGGATTCGTTGTTCTTCCAAGGGTGTACATGTTGCTGAATCTAAAATTGAAGCAATTAAAACTTGGCCCCAACCCACCAATTTGCAACAAGTGCGAAGTTTTCTTGGCCTTGTGGGTTTTTATCGTCGCTTTGTGAAAGATTTTAGCACTATTGTCGCTCCTTTGCATGCTTTGAGTAAGAAGAACGCTCCTTTTGTTTGGGGACCTTTGCAATCAACCGCTTTTGATGAGCTCAAGTCTTTGCCTACCCATGCTCCGATTCTTGCTTTACCAAACTTTGACAAAACTTTTGAGGTTAATTGCGATGCAAGTGGTACTGGAATTGTTGGAGTTTTGATGCAAGAAAAACGAGCTATTGCATATTTTAGTGAAAAACTTTCCGGTGCTCAACTTAACCATCCCATCTATGACAAAGAATTGTCTGCTTTAGTGCGTGTGTTACATGTGTGGGAGCATTACCTTAGACCGCATGAGTTTGTCATACATACCGATCATGAAACACTTAAATACCTCAAAGGTCAAACCAAGTTGAATAAACGGCATGCTAAATGGAGTGAATTCATCAAATCGTGTCCCTATGTGATAAAGTACATTAAGGGCAAAGAAAACATGGTGGAGGATGCCCTTTCCCGCAAATGCATGTTACTTACTCAACTTGAATTGAATGTCATTGGATTTTATCATATCAAAGACTTGTATGAGGGTGATGTGACTTTTGCTACTCCTTATGCTAAGTGTGTGAAGCGTACTTCTTGGGAAAGATATTATATCAAAGATGGTTATCTTATGAGAGCTAACAAACTATGCATTCCCGAGTCTTCTCTTTGTTTGCTCCTTTTGCAAGAGGCTCATGGAGGCGGACTCATGGGACACTTTGGACGCGACAAGACTTTCGCCACACTCTCCAAGAACTATTATTGGCCCAAGATGTTTCGCGATGTCGCTCGCTTCACAAACCGGTGCTCTACCTGTTGCAAAGCTAAGTCACACTCTCAATCCCATGGTTTACATATGCCTTTACCTATTCCACATCAACCTTGGGAAGACATTAGCATGGATTACCTAGGATTCAAAATGGCAAGGACTCTGTTTTTGTTGTTGTGGACCGATTCTCTAAAATGGCTCATTTTATCCCATGCAATAAGATAGACGATGCTTCACATGTTGCCAATATCTTTTGTAGGGAAATCTTGAGGTTGCACGGTGTGCCAAAGACAATTGTGTCGGATCGAGACGTCAAGTTCTTAAGCTACTTTTGGAAGACGCTATGCGCCAAGATCGGGATCAAGCTACAATTCTCCATGGCGTATCATCCTCAAACCGACGGCCAAACGGAAGTCACCAACTGGACGCTTGCAACTCTTCTATGTGTGTTGATCAAGAAGAACATCAAGGAGTGGGAGGAGTGCCTACCCATTGCCGAGTACGCCTACAACCGCGCAAGACACTCTACAACCGGCAAGTCCCCCTTTGAGGTCGTCTACGGTTTCAACCCTTTTTCACCATTGGACATCCTTCCTCTACCACTTCAAGAACGAGCAAACATGGACGCAAGTGCAAGAGCCGCCTACCTCAAGAAGATGCATGAAGAAACACGAGCCACGATCGAGCGCCAAGTACAATGCCTCACCGTCAAGCTCAACATCAACAAGTCTCCGATGGTGTTCCAACCAGGTGATCAAGTATGGATACATCTCCGCAGAGACAGCTTCCCCAAGGAACACAAGTCCAAGCTACTACCAAGAGCCGACGGACCATTTAAGGTGATCGCACACAAAAACGACAACGCCTACAAGGTCGACATCCCATGCGACAAGTACAACGTTAGCGACATCTTCAACGTCAAAGACTTGGCCAAGTACCATGGTGATGAAGAGCATGATCCGTTGACGGATCTCTCCCAATGGGGGAAGATGATGCGGAGCATCCCTCGACTACTCGCACCGACACTCCATCACCACCGCAAGCACCAAGTGGACCAATGACAAGAGCATGTGCACGCGCCATCGAGAACGAGGTGAACTCTTTCCTATTCAAGTCTCGTTTGGATTCATGTGAGGATTGGATTCTACCTCAAACAGAAACATTGCTCACTCTTAGGTACGAGGAAGTTGACCGCGAGAAGGAGAAGACGGAGATGCGAGCCTCCATGGAGCAAGAGAAGGAAGGAGAGAGCAAGAATAGTGAAGAAGGAGGAAGGGAGGCAAAAACCCCTAAGCACTCCGGTTGCCCGGCCTCCCTGACCTCAGGTGCCCGGCAGCACCACCTGGGAGCTGCCCAGGCCTGGCCCGGGTGCCCGGCCCCTTGCCACCCGGGTGCCCGGGTCCTCCTCTCCCAGCCGCGGGCTGCACCCCCCGGGTGCCCGGGCCTTGGGACCCCCGGGTGACCGACCAACTCCCAGCCGCCCCCCCTGCCCAGGCCGGGTGCCCGGCCCCTCGCGCCCCGGGTGCCCGCCCGAACCTTGGCGTCCTCCCATGACAGGTCCAGGTGCCCGATCTCGTGGCCCCGGGTGCCCGAACGACACCGTGGGCCTGCGTGCCTCTTCGGGGCTTTGCCCTTGTATCCCCCCACCTCTCTCATTTCATCCCCAAACTATATAAGGGCATCTCCTAGTTCATTTGTAGGGTTAGCAAAGATATTAGAACACGAAAGAGGGCTTTGTTCATCTTCCTCCTTTAGGGGATCTATACCTCCACTTGGAGAAGCTCCTCTTGGAGATCAAGCCCTCCTCTTGGAAAAGATCCTCTTTGGATGCAAGACCTCACCTAGTGAGAAGACCTTTACCCTAGTGCTACTCCCCTTGGACTGATCTTGTAATCTTGTGGATCTCATGTATGCTACTCTAGTGGATGTGATATTTGGGTTTGTTTGAGAGTTTTGTTCTTGGTGTTCTTGAGTTTTTCCTCCTTTTCCCCCTCCAAGTGTGAAAAGATCCCACATAGGGTTTGACCCTACAATAGACCCCTCGAAGAACACGAAGAACACGGGGAAGAACAGGGAGAAATCACAAGGGGAACCACTCAAGAACAAGTCCAATCACACATCCACTAGACAATCAAACACACAAGATCCCAAGGTACATGAACAACAAAGCGAAAGATACAAGGTAAGGTTCATCTCCAAGAGGAGGTCTTGATGATATCCTAGACGGATCTTCCCACGAGGGGGTCTTGATGATATCCCGCAGGATCTTCTCCTAGATGGAGGTCTTGGCCTCCAATGGAGTAGTGGTCTCTCTCTCTCTCTCTCAAGAGTAGAGATAGGTAGGAGCAAAGCTCACATAGAAATGAGCTATCACTTTGCTAACCCTAGAAAGGAGGTGGAGGTGGTCTATTTATAGTCTAAGCCACAAAGGGGTAAGTGGGAGAGGGATACAAGGCCAAAGGCCCATGGCTGCGCACACAGGCGTCGGACGTCCGGTGGGGATCGGACGTCCGGAAGCTCGGGACGGTCCGGACGTCCGGAAGACTTCGGACTTCCGTAAATATTGATCTGTCGCCGTGGCACCGGTCATCCGGAGGCGCTCGGTCGTCCATGGCCTGGGAGGTGTCGGACGTCCGTTCTTGGTCGGTCCTCTGGTCGCTGTAGATCTCGTCGGCTGGACTCTGGGACGCGTCAGGTAGCGGACATCCAGTGGTCGCCGGTCGTCCGGGCCCTGTAGAGGATCGGACGTCCGGAGGCTTCCGGTCGTCCGGTCGCTGTAGATTCTGCAACACCTTCTTCTTCCATCTTCGCTTCCATGCCTCCCTCGCGGATGGTGTAGTCATTCCTTGGCGCTTGCACTCCTCCTTGACATCCGTGAAGCTCCGACAATACCTATGCACGCACACGGGAGAAGTGTCAAGCAGTATACCATCCTTGAAGGGGTCAAGTGAGCACGTGTAAAGGAGAAGATTTACCTTTATGTATGAGAAGTAGAGGTCGCACGTGTCACTTGCCAAATGGACTCTTGACATGGTGATGACCGTAGGGTGCTCTGCATCATGTTGCTAATTTGTTCTTTTGTGAAATTATTCGCTTGCATGGTGTGCCAAATACTATTGTTTCAGATCGTGATAGTAAATTTCTTAGCCACTTTTGGAGATGTTTATGGCTACGTTGGGGACTAAACTGCTTTTTAGTACTACTTGTCACCCCCAAACTGATGGACAAACTGAAGTAGTCAATAGAACATTGTCTAGTATGCTTAGGGATGTTTTGAAGAATAATACGAAAATGTGGGAGGAATGCTTGCCTTATATTGAATTTGCTTATAATCATTCATTGTATTCTACAACTAAGATGTGCCCTTTTAAAGTTGTGTATGGTTTCCTACCTTGTGCACCTATTCATTTGTTGCCTCTTCCATCTTCGGAGAAGGTTAATTTTGATGCTAAACAACATGTTGTATTGATTTTAAAAGTGCATGAGTTAACTAAGGAAAACATTGAGCGTATGAAAGCTAAATATAAACTTGCTGGAGATAAGGGTAGAAAACATGTTGTGTTTGCACCTGGAGATCTTGTTTGGTTACATTTGCTTAAGGATAGATTTCCTGATTTGCGCAAATCAAAGCTAATGTGATGAGGACATGACTATCATGGATACAACCAAAAATATTGCATACATGTGTATTTGTGAGGTGATTTCTAGTGCAAACTATGCAATAATTTATTTATGTCACCCAGGATAAAAATACTTCACAAACTTTTATGTCATTTCCAATTGCAGGTGTATGGTATATTTGTACAATCCACATATGAAGATAAGGGGAAAAGAGATGTTTAAGTGCTGTTCAAAAAGTCCACTCACGTCACTTTTGGGCCAATAGAAGATAGAGTCCAAGTTTCTCACATTCTGGATTCAGATTCGGACTACACACCTGACTCAAAACACCAACAACGTTTTCATACGCACTCCGAATTGGGTGATTCTTTTTTTTTGGAAAGTAGATTTTGTGCTCTTTCCAACCCAATTGGAATCACCTTAAACTCCATCTGGAGCATTGAGTTATCGACGAAACAATCTGACACTGCAACAGAATCCGAGTCAAACTACAAGTCCAAAGGTGTTGCATCACCTCCACTTGGGCCCGAGCCTTGTATGACCTAGGGTTAGTTTTAGGCTGCCCTAGGACATCCTCCCACCTCCTTGGCCGCCACCCCTTGCTCCTATATAAGTAGATCCATCTAGTACCTTTTCCCTTGGGATTTATTTAGTTAAAAGTTAGCCATTGCAACTTTGTGTACTTCGTTTGTGTCCAACGAACAGACCAAGACCGCTTACGGATCCCCACCTTTATCAGTACTTCATATATATTCACAATATTCAGATCACTTTATCATATTCTTGCTTGTTCTACGATTGCTTGCAGGAATAGACCTTCGTGGTCAGGTCGATCCTGCTCCGGCGTGGTCAATAACCTCTCGGAGTTGTTTTAGCGATTGCTAAGGCGCAACGTCGTGCATGTTTGTAGTCGGGTCGTCAAAGTCGTCTCCACCAAATCGATAGTTATCATCTCATCGAAAGATCGGGACACCTCCGCCTCTATCAAGTGGTATCAGTTTTCAGGTTGCTCGGTGAGAATTTCCAGTTTTTCCTAGATTAGATTTATTTTCTTGCCTATTATCCAAAAAAAGTTAGATCTATTCATCCTTTGTCCAATCCAGTCCAAGCCTTTGCAATTTCTTTTCATTGTTTGCATTATTGAATTAGCGATTGCATCGTCGTGTCGAGTTTGCTGGTCTTAGTGTCTAGTTCATTTAGAGTTTTGAGTTTTGTTCACAATAGTCACACTGTCGCTGCATCATTATCCCTTCCGCTGTCCACCACCCATCCATCAAATTCATCATGTGCTACCCACCGTTCATTGTCATAATCATAGTTGAGATTGTTCACATCTTCGCTTGATCCAATATGCATCTTATCTAGTTTGTTTTGGAAAGAGAGAGAAAAAAAGATGGAAAAAAGAGAGAAAAAAGTAAAAGAAAAGTCAGAGAAAGAAAAAGAAAAAAATGTGAGAAAAAATTGAGAAAAAAAACAAATTTCGGATCTATCTAGACTGAATCTCGTAGTTGAATTCGGATTCGAATCTGTTTTGTGCACTGTTCAGTAAAACCGGCATAACTTTCTCATACGAAGTCCGTTTTGACTCCGCGAGTACTCAAATGAAAGATAGCGACGAGCCGCATCTAAATAGTTGCCGAAGATAGTTCCATATTTGGCACCTCAAAATAGGCTTCTAAATAGGTCTTTTTGCCCTCCGAAGTTCGCGAACACAGCTTATTCTAGTTTTTCAAGCCAGTTTTGGAATTTTTTAACTCCTCATATCAACTCGGAATTGAGTGATTCTTTTTGCATTGGAAAGCTTGAGTTAGTAGCATTCTTTGGAAAATTTATTAGAAAATTGGCTCAAATTTTTCAAGAGGAAAGTTGGAGAGAGAGTTGTTGTATATCCTGTTTGGCAGTTGTTTTTTATCATTATGTTTACTGCCGTTGTGATCTTCACTTATATCTTGCTGTTTAGAGCTACTTAGTATCCTTCATTGACGCTAGTTGTGCTACGCCATGACCTCATTAGTGCTCTAGGCTCGCGTCTCTAGTCCGATCTAGCCTAGGACCAGCACAGTACCGTCGTTGAGCGTTTATTCAACATTGCATCTTTGAATTGATTATTACTAATTTTTTCCTACCATATATAGCCAACCCAGCTCCACGTATTTCTACACCGTGTATACGTACGTTCCCCTAGCAATCGCTTTACACAATCTTCAGAGTTATTGGACACCGCTGGTTGCCTGTCACCATCTGCTGCATGGTAAGAACTTGTAAGATATTGATATTTGCTATACTGTGAGCGTTTTACCACCACATCATAGTAGTTCATAGGAACATTATTCTCGGATTTTGTTTCTTGTTTTCAACTAACTATGGCAGGCTCTGGAGTTGTTAGATCTTGGGCTTCATCGATCGTGGGAGATTTGCCACCACGTAAGAAAATACAACAACCGTCACAAGAGGAGCAACAATATCAGAATGCACATAATCAGGTTAATGTTTTCATGCCATCATTTATTGGTCGTTTTAGGCCTGATTTATATATTGAATGCGAGTACAAAATAAATGCTATATTTGCTTCCGATAATTTTGATGAGCGTAGAAAATTTCAAGCTGCGGTTAGTACTTTCAGTAGCTTTGCTTTAGTTTGGTGGAGTGAATATTGTCGGTTAAACCCTGATTTTATACCTACTACTTGGGATGATTTAAAACTTGTCATGAGAGATAGACTCGTTGATGTCTATTATACTCGTGGCATGATTAAAAAATTACAACATTTAAAACAAGGCACTGACACGGTCACAAAATATTATGATGATTTACAAACTACATTGTTGCACTCATTTTTAGAAGAAAGTGAAGAAGATTTTATGGATAGATTTTGGGGAGGATTAAACCGTGATATTCAAGAGATACTAATTCATGAAGAGTGTTATCCTATGGACCATTTGTTTCGTCTTGCTTGCAAAGCTGAACAGGAAATAAAACGACGTGTTGCCCACAAGGAGAACAAGCGCACGGTGTACATTCCAAGTGTTGATACAGATGTTTCTTCAACTACTAGGCGTGCTATGACAACCACATCCATTGTTGCACGACCTACATCCTCTCCACCATGTGACACATCACCACGGAGAGTGCGTACATCATCTGAGTTAATCATAAGAGGTAATGACAAAGGTACAGATTTTTCACTTTCACATGAGAATGATGCAAGCCTAGTTAACTTGAATACATCATGTGTTGAGTTACCTATTGATTCTGGCACACCACCTATTTTAGAGAATTGTGTTACTGTAATGAATGCTTCATGTGATCAAACAACTAAAATACAAACAATTTTGAGTGCACCCATTGAATTAAGTGTTGATGCAAAAGAACCAATGTTTAATCAGTTTGATATGACCTCTAATCTTGGTGATGATTCTGTCAACAATGACTTATTGCAAGTTTGCTTATTTAAGCATGTTGTAGCATGTAAATTTGATGCAAGTAAGGTTTATTCACCAATGTTAGGATGGTTTAATGATGAATATTGTCAATCTTTTGAAATGAATAAGAGCTTCGCTTATATGTGCAAACTGAGTTACAATATTTTCATGCCTTCTACTTCTTGTGATAATATTTTAGCTTTAGATATTATGAAGTATGAAGGTTACTCATGTATACATGTGTCATATGTGCAAAAACCAAGGGAAGTAAAAAATGGATGATATATACATATACAACATGTACACCTAGTCTCTTTTGTTAGCCACATTTCAGATTAAGCAACGCCGAGAACGGCTTTGTTTTCAAGAAGGGGAGGATGATAAGCACATGACTATCGTGGATACGACCAAAAATGTTGCATATATGTGTATTTGTGAGGTGATTTCTTATGCAAGCTATGCAATAATTTATTTATGTCATCCAGGACAAAAATACTTCACAAACTTTTATGTCATTTCCAATTGCAGGTGTATGGTACATTTGTACAATCCACATATGAAGATAAGGAGAAAAGAGATGTTTCAGTGCTGTTCAAAAAGTCCTCTCACATCACTTTTGGGCCAACAGAAGATAGAGTCCAAGTCTTTCATGTTCTGGATTCAGATTCGGACTGCACAGACACACCTGACTCAAAACACCAACAACTTTTTCATACGGATTCCGAATTGGGTGATTCTTTTTTTGTTGGAAAGTAGATTTAGTGGTCTTTCCAGCCCAGTTGGAATCACCTTAAAATCAGTCCGGAGCATTGAGTTATCAACGAAATAACCTGGCACTGCACCAGAATCCGAGTCAAACTACAAGTCCAAAGGTGTTGCATCACCTCCACTTTGGCCCATGAGCCTTGTACGACCTAGGGTTAGTTTTAGGCTGCCTTGGGACGTCCTCCCACCTCCTTGACCGTCACCCCTTGCTCCTATATAAGTAGATCCATCTAGTAGGTTTTCCCTTGGGATTTGTTTAGTTAAAAGTTAGCCATTGCAACTTCGTGTACTTTGTTCGAGTCCAACAACCAGACCAAGACCGCTTACGGATCCCCACCTGTATTAGTTCTTCATATATATTCGCAATATTCAGATTGCTTTATCATATTTTTGCTTGTTTTTCGATTGCTTGCTGGAATAGACCTTCGTGGTCACGTTGATCGTGCTCCGGCGTGGTCAATAACCTCTCGGAGTTGGTTTAGCGATTGCTAAGGCGCAACGACGTGCACGTTTGTAGACGGATCGTCAAAGTCGTCTCCACCAAATCGATAGTTATCATCTCATCGAAAGATCGGGACACCTCCCCCTCTATCATAATGCCTCGTGCTGATGGTCCTTTTAAGGTGTTGGAGAAAATAAATGATAATGCATATAAACTTGAGCTGCCTGCAGATTTTGGGGTTAGTCCCACTTTTAACATTGCGGATTTGAAGCCTTATTTGGGTGAGGAAGATGAGCTTCCGTAGAGGACGCCTTCATTTCGAGAAGGGGAGGATGATGAGGACATCAATACCATTGTTACACCCACAGCCCCTACTGCTACATATACTGGACTAATTACTAGAGCTCGCGCACGCCAATTAAATTATCAGGTACTTTCGTTTCTTGGTAATGATTCTAATGTTCATGGGAATATGATGCTGCCTAAATTGGATACATTTGTTTTGCTTACAAATGAAGGGCCCAGCTTTGAGAAGGATGAACATTGGAGCAAGAACAAGCATGGAGATGATGGCATGCGCAAGGGGAACAAGAACGGAGTTACAAGTGATGATTTCAGGACTTTGAAGCCACCATAATGGGTGCATGAAGCCTTTGACGAAATATACAAGATGCCACTTTATAAATTTCGTTCCGAGGCTATTCTAGGTGCTGCGTCACCTTATTATTGGGCCAGGCCCATGTAATTTCGAAATACATAAGTATAGGCTATTTTTAGAGTCCGTATGTGTGGGGAAACAAGAGATAGGGTTGATTTCGGACCCCTTCACCAAGGGCCACGAAATTCCCCCCCTCTTCCTCCATATATATAGCCCTTAGGGCACCGTTTAGACTTTGGGTTTTGATTAGATTAAAGTTCACCATAGCTGCAACTTTGCGTACTTCGTTTGTGTTCAATGACCAGACAAAGGCGTCACAGAACCCCACCTTGATCAATAATGCTTTCCTCCTATATTCGCAATATCCAGATTGCAATCTTAGTTTCTTGCTTGTTCTTCATTTGCCTGCAGAAACAGACCTTCGTGGTCAGGTTGCTCTCGCTCCGGCGTGGTCAATAACATCTCGAAGTTGGTTTAGCGATTGCTAAGGCGCGATGTCGTCGCACGTTCGCAGTCGGATCGTCAAAGTCGACTTCCTCCAAAACGATAGCCACCATCTCATCAAAAAACGGGACACCTTTGCCTCTATCAGCAAGCACAAGATGCTTATCCAAAAGATGTAGAATGAGATATAAATCATGCATGTGAGCAAATTCATTCGAGGCATGCACAAAGGTGTTGTGAATATGATGAATGTGACCATTGTGCAAAATGATGTCATAATGGGATGGTGGATCAAAAGCATGAACATGGCAATGGATGCTCAATATTTATATGTTATCATGCAATTGATGGTGGAAAATATGATCATGATGTATGAATATGCCATCAAGGAAGATCACAACAAATTTTCTAAGGAAGTGAACAATCTCATATATCATGGATGACATGGGAATACAAGATGCAACAAGGCAATCATAATGTGAGTCAATCCATGCATGGGGTGCAAACTTGTGGTGAGTATGATATGTCCATCGAGCATGACATGTATGAACACAATCAACAAATATGGAGGTGTTGGAGTACCAATGCTCGATGTCGTGGCAAGAGTGGAGGTTCGAAGGTGCATCCAATAAGTCCAAGCGCTCCTCAATGTGAAGGTCCATAGATCCAATCTCCAATGTCGCTCCTTCATCCAATAGATGTAACATGTACACAACAAGAAGGAAACAACAATGAAACAGTGACCCGTCCAATATGCGTTTTTGAGGGTGGCTCAAAGAGAAGGAGTTCACCTTTATGAGGATGTCGAAAATGTTGGTGTCACGCATCATATAGACCTTTGCATGACCAATATGGCTCATGATGGTACCGCCTTGTGAATCCTCCAAAATGAAAGGACATGAAAAACACTCGGAAAAACAAATGAGGTTAGCTTTTGTGCAAAACCTATCATTCATGTGGTAAGATACCCAACAAGTGTATGCATCATTCTCATCATAAGAAGGTACAAGGGAGCATTTCATAGTATGGAGGCATATGATGCAAGAACAACCAAATACAAGAGGCTCAAGTAAACAAGCATGCATCACAAGTAAGGTGTCAAAGTATCCAAGATCAATAAGCATAGTATGGTTGCACTCAATACAAGTGGATATGAAAGAGGCAACTAATGGATACAAGAGACAATGATCAAGATATATAATGTGACAGGCGATGTCTACTACACAACCTTCTTCTTGTAGACGTTGTTGGGCCTGCAAGTGCACAGGTTTGTAGGACAGTAGCAAATTTCCCTCAAGTGGATGACCTAAGGTTTATCAATCCGTAGGAGGTGTAGGATGAAGATGGTCTCTCTCAAGCAACCCTGCAACCAAATAACAAAAATTCTCTTGTGTCCCCAACACACCCAATACAATGGTAAATTGTATAGGTGCACTAGTTCGGCGAAGAGATGAAGATACAAGTGCAAAATAGATAGTAGATACAGGTTTTTATAATCTGAAATAATAAAAACAGCAAGGTAACGAGCGATAAAAGTGAGCGTCAACGGTATTGCAATGATAGGAAACAAGGCCTAGGGTTCATACTTTCACTAGTGTAAGTTCTCTCAACAATAATAACATAGATAGAACATATGACAAGCCCTCAATATGCAACAAAGAGTCACTCCAAAGCCACTAATAGCGGAGAACAAACGTAGAGATTATGGTAGGGTACGAAACCACCTCAAAGTTATTCTTTCGGATCGATCTATAAAAGAGTTCGTACTAGAATAACACATTAAGACACAAATCAACCAAAACCCTAATGTCACCTAGATACTCCATTGTCACCGCAAGTATCCGTGGGCCTGATTATACAATATGCATCACACAATCTTAGATTCATCCAACCAACATAAAAGTACTTCAAAGAGTGCCCCAAAGTTTCTACCGGAGAGTCAAGAATGTGTGCCAACCCCTATGCATAGGTTCCCAAGTGTCACGAAACCCGCAAGTTGATCACCAAAACATACATCAAGTGGATCAATAGAATAACCCATTGTCACCACAGTTATCCCACGCAAGACATACATCAAGTGTTTATAAAAGACTCAATCAGATAAGATAACTTCAAAAGGGGAAACTCAATTCATCACAAGATAGTAGAGGGGGAGAAACATCATAAGATCCAACTACAATAGCAAAGCTCGGGATACATCAAGATCGTGCCATAGAGGAACACGAGAGAGAACATGAGAGAGAGTGGTCAAATACATAGCTACTGGTACATACCCTCAGCCCCGAGGGTGAACTACTCCCTCCTCGTCATGGATAGCGTTGGGATGATGAAGATGGCCTCTGGTGATGGGATCCCCTGCCGGCAGGGTGCTGGAACAGGGTCCCGATTGGGTTTTGGTGGCTACAGAGGCTTGCGGCGGCGGAACTCCCGATCTATCTTCTGTTCTGGAAGTTTTAGGGTACGTAGGTATATATGGGTGCAGGGGGTACTTCGGTGGACCTCCGGGTTGCTCACGAGGTAGGGGGCCCGCCCAGGGGGGGCGCACCCTCCCCCCTCATGGACAGCCCGGGACTCGCCTGGCGTGCACTCCAAGCCCATCAGGTTGGTTTCCTTCCAAAATTAACTTCTCCAATTGATTTCGTTCCGTTTTGACTCCGTCTGATATTCCTTTTCCTCGAAACACTGAAATAGGCATAAAAACGGCAAATCTGGGCTGGGCTCCGGTTAATAGGCTAGTCCCAAAAATAATATAAAAGTGGATAATAAAGCCCAATATTGCCTAAAACAGTAGATAAAGTAGCATGGAGCAATCAAAAATTATAGATACGTTGGAGACGTATCAAGCATCCCCAAGCTTAATTCCTGCTCGTCCTCGAGTAGGTAAATGATAAAAAAGAATTTTTGATGCGGAGTGATACTTTGGCATAATTTCAATGTAAATCTTCTTAATTGTGATATGAATATTCAGATCCGAAAGATTCAAGACGAAAGTTCATATTGACACAAAAATAATAATACTTCAAGCATACTAATCAAAGCAATCATGTCTTCTCAAAATAGCATGGCAAAAGAAAGTTCATCCCTACAAAATCATATAGTTAGGCTATGCTTCATTTTCGTCACACAAAGATGTTCCCAACTTCTATACCCCCGATGACAAGCCAAGCAATTGTTTCATACTTAAATAATCTCAAACTTTTTCAACCTTCACCCAAAACATGAGCGTGAGCCATGGATATAGCACTATGGATGGAATAGAATATGATGATGGGGATTGTGTGGAGAAGACAAAAAAGGAGAAAGTCTCACATTGACGAGGATAATCAATGGGCTATGGAGATGCCCATCAATTGATGTCAACATGAGGAGTAGGGATTGCCATGCAACGGATGCACTAGAGCTATGAATGCTCAACAAAAGAAAACTAGTGGGTGTGCATCCAACTTGCTTGCTCACGAAGACCTAGGGCATTCGAGGAAGCCCATCGTAGGAATATACAAGCCAAGTTCTATAATGAAAAATTCGCACTAGTATATGAAAGTGATAACACATGAGACTCACTACATGAAAAACAAGGTGCTACTTTGAAGCACAATATATGAGACTCACTACATGAAGAACAAGGTGCTACTTTGAAGCACAATATGAGACTCACTACATGAAGAACAAGGTGCTACTTTGAAGCACAAGTGTGGAAGAAGAGATAGTAGCATTGCAATTTTTATTTTGTTTTTTTTATTTTCTTTTTTTTGGGCCTTTCTTTTTTTTGGCCTTTTTTATTTGGGCAATGCTCTAATAATGATGATCATCACACTTCTATTGATTACAACACAAGGGTTACAACTCGAAACTTAGAACAAGATATGACTCTATATGAATGCCTCCGGCGGTGTACCGGGATGGTGCAATGAATCAAGAGTGACATGTATGAAAAATAATGCATGGTGACTTTGCCACAAATACGATGTCAACTACAAGATCATGCAATGGCAATATGACAAAAGTAATGCATGTCATGATGATGATGGTGGAAGTTGCATGGCAATATATCTTGAAATGGCTATGGAAAGGCCATGATAGGTAGGTATGGTGGCTGTTTTGAGGAAGATATAAGGAGGTTTATGTGTGATAGAGCATATCATATCACAGGCTTTGGATGCACTGGCGAAGTTTGCACCAACTCTCAAGGTGAGAAAGGGCAATGCACGGTACCAAAGAGGCTAGCAATGGCAGAAAGGTGAGAGTGCGTATAATACATGGACTCAACATTAGTCAAAATAACTCATATACTTATTGCAAAAATTTAGAAGTCATCAAAAATTCATGTACTACACGCATGCTCCTAGGGGGGTAGATTGGTAGGAAAAGACCATCGCTCGTCCCCGACCGCCACTCATAAGGATGCACAAGACAGGTACACTTCATGTTTCAAATTTGTTACACAACTTTAACCATACGTGCATGCTACGGGACTTGCAAACTTCAACACAAGTATTTCTCAAATTCATAATCACCCAACTAGCACGACTTTGATATTATCACCTCCAGATTTTAAAACAATTATCAAGCATCGAACTTATCTTAGTATTCAATTCAGTAAAAAGAAAGTTTCACATATCTTGAACACCAAGTATATTAAAATTAAGAAAATTATCATGCTATTAAATACTCTCAAAATAATATAAGTGAAGCATGAGAGTTCATCTATTTCTTCAAAACAAATCCACCACCGTGCTCTAAAAGATCTAAGTGAAGCACTAGAGCAAAAATTATCACGCTCAAAAGATATAAGTGAAGCTCATAGAGTATTCTAGCAAATTCCAATTCATGTATGGCTCTCTCTCAATAAAGAATATCAGATCTTGATACTTATTCAAACAGCAAGCAAAGCTAAAGAAAACTACAATGCAAGGATAGCACGACTCATGTGAAGAAGCAAAAACTTAGGCTCAACCGATACTAACCGATAGTTGTTGAAGAAGAAAGGTGGGATGCCTACCGGGGCATCCCCAAGCTTAGATGCTTGAGACTTCTTGAAATATTATCTTGGGGTGCCTTGGGAATCCCCAAGCTTGAACTTTTGTGTCTCCTTAATTCCTCTCATATCATGGTTTCTCTTTTTATCAAAAGCTTCATTCACAACAAACTCAACAAGAACTCATGAGATAGGTTAGTATAAACCAATGCAAAACCTTATCATTTTCTACTGTAAAAAATCACTAAAATTATTATTCAACATTTAATGCTAAATGCCTCTGCATATTTAATACTCCTATCATCAAATAGAATCATTAAGCGAGCAAACATATGCAAACAATGCAACCATAACAGCAATCTGCCAAAACAGTACAGTCTGTAAAGAATGCAAGAGTATCAATACTTCTCTGACTCCAAAAATTATGATCTAAAATTCCCACTGTACTAACTTTATCAGAGCTCAGTATGCAAAAATATTCAACGTTAGACCATTCTCTGACTTTTCTAGGGAATTTTTGCAACAGCGGTAAACTTTCTGTTTTCAAACAGCAACATGCCTACAAACAAAATTAGCATGGCAAAGGCTATCCTTGACTTTTTTATTGAAACTAAAGATGCAAAACATTATTCTAACTAACAGCAAGCAAAAACTAACAAAATAAAATGACGCTCCAAGAAAAACACATATCATGTGGTGAATAAAAATATAGCTCCAAGTAAAGTTACCGGTGAACGAAGACGAAAGAGGGGATGCCTTCCGGGGCATCCCCAAGCTTAAACTCTTGGTTGTCCTTGAATATTACCTTGGGGTTCCTTGGGTATCCCCAAGATTAGGCTCTTGCCACTCCTTATTCCACAGTCCATCGAATCTTTACCCAAAACTTGAAAACTTCAACCACACAAAACTCAAAACAAAACTCGTAAGCTCCGTTAGTATAAGAAAATAAAACCACCACTTAGGTACTGTAATGAACTCATTCTGAATTCATATTTGTGTAATATCTACTGTACTCCAACTTATCTATGGTTCATACCCTTCGATACTACTCATAGATTCATCAAAATAAGCAAACAACACATAGAAAACAAAATCTGTCAAAAACAGAACAGTCTGTAGTAATATGTATAAAATGTGTACTTCTGGAACCCCAAAAATTATGAAATAAATTTCTGGACCTGAGTAATTTGTCTATGAATCATATGCAAAACGAATCAACCTAAAATGACTCTCCAGTAAAAAATGGCAGCTAATCTCGTGAGCGCTAAAGTTTCTGTTTATCACAGCAAGATCACATAAACTTCACCCAAGTCTTCCCAAAGGTTCTACTGGGCACTTTATTGAAACAAAAGCTATAAAACATGATTACTACAGTAGCATAATAATGTGGACACACAAAAACAGTAAGGATAAATATTGGGTTGTCCCCCAACAAGAGCTTTTCTTTAATGCCTTTTAGCTAGGCATTATGATGGAGAGGATGCTCACAAAAAAGATAAGAATTGAAGCATAACAAGAGCATCATGAAGCATATGACTAGCACATTTAAGACTAACCCACTTCCTATGCATAGGGATTTTGTGACCAAACACTTATGGGAACAATAATCAACTAGCAGAGGATGGCACAACAAGCATAGCTTCAAGAATTTAAGCACATAGAGAGGAAACTTGACATTATTGCAATTCCTACATGCATATGTCCCTCTCTGATAATAATTTTTAGCAGCATCATGAATGAATTCAACAATATAACCAGAACCTAAAGCATTCTTTTCATGATCTACAAGCATATAATTTTTAATACTCTCCACATAAGCAAAATTCTTCTCATTCGGAATAGTAGGAGTATCATAAGAGACTTGAACACTAAAAATTGTTTCCACATTAAAAGAGTAATGTTCAGAAAAAGGGTAATCATAATCATGACAAGATTTGTAAATATAATCATCACTACTTTTTATAGCATAAGTTTCATCAAAATAATCATCATAAGTAGCAACTTCGTTCTCATCATAATCGATTGAAACCTCTCCCAAGATAGTGGAATCACTAAATAAAGTTGACACTCTTACAAATCCACTTTCATATTCATCACAATAAAATTCAACATCCTCCAAAATAGTGGGATCACTACTTCCTAGAGTTGACACTCTTCCGAACCCACTTTCATCAATATAATCATCATAGGTAGGAGGCATGCTATCATCATAACAACTTTGCATATCAAAACTTGGGATGCTAAAAATATCATCTTCATTAAACATAGCATACCCAAGCTTGGGACAAACATTAATTCCAGAAAATATATTCTCAAATATTTCATCCTCATCAAACATAGCTTCCCCAAGCTTCAGCCCTTTCAAATCATAAGCATAATCACTCTCATCATTAAAAATATTGATAGCACCAATAGTATAGCAATTATCATCATCACAATGAGTAGTAGGAGCAACATCATTTGGGAGGGATACCTTTCTACCTTTGTTGCTCCTTCTTTTCTTTTTCTTCTTCACATTATGTGTGGGTTCAACCTTCCTCTTTGAGCTCCTTATTGACGAGATTGGTTGAATAGAAAGCTCCTCCTCGTTACCTGATTCATCATAATAAATAATAGGAGGATATTGGGAAGTCTCTTCCCTTTCATTAGTATTCTCATCATCTTCTATTTGTTTTGTTTTCTTTATGTAATTGGCAATATAAGGATTTTCAATGCAATTCACCGCACAATACATATAAATCTTCACTAGATCAAAATCAAGAAATCTATCAAGACTAAATTTTGGAATACCCTCAGTTATACATTTCATTTCTTCATAACCCAAAAGAAGGCTAAGCTCTTTACGATGCTCAAGGGTAATCAAATTATCACAATATTTGGACACGACACGATCATGAAACAAATAGCATTGGAGCTTTAAATGACTATGTTCATTGCAAAGTTCACGAGGAGTGCGAAAAATATTGAATCTTTCAGCACATTCATCTAGCTCTTCTTGCAACATTTTGGTTTCTAAGTACTTATGCCTCTTGCAATAAATATATTCTCTATTTGGTGTGTTCATGCAAACATGCACTCCACAAAAGTTGACATGCTCATAAGAGATATTTTCATCATAACTAGTGCAATCATCATTAGCATCATGGATATTCAAAGAATTCGTACTAACAACATTGCAATCATGCTCATCATTCAAAGATTTAGTGCCAAACATTTTAGAGATTTCTTCTTCTAGCACTTGAGCACAATTATCATTTCCATCATACTCACCAAAGTAGTTTTCTTTTATAAACTTGACTAGTGCTTAAGAAACAAAAAGATTCAATTGCAAGATCTAAAGATATACATTCAAGCACTCACCTCCCCGGCAATGGCGCCAGAAAAGAGCTTGATGTCTACTACACAACCTTCTTCTTGTAGATGTTCTTGGGCCTGCAAGTGCACAGGTTTGTAGGACAGTAGCAAATTTCCCTCGAGTGGATGACCTAAGGTTTATCAATCCGTGGGAGGCGTAGGATGAAGATGGTCTCTCTCAAACAACACTGCAACCAAATAGCAAAGAGTCTCTTGTGTCCCCAACACACCCAATACAATGGTAAATTGTATAGGTGCACTAGTTCGGCGAAGAGATGGTGATACAAGTGCAATATGGATGGTAGATGTAGGTTTTTGTAATCTGAAATTATAAAAACAGCAAGGTAACGAGCGATAAAAGTGAGCATAAATGGTATTGCAATGATAGGAAACAAGGCCTAGGGTTCATACTTTCACTAGTGTAAGTTCTCTCAACAATAATAACATAGATAGAACATATGACAAGCCCTCAATATGCAACAAAGAGTCACTCCAAAGCCACTAATATCGGAGAACAAACGTAGAGATTATGGTAGGGTACGAAACCACCTCAAAGTTATTCTTTCGGATCGATCTATAGAAGAGTTCGTACTAGAATAACACCTTAAGACACAAATCAACCAAAACCCTAATGTACCCTAGATACTCCATTGTCACCTCAAGTATCCATGGGCATGATTATACGATATGCATCACACAATCTCAGGTTCATCCAACCAACATAAAAGTACTTCAAAGAGTGCCCCAAAGTTTCTACCGTAGAGTCAAGAACGTGTGCCAACCCCTATGCATAGGTTCCCAAGTGTCACGAAACCCGCAAGTTGATCACCAAAACATACCTCAAGTGGATCAATAGAATAACCCATTGTCACCACGGTTATCCCAAGCAAGACATACATCAAGTGTTCATAAAAGACTCAATCCGATAAGATAACCTCAAAAGGGGAAACTCAATTCATCACAAGAGAGTAGAGGGGGAGAAACATCATAAGATCCAACTACAATAGCAAAGCTCGGGATACATCAAGATCGTGCCATAGAGGAACACGAGAGAGAACACGAGAGAGAGAGAGAGATCAAACACATAGCTACTGGTACATACCCTCAGCCCCGAGGGTGAACTACTCCCTCCTCGTCATGGATAGCGCCGGGATGATGAAGATGGCCTCCGGTGATGGGATCCCCCTCCGGCAGGGTGCCGAAATAGGGTCCCGATTGGTTTTTGGTGGCTACAGAGGCTTGCGGCGGCGGAACTCCCGATCTATCTTCTGTTCTAGAAGTTTTAGGGTACGTGGGTATATATGGGTGCAGGGGTACGTCGGTGGACCTCCGGGTTGCTCACGAGGTAGGGGGCGCGCCCGGGGGGGCGCGCCCTCCACCCTCGTGGACAGCTCGGGACTCCCCTAGTGTGCACTCCAAGCCCATCAGGTTGGTTTCCTTCCAAAATTAACTTCTCCAGATGATTTCGTTCCGTTTTGACTCCGTCTGATATTCCTTTTCCTTGAAACACTAAAATAGGCATAAAACAGCAAATCTGGGCTGGGCCTCCAGTTAATAGGTTAGTCCCAAAAATAATATAAAAGTGAATAATAAAGTCCAATATTGCCTAAAACAGTAGATAAAGTAGCATGGAGCAATAAAAAATTATTGATACTTTGGATACGTATCAAGAGGCATGAGCATATATGTCATCAACCCAAGAAAGCAAGTAATAGTGGAACATGGGTGATGAAACATAGCAAGCAATCATAGCGATCAAGTCAAGCAAGCTAGTAGAGCGAAGATGCAACATACTAGGAGGAATCATGGCAAGCATGTCATTGGTGCAAATAGTGTGCAAGAATAATTCACATGACATAGCACAAGCATGAAAGCAAGATATGAGGAAAATAGCATGAATGTATTGGTGAGAAGCCATATGTAAATAGCAATGGGTCATCATGACTCTCCCAACACAACAAGCATTAATAGCATGGGGCACAAAGAAATCATGGCAATAGCAACAAGGATCTCCACCAAGCATGCAAATACACAGAGGAGTAGCATAATGGTGAATCATGGGTAGATGCAAGCAAGGGTCACAATTGCATGGCAAAGTCATAGGAGCAAGCATAACATGCAAAGTGAACACAATAATATGGGCATAATGAGACAAGTGGTAAATAGCCCATAGCCGTGTGAGAGACAAGTAAAAGATATGCGCGTAGTCGTTGCACGGAGAGAACGGTGGTAAGGACAATTCACGTGATCCCAAAGCATCGTTGCTCTCAAGAGCTCATTTCGTCAACTCGTGGGATTGAGAGGTTGACGAGTATACATGAGTATCTACACAAAACAAAGACAAAGGAAAAATTGTGTGTGCATGGTATATGGACACATCATCCATCATGATGTGCACGTGCATGTGTCGGTTAGCACAAAATATCAAATGCTCAAATAAATGAGATGCGTTATATAGAAACATGTCATCCATCATGAGAGGTTTATTATTATGTATGACATAATGGAGACTCAAAGGATGTAATGCATCATGAGAAATATCTAGAGCATTGTTATTCATGGAATGCATGTGGTGTACACTATCATGGGAATCATGCAAAGTATTAAATGCATCAAGATCTCCTAATATGTATGAGGAAACTATGGGGGTCTCCTCATGAGCATGAGTAGCAACATCACGTGGAGAATATTGACAACATCCAAAACAATGCATATTTGGAACAATGTGATCATGGCATGGCATAGTAGATGAATTGTGCAAATCATGTAAAGGAAGCATGGAAATATCATCACATGAAAAACAAAAGCCAATGGCCATCATCTCGTCATCTATGCCATAAGTGCAAATGGGATTTATTTTAAACGGGCATACATAGTTACTATGTTGAGATTGAAATGATGCAATATGGGAGATCTCACTCATAGCATATGACAAGTTCAATGGGTTCTCAAACATGATGTGGCCAAAAGAATTTTCACATGATATCCTATGGAGCATAGCATCACAACTAGGCAACTCAACATGCTCATCATCATATTCATCATAAATAGGTAAGTCTAGGCATGAAGAAGTCTCACTAGCATGAAGCATGGCAATAGGTGTGTCAACATCATGGGAGCAATCGATGTCAAGATAGTCCACTAGTGGGACAAGAGAAGTACCATCACCTATGTTACCTTTGGAGCGTCGCTCATGTGTTGTAGGTGAGGTGTCGAGGATCCACTCGTTGTCATCTTTGTCTTGATGGAACCATGTGGGGGGTGCATCATCATCCACCATGGCCATCGGTTTTCCCATTGGAGGGAAGGACTCATCGAGGGTAGGCATGTCGTCATGTAGGAGACCTAGCACCAAAGTAGAAAACGCACTAGGAGTAGAGGTTAAGTCGTTAGAAATCATAGTGGCCTCACATGTCGTGTTAACTACCTCACTCGCTAAGTGTTGTGGATCACTCACTCCCTCAAGGATGCTCTCACCCACATGGTTGGTGGAGTCACTCAAATGGCGCTCAACCTCACATAGGATGTGTGGCATGCTCTCATGTGTGGGGCTAGTGGTGGTCACACTCATTCTCTCATAGGAAATGCTCTCAATGTCATATATGGTGGATTCACTCATCGCACTCATGGGGTGGTGGCTCTCCTCACATGACAAATGGGGAATCTCAACATATGTGGGTGTCGGAGAGATGTAGGTGCAAATGTCTCCATGCACGGTCGCGTAACTTGACTCGGAGTATGAGTCCAATATGGGCACCGTCTTCATGTTGTTGAAGAGGTTCGTGCTCGTCACCGTAATCGAAGGGGATGGCCCTTGCTTGACATTCTTGTCGCCGTCTTGTTGTTGGAGGCCCATATGATGTGGCACCTCATAGCTCGTCTCCATGACCGAAGGGAGTTTCCCATGCTCGGCCATCTTCCTTGAGGGGCTTCCGAAGATGGAAGTGTCACCCTCGCTCGTAGGTGGTCGGCTTGGACTTGAAGAAGTCGTTGTAGGCGTACTCGTGGGAAGTAGGCGAAGATGCCGTACGTCCAAAGGCGAAGATGCCTTGGTAGCACTTGGCGAAGATGCCGAAGTGGTTGTTGTAGCCGTAGCATCGTCTTGGTGGTGCTCGTCTTGCTGTCTTCTTTTGTTCTCTTGAAGCTTGGACTTGGCGTGAAGTAGGTCTTGTTGGGACTTGTTCATTTGTGCTTGTGGAGCATCTTCATGATGATGATGTCGTTGTCGTGGTTGAGCATGTATTAGATGTCGTGTGTCATCGTCGTGCACATGTTGCGTGGAGGTGACTTTACCTTCATGATGATGTTGATCACGAATGTGATGGTGGTCGCCATGTAGATGTGGACGTGGACGAATTGCGCTTGCATCGTTTTCGCACTCCGAAGACTTGTGGCTTGAATGTCGCCGCCTTGAAGATGATGAAGGGGAAGAAGACTTGATCAAGGCTTTAATCTCCTCCATCCTTGCATCTTGCTCGTCTTTATGTGCGGAAAGCTTCTTGTTGATGTAGTCCCTTTTCCTTGCTTCGGAGTGACGAATGTCGATGGAGAAGTTCTCCATGCGCTCTCGCAATCATGATTGTGCGCCTTGCATTTGTCATTGTAGATCGAAGATGGACGCTTTGGAGATGTAGTTGTTCACGCTGTCGTTGTTGTCATAGACCGGAGAGGAAATGCCTTGCCTATCCATCACAAGACTCAAGCAAATATGAGTGGGAGAAAGAGAAGAACTATACCAAATGTACCTTGACCAATGTTGAAGATGGATCAATGATCACTCAAATGTGTAACAAGGAAATAGCACAATTGGTACCAATTCTTATCGGTTCTCACACCTACACAAGTAAAGCTTATAGTGGAGCTCGGTGAGGATAGTGGCACAAAAATTTAATGCAAAATGTTAGCAAGAGTCAATGATGTTGAAAGAGATTCACAAATTTGCAAGCGAAACAAGTAGACCAATAGCAATATGGATGGCACACGGAAATGCACACACAGATAGATAAATGGGGTCGTGCAACCAAGGAATGAGCACAAAATGTGGAATCCATGGAAAACGCTCGTGTTGCACAACTCAAGAGAGATGCTAGCACGATTGCTCAATAGGCGGATACAACACTTGTGCACAACCTATAAGACGCAAAATGTAGCAACATTTATCCCAAGTATGCTATGTATGTATTGTTCCCGGTGTTCCTCTCAAGATGATCCAAGATGATCAGATATGACAATCTTATATGCAATGTGGTATGATGCTATGGCACTTGCTTACAAGCTTCTTTGCTCTCTCTTTTTCTTTGCTTAAAAGCTTATTCTTCTTTTTTTTGTATGGCCACTTTTGCACAATGCACAAACCAAGATAGCAATTGTGTATATGCGGGAACAAACTTGTGACACAAGATATGATACCAATATATGCACCACTAAGATATGGTATGTATGCTATGGGAAGTATGATCACTAATGTGCACCAGTAACGTTGCCGGCAATAGTCAAATGGCTAGTCTCGATAGGCAAGTGACGCAAAATGGGCTAGCGGTTAACAATGCAATAGCATGGGGAATATACAATGGAGGGATACCATGATACCAAGATGATATGGAGGTTACTATCGAGGGTTTCTCGTTTGTACGCCACGGATGGATGATGGTGAAGTGGTCAAAGTCTATGACAACCTCGAGGTGATGATGAGAGGCGGTGTTGTCGATGTCGACCCGTTCCTTGTTAGCCGAAACACCCTAGGAAACAGAAAAAAACCGCAAACTCAAAATCTCAAACGTCAAATGTCAAAATGGTGGTAGCAGAAAGCGGTGGTGGTTTGCACTTGGCAATGCGGAAGTGGAATGATGGGCTATACACGTGTCGGAGTTGAAGTTGTCGTCCCTAAGTAGCTGAAACACCTTAGGAGACATAAGCCACAACTCAAACAAGCTCAAACAAAATTGGGTTAGGTTAGGTTGGTGAAATGTATGGTGGTCAAGGTTATGTGGAAATGGAGGAGGTGGTTGATGAATAAGCAACCATCCCTAAGTAGCCGAAACATCTTAGGAGACTCAAATCACTACTCAAGCAACCACTAATGCTATGGCAAGCAAAATGGATTAGGTTGCGGAAGTCGGTGGTGGTGTAGCGGATGATTTTGTGGAAGCCCTAGGCAAAGATGCAAACATTCCAAAATTTGATGGAGTCAAATGGTGATGGTGGTATTTTTGTGGGATGGGGGATGTCAATAGCTTCAAAACGAGCTAAAGAACGTCAAACTCGGACTCCGGATAAATTAGTTATGGTCAAAACGGTGAAACATGAAAAGCTGAAATGACAGCAGGCGGACATACGGGGGTTTGGCCTGATGTCCAGAACCTTGCGCGAAAATACGCTCCAGGAGCCGGATGTCCGGGCTAATGGCCGGATTTTTGGGATAGCCGGATGTCCGGGGGTCGGGCCGGATGTCCGGGCTCCAAATCCGAGAATGAACTCAAGGAACTCAATTTTGGGGCGGAAATTGATGGTTTATGAGGATGAAGATGATCAAGTCTTTTTTGATGAGGATTCGAGCCCCGCTCTCGTTGTCTCCAAGGTCTTCTCTTCAACATCAACAAGAATAAGACCAACGATGCCACATCTTCCACACAAAGGCCGGCATCAATGGAAGGTCCGTCAAGGTCATCATCGATGGAGGTAGTTGTCACAACTTGGGAAGTGAAGAACTATGCTCCAAGCTTCTATTGGTCAAGATGAAGCACCCGCACCCCTACAAAGTCCAATGGCTAAGTGACTCCGGCACTACACGAGTTGAGCATACGGTCCAAGTCTCCTTCAAAATTGGTGCATATGAAGACACCTTGGAGTGTGATATCGTCATAATGTCCGTTTGCCACCTCCTTCTTGGTCGACCATGGCAATTCGACCGTGGTGTCATCCACAATGGGCGTACCAATCACTATAGCTTGAAGATGAAAGGGAAGGAGTATGTACTACGACCTATGTCTCGTAGTCAAGTGATATCCGACAAGCAAGCCACCCATCGTGGAGAGAAGAGTGAGAATGATGAGGACATCAATACCATTGTTACACCCACATCCCATGGTGCTATACATACTGGACCAATTACTAGAGCCTGCGCACGCCAATTAAATTACCAGGTACTTCAGTTTCTTGGTAATGATTTGAATGTTCATGAGAATATGATGCTGCCTAAATTGGAAACATTTGTTTTGCTTACAAATGAAGGGCCTAGCTTGGAGAAGTATGAACATTGGAGCAAGAACAAGCATGGAGATGATGGCATGTGCAAGGGGAACAAGAACGGAGTTACAAGTGATGATTTCAGGATGTTGAAGCCACCATAATGAGTGCATGAAGCCTTGGACGAAGTATGCAAATGCTACTTCATAACTTTCGTCCAGAGGCTATTCTAGGTGCTGTGTCACCTCATTATTGGGCCAGGCCCATGTATTTTTGAAATACTTGAGTATAGGCTGTTTTTAGAGTCCGTATGTGTGGGGAAACAAGAGATAGGGTTGGTTTCGGACCCCTTCCCCAAGGGCCACAAAATTCCCCCCTCTTCCTCCATATATACAGCCCTTAGGGCGTCGTTTAGACTTTGGGTTTTGTTTAGATTAAAGTTTGCCATAGCTGTAACTTCGCGTACTTCGTTTGTGATCAATGATCAGACCAAGACGTCATAGAACCCCATCTTGATCAATAAAGCTTTCATCTTATATTCGCAATATCCAGATTGCAATATCAGTTTCTTGCTTGTTCTTCGTTTGCTCACAGGAAACAGACCCTCGTGGTTAGGTTGATCATGCTCCGGCGTGGTCAATAACCACTCGGAAGTTGGTTTAGCGATTGCTAAGGCGCAACGTCACGCACGTTTATAGTCGGATCGTCAAGGTTGATTCCCACAGACAACGATAGCCACTGTCGGTGTCAAAACCGGTGGATCTCGGGTAGGGGGTCCCGAACTGTGCGTCTAGGCGGATGGTAACAGGAGACAAGGGACACGATGTTTTACCCAGGTTCGGGCCCTCTTGATGGAGGTAAAACCCTACGTCCTGCTTGATTAATATTGATGATGTGTGTTACAAGAGTGGATCTACCACGATATCAAGGAGGCTAAACCCTAGAAGCTAGCCTATGGTATGATTGTTGTTCGTCCTAAGGACTAAAGCCATCCAGTTTATATAGACACCGGAGAGGGCTAGGGTTACATAGAGTTGGTTACAATGGTAGGAGATCTACATATCCGTATCGCCAAGCTTGCCTTCCACGCCAAGGAAAGTCCCATCCGGACACGGGACAGAGTCTTCAATCTTGTATCTTCATAGTCTTGGAGTCCGGCCGATGATGATAGTTCAGCTATCCGGACACCCCCTAGTCTGGAACTCCCTTAGTAGCCCCTGAACCAGGCTTCAATGATGACAAGTCCGGCGCGCATGTTGTCTTCGGCATTGCAAGGCGGGTTCTTCCTCCGAATAATTTATGGAAGATTGTGAACACTAGGATAGTGTTCGGCTCTGCAAAATAAATTCCACATACCACCGTAGAGAGAATAATATTACACAAGTTCAATCTGCTGATGTATTTTGTGGCGTGACGTCACACCATTACCAAGCCTTTACTCGAATTGTTTTTATTGTTCCACCTCCGCGTGTTTAGCGAGGCGGTTTCCTTGGCACGTCTTGTCGAAGCAGAGATCATGTTCCCCTTATTCCGGGATTCCCATCAATACGGACGTGGGTAACCCAACCCCGCCCGTTGCCACGCCCCCTCCATCGAAGGCGGGTTCCAAACGGTCACGGGGATGGCTCTTGGTATCATCCCTCTTTATAATGAGACCAAGGCCCGTTCTTTTCCTTCAATCCTCTATCGAATCCGTCCCTTGCCCCGAGTTCCAACACCCAGGGCTCCATATTTGGGTACCTTTGATCTTCGACAATGTCCGGCCCTGACCTACGAGGCCGGTGGATGCCCTCCTCCATCACGGAAGAGGACGTGCTAAAGCTAAGAGACGCCAGGTACTTAACCTACAAGATTTCGCATAGGCTGCCTGCCCGAGGGCAAGTTACTCCCACTCCCGAGCTTGGTGAGAGCGTCGTGTTCGTGTCTCACCTCCGTCGGGGTTTAGGCTTCCCGACGGATCCCTTCGTGAGGGGGCTCATGTTTTACTATCGGCTGGAATTCCATGACTTGGCTCCGGAGTCTATCCTCCACATCTCATCATTCATTGTCGTCTGCAAAGCCTTCCTCCGCACTACCTCTCACTTCGGCTTGTGGCTCAAAACCATCGACGTGGAGCCGAAGATGATTGAGGGGCGTCAGGCAGAGTGCGGCGGGGCGGTTATAAGCAAGAGGGCCGATGCTCCATGGCTCGAGGGCTATTTTCAGGAGGAGCTCGGCTCGTGGCAACAGGAGTGGTTCTATATCACCGCTCCCAGGGGCAGCAGGCAGAGGCTGCCGCCCGTCTTCCGCTCGGGCCCCCCAGAGCAGCTGACTTCGTGGGTCAACAAGGGGCGTGACTGGGGGCCGTCCAAGGACGTTCCCCTGTTGCAGGACCGGATTCGAGGCCTCCAAGAAAGGGAGATCAATCTGGCCGTAGTGGTACAGGTTACGTTGATCCGGCGCCTACTGCCCTGCAAACGTTGCCCCCTCCGCCTGTGGGAATTTAATACGGAGGGGCCACGAGCTCTTCAACACTTCATGGGTTTGACACCCGCGGAAATGTACGAGCTGTTCTTTGGATCGCAAGAGATGCGTCCGGAATTGACCGAGGATGCTGGCGTAAGCTGCAATCGCCCGGATAATAAAGTAAGTAGCCCTGTGTCCGGACACATCGTCCATTTATTTACTGTGGGTTTGCCTTTTAACCAGCTATCCTTTGGACAGGAGTGGATAGCACAAGCAAAACTGATACGGTGTCCGGCCCCCCTCCCTGAGACCACGCAGGATCCCGCGTTAATCAAAATGTTAGAGGTTGCACCTTTGGAGGAGGGCGAAGAAGGGCACATGGGACATACCACCTCCACCACGGAGGCTTTCAGTAAGGGAGGAATCGAGAGTCCCTCCTTCCAGGGGGAGAAGAGGACCGCTTCCGAAGACCCGGAGGCCAAGGCCTCAAAGCGGGGAAAGCAATCTGCACCGGAAGGTCCCGGGCCGGGAAGAGCCCCGACCGAACTGTCTCCTCGGAGGAATCAGCACTCTAGCGAGCCGTAAGTAAAAGGGGGAATTTTGTAATAGTGGACATACCTGTTTAATTTCTAAGGGTAACCGAAGTTTTCACCTTGTAGTTCGGACCTCAGCCCATCTCAACACAGCTCATCTTCGGGAGACCTTCGTCCGGAGATGATGGAGAGCGAAACGCCTCCATCTGCCGCCCCGTCGCGTGGGGCGGACGACCCTGAGGTGTCGTCGCAGAGGGTCTCCCCGAGTCCAGCGGGGCCAGGGAGTTCAGCCCCCATTGGAGTACGGCTGGTGGAGCTGCAGGATTTGCTTAAGAGGGCGTCCATCTCAGAAGATCACCGCACATTAATGGGTATGGTGATTGAAAGGATCTCGTCCGCCGAAAGCGGGTTGTGTGAGGCCGTCGGAAGTTTGCTGACGGGATTTGAGGTACGCAAAAAATGACATACCTTTTGACAGTTTTGCACATGAAGTGCGCCCTGTATAGATAGTAGCCCCTGAGACTTGGTATGCTGTCGAAAGCGGCAGCGTGCCGAGGATCATAATTTCCTGTGCAGGTGGCGGAACGTTCGGTGGCCAGCCGTACTGAAGGATTTGCCGAGCTGAAGAGGCAACTCAACATTGCGCATGTGGACATCTCGCTGGTCAATAAACGACTCGATGAATCACAAGGTATGTGGTTGCTCTGCGGTCGCCTAGTAAGGGAGCTGACGCCCATTCCTTACGATTTGTATGCCCGATGCAGATAGTGCTGCTGCTGTGGAAGGCCTTCGAGCAGAACTTGCTCGGGCCAAGGAGCAAGCCAGAAAAAGCGAGGCAGCTGCCTCGAAGGCAGCGGAAGAGCTAGAAGCCGAGAAGGCTGCTCACTGCCGAAGCAGGGAGGAGATGGCCGGAATGGTCACGAAATTAAAAGTTGCTACCGACCGCCTGGAGGTTCTTGAAGGAGAACGCCGAGTGGAGCAAGAGGACCTGAAGAAGGCCGACGCCGAAGCCAAGGATGCCCGTAGTGCGATGCGGACTATGAAGGAGGAACTTCGTCAGGTCGGAGACATTGTGGCTGGAAAGCCCTTTATGCTGCGTAGGAAGTTCACGGATCCGAAGTATGCTCAGCTGGGCCGATTGTACGGTGCGGAAGATCCTTATCTGGACTTGGCGGCGAGTGCGGCGGACGCAGTCGTGCACTTTTGAAGCCAGGAGGATCATGAAATGGAAGAGCTTTTCTGGTCTCAATTCCATAGTCCGGAGCGTCCACTTCCGTTGAGTGATCAGCTGCTTGAGTGGGCTGAGCTGAATAGATTGTCCAGACTATCCATGACGGATGTGGTCGCTCATCTGTGGCCGAAAAGGCCCAAGCCGAAGAGTTATTTTGGCTTGTTGCAGCAATTCCTTGGGGCTGTGCCGCATATTGGGGCGATGAAGTGGTCGGCATGCATAGAAGGTGCACGAATGGCTCTCGCCCATGGTAAGACAAACTGGGCAGAGATGGATGCCACCGCTATTGCATCCCGGGGTTCGGACAAAAGCCGATTCCCCACCGAGCACTATTTTGAGGAAGTCCTACCGGACGCTCGTATAATAGAGTCGCAGTGCTCGAAAGATGTTATGTTTGAATGACATGTATGATTTCTGAGATTATATTTACAATGCAATGACTTTTTATACTTGTGTGTTCAAGTATTGAACTATCTCCTGTGCGGTCGTATATGTATGTATAATCTGAAAGATGGCAGTCTTTGGCTTCAGCCCCCACGCACATGGTGCGGGGGTGTTTGCAAAAAGAAAAGCGCTTTTTCACACTTAATCCAACGTCTTTGTCCTTTTAAGGAGGTGATAGCATAGCAAACTAGGCAACCGGACTATAATGCTTTATCACTTTCACTTAGCCATAGGAGCTCGAATGTGGGGCTACTATATAGCCCCTAGTGGCACCGCTCTTCCTGAAATCGAGGCGCGTATGTGCCTGACCGGGAAGCGGTCCTTCGTCAAAGGGGAGGAATTCTAAACATTCCAATGGTCGATTGAGTGGTTGACCAGTCTCTCGCTATATCATGACCGTCAGTTTTCGGCTTTCTCTACTGAGGTGCTCGCCCGACCGAACCGGGGCACAATCGCAGTAGTTCTCCTGGTGCCGCGTTAGCCAATGATATGGAACGTAAGGCAGCAAAACACAGGAGCCGGGCAAACCCAACATTTGACGAAAGACATGATTCGGAGCTGATGCATATAAGGCCTAACTCGAGAGGCCGAACACTCCCTGAGGTGTTCGGTCTTTATGATACCGGGCAGAACAATGCCTTAAGCCCCTTGTGTCCAGGTACAGGCGGGAACTTCTGACGCGGACAATGCCAAAACGCCAGCCTCCTCCTCGGCTATGGTGGGGAACCGGGGGATGTGTATCAACAAGAGACAGTAAGAAAGGTTTACGCAGGGTCTTAATCTGAAAATAATCCTTGCAACGGGTCCCTGCTGCACGTCTGCGCCTGTGTCTCAGTTGTGCTGTATCCTGGACGGGTGTAGCACGTGCTTCATCTGAAAAAGAGAAGGACTTAGTTTCCAAGAAATATCATGCAGAAGTTGTATTAACATAGAATAAAATGAGGAAAGTTGAGCTTTATTGGCTCTCATCATTTATACACGCGGCCCCTTATGAAGGGGGTATGCGGCTGGGATGCCCCTTGTTTAGTTACGCCGGACTCGCCTAACCATGTCCGAGGTCCGAATGACCTGTTTTTAGGGGCTTTGACCTGCAAGGTCTGATTAGTGTGTGGCTGTTGAAGCAGTCTCACGTTCTCCGTGGTCAAGGAACATGCGGAGTTACTTTTTAACGAAATCATGCCACATTGACCGGGCATTCTTAAGCGTAAAAAATGCGTAATGTGGTATTGCATTAGGGCTGGCGGTAGCTGCGCGCCCTAGTAGTGCTTAAAGGCTACTATTTGAATGGGGCGATGTAGAGTGAGCTTTTCGCGACGGAGTTTGTCGGATGAGCCGAACACAACCTCTGGTGGTACCGAGCCTGTATAATTGGCTTAAAGGCCTGGCGTCACTCCTTTGAAGGAAGTGCTGCTACGGCGAATTTTGGTAGGGTCTATCCCCATTCTGCAGGCGGTGTCCTGATATAGCAGGTGCCGCGCTGTCTTTTCGTGTTATCACATGAAGTGAGTTCACTGTTTTGACTTCTAGTGGGAAAGTCTTTTCTTTTCCGGATTGCTGGTTTTGGGTTTCGTCACTTTCGCTTGGTGTGTCGAGCCCCTTGTGTTCGGCATTAAGTCGGTCGGACTGTTTGAAGACCCAACAATCTCTGTGGGTATGGTTTGCGGGCTTCCCGGAGGTGCCATGTATTTGACATAGTCTATCCAGAATCTTGTTTAGGTTGGATAGCTCGTCACTATTGTCCTTGAGGGGCAGTTTTTTGTTGTTCGGCCGAGAGCTTTTGAATCCGGCGTTGACCGCCGTACTATTCGGGCCATTTTCTTATTCTGGCGCTGATCTTTTCTGCGTCGTGATTTCCCATTTCCCTCCCTAACTTCGGATGTACTCGGGTCACTGGTACTGCATCTAGCCAGCCAGCTGTCTTCCCCCGCGCAAAAGCGGGTCATGAGGCTTGTTAGTGCGGCCATTGTTCTTGGTTTTTCCTGGCCGAGGTGTCTGGCAAGCCATTTGTCTTGGACGTTGTGTTTAAAGGCTGCTAAGGCTTCAGCGTCCGGACAGTCTACTATTTGGTTCTTTTTAGTGAGGAACCTGTTCCAGAATTTGCGTGCTGACTCTCCGGGCTGTTGAGTTATGTGACTTAAATCATCTGCATCCAGAGGGCGGACATAGGTCCCCTGAAAGTTTGCTCGAAATGCATCCTCAAGCTCTTCCCAACTTCCAATGGTATTTTCTGGGAGGCTTTTAAGCCAATGCCGAGCTGGCCCTTTGAGTTTGAGGGGTAGGTATTTTATGGCATGAAGATCGTCTCCTCTGGCCATATGTATGTGTAGGATGTAGTCCTCAATCCAGACTCCGGGGTCTGTTGTTCCGTCATATTCTTCTATGTTTACGCGTTTGAATCCCGCTGGAAATCCATGATCCAGTACCTCATCGGTGAAACATAGTGGGTGTGCGGCGCCCCTTTATTTGGGTGTGCCGTTGTCTTTGGATGCTCGGCGGGTTATGTTGCTTCCTGGAGTCTTCTTTTTTGGCCCATAAATAGATCTGACTGGGTCGTCCCTTTTCCGAGGATCTTTATGCTAATCGTGTGCCGGCTTGTGTGCGGCGCCCCTTGTTGCTCTTGGCCTGTCATCTGGTTGTCTATACGGCCAGGCGGCTTCTTTCTTTTTTGACTGTGGGGGCTCTAAGGCCTCCTCGTCAAATTCGGGCAACAGCTTGCACTTCGGGTAGCTCTTTGTCTGGTGACTAGCGCCATGTTTATCTGCGCTGTTAAGTACTTTGCTCCATCTCATTCTGAGTGCGTCCTCCGCTGTTTTGAGCTTTTGCTTTTGCTTCTTCAAACTTCTTGCAGTGGCGACGAGCCTTTTATGAAGATTCATATGCTCTGGTGATGTGAGATTATCTTCGCCGGGGATGGGTTGCTTGTCCAGTTCATGTCCGGCTGGCTGCTTGTTGACATGTGCGTCGTCCATTGCTTCGCCCTGCTCTAGGGCCAGGTCCGTATGGGTGCCGTTTTTATCGATGACGGTCTTCGGGCGGCGCTTGCGTCGCTGCTTTGGTTGTTTGTTGGGGGAGTTGTCCATCGCCACGTCCCGTTTTTCCTCATTATCGCTTCCTTTTGGTGTATCCACCATGTATACGTCATGAGTTGGGGTGGCTTTCCCGTGCCCGATGGGCGCTGGTTTTTGGTCGTCTCCGGCATCGTCGTCCATACCGTCGATGTCTTCGGAGTCATAGTTTAGCATGTCAGTTAGATCGTCGACAGCGGCTACCAAGTGGGTGGTGGGTGGGCTTTGAATTTCTTCGTCATCTGCATCCCAACCATCCTGGCCGCAGTCCGGCCAGGGCTCTCCTGATAACGAGAGATACTTTAGCGAACTCAGGATGTCGCCGAAAGGTGAGTGTTGAAAGATGTCCGCTGTGGTGAACTCCATGATCGGCGCCCAATTGGATTCGATCGGAGGGGGCGCGGGAGGTTCGGAGTCCGACAAGGAGTCCGGCACCTTGGAGTCACGAGCTTTATGAGGGACAAGGTCAGTGTTCGGCTCTATCGCCGTAGAGGTTGCAGCCCCCGAGGCGGTGTCTGGCCATCCGTCCTCGATCTGCGCAGCCGGCTCCGAATTGAAGATCAGAGCGAGTTCGAGTGCGGCCTCCAGGGTACTGTCCGGCTGCAGAGCTAAATCATGCCCGCCGTGACAGTGCGGCACGCTCGGCTGTGGCTCGAATCCATCGAGGATCAAGTCCCCGTGGATGTCAGCCGTGAAGTTCAAACTTCCAAACCTGACCTGACGGCCAGGGGCGTAGCTTTCGATCTGCTCCAGATGGCCAAGCGAGTTGGCCCGCAGTGCGAAGCCGCCGAATACGAAGATCTGTCTGGGGAGAAAGGTCTCACCCTGGACTGCGTCATTGATGATGGTCGAAGGAGCCATCGAGCCTATAAGTGACGACACAGAGGAACTCTCAATGAAAGCACCAATGTTGGTGTCAAAACCGGCGGATCTCGGGTAGGGGGTCCCGAACTGTGCGTCTAGGCGGATGGTAACAGGAGACAAGGGACATGATGTTTTACCCAGGTTCGGGCCCTCTTGATGGAGGTAAAACCCCACGTCCTTCTTGATTAATATTGATGATGTGTGTTAAAAGAGTGGATCTACCACGAGATCATGGAGGCTAAACCATAGAAGCTAGCCTATCGTATGATTGTTGTTCGTCCTAAGGACTAAAGCCATCCGGTTTATATAGACATCGAAGAGGGCTAGGGTTACACAGAGTCGGTTACAATGGTAGGAGATCTACATATCCGTATCGCCAAGCTTGCCTTCCACGCCAAGGAAAGTCCCATCCGGACACGGGACGGAGTCTTCAATCTTGTATCTTCATAGTCTTGGAGTCCGGCCGATGATGATAGTTCGGCTATCCGGACACCCCCTAGTCCGGAACTCCCTCAGCCACCATCTCATCGAAAGACGGGACTCCTTTGCCTATATCAAGTGGTATCAGATATCCAGGTTGCTCGGTGAGATTATATAGTATTTTGTAGTTTAGATCGAGTCTGTTCTTCATATCTATAGTCCGCGAAAAAGCCACAAAAAAATTAGGGTTAGTTCATCATATCCGAACCGGTCTGAGCCAATGCATAATATTTTCTGTATTTGCGTTGTTGAATTTGCGATTGCTCGTCGTGTCAAGTTGCTGATCTTAGGTCTAGTTCTTAGAGTATTGAGTTCTGTTCACAAGTCGTCACTCCGCCGCAGCACCATCATCATCGCCCTGCCATATACCATCACCGCTTATCTGCTACTTCTGTGAGTCCATATACCACCACCGATCAGAGTCCATATATCACCACCAATCCGAGTCCATATACCACCACCGATACAAGTCCATATACCACCACCAAACCGAGTCCATATACCATCACTGATTCGAGTCCATATACCACCACAAATCCGAGTTCATATACCACAACCAATCCGAGTCCACATATACCACCGTCATATACCATCACCAGTGCGAGTTCCACCAGATTCATCTCCGCCACCAGTCCTAGTCCGAGTCCAGTATTTGTTCCTTTATCTTTGAGTTCCAGAGCACGCGGTACTACGAGTCGTGAACAAGTCTGATAGAGGCAAAGGTGTCCCGTCTTTCAATGAGATGGTGGCTATCGTTTTGGAGGAAGTCGACTTTGATGATCCGACTACGAACATGCGAGGACGTCGCGCCTTAGCAATCGCTAAACCAACTCCGAGAGGTTATTGACCATGCCGGAGCACGATCAACCTGACCACGAAGGTCTGTTTCCTGCAGGCAAACAAAGAACAAGCAAGAAACTAAGATTGCAATCTGGATATTGCGAATATAAGAGGAAAGCTTTATTGAGCAAGGTGGGGTTCTGTGACGCCTTTGTCTGGTCGTTGAACACAAACGAAGTATGCGAAGTTGTAGCTATGGCGAACTTTAATCTAAACAAAACCCCGAAGTCTAAACGGTGCCCTAAGGGCTGTATATATGGAGGAAGAGGGGGGAATTTCGTGGCCCTTGGTGGAGGGGTCCGAAATCAACCCTATCTCTTGTTTCCCCACACATACGGACTCTAAAAATAGCCTATACTTATGTATTTAGAAATTACATGGGCCTGGCCCAATAAAAAGGTGACGCGGCACCTAGAATAGCATCTGGACGAAATTTATGAAGTGGTATCTTGTATATTTTGTCCAAGGCTTCATGCACTCATTATGGTGGCTTCAAAGCCCTGAAATCATCACTTGTAACTCTGTTCTTATTCCCCTTGCGCATGCCATCATCTCCATGCTTGTTCTTGCTCCAATGTTCATCCTTCTCCAAGCTAGGCCCTTCATTTTTAAGCAAAACAAATGTATCCAATTTAGGCAGCATCATATTCTCATGAACATTAGAATCATTACCAAGAAACTAAAGTACCTGGTAATTTAGTTGGCGTGCGCGAGCTCTAGTAATTGGTCCAGTATGTATAGCAGCAGGGGCTGTGGGTGTAACAATGGTATTGATGTCCTCATCAAAGTTGGATTCCCCAACTTCCGCGCTACCCATACAAGAAAAATAGTTCCAGTTTAAAAAAAACTAAGTATGGAAAATTCTGGCTAGGCAGTTTTTAGGCCATTTGTAGACTTTTTCGGAAAAAAATTGTTGCGGAGCAAAAAAGAGAGGAAAAAGTGAAAAAAGTGAAAAAAAGAGAAAAAAAATCAAAGTGTGCTCCTCCCTTGATTACGTGCCGCGCCGTGATTTTTTAGTGTTCTAGGCTCGCGTCTCTAACACGGTCTAGCCTAGGACCAGCACAGTACCGTCGTTGAGCATTTATTCAACTTTGCATCTCTCAATTGATTATTGCTGACCCTTTTTGCTACCACATTATAAGCCTTCCCAGCTCCACATATATCTACGTCGTGCGTTTGACTCTCCCTGGTAATCGCTCTATCCAAGCTTTGAGAGTTTTGACTACAACGGTTGCCGATCACCACCTGCTGCTGGGTAAGAGCTGGTAAGAATTTGAGATTCGCTTGATGGATTTGTGACACCCCACCACCACCATATTCTAGTAGTCTGTAGGATCATATTCTTGTCTGTTTCTGTTGCTACTAACTATGGCAGGAACACAAGCCGACGAGATTGACTGGGAGAACATGACGAACAAGGAGCTTCATGATAAGATTCATCAAATGTTGGGTCAACGGGTGGAAGACGTGATGGCCAGCTTTGGAAAGGCAGTGGAGAGGATGGATGACATTGAGAAGACAACTGACACCAAGTTGGACGCCAAGTTCGATGAATTACTCAAACGTCTCCCACAACTAGTTCTAGGCCGCGATACAGTAGGGCGAGCACAGCTTGTTCCTATTGAGCCAGGACAAAATTCTTGTGCCGCTGCTACTGCTGTTGGTGCTTCTGTAGTTCCTCCTGCTACTGTAGAGGTGGAGGACTATTACGAGGATGAGGTTGATCAAAATCAGAACTACGTGCAGCCACCAGCACCACCACCAGCAGGTCGACCTCAGGTATATATTCACAACGGTAGGCCTGCACCACCACCACAGGTACGAGATCATGACCATGTTCCTAAACTGAAATTGAATATTCCACCGTTTGAGGGTAGATACATTCCTAGTGTATATCTTACTTGCGAGTTAGAAACTGAACAACATTTTACATCTTTACAATATCCCGAGGAGAGACGGGTTGTTGCTGTTGTTTGTGCTTTCACTAGTTTTGCTTGTGTATGGTGGTCTGAACATTGTAGATTATATCCTATTCCATCTACTTGGGCTCCTTTGAAAACTGCTATGCATACTCGTTGGGTTCCACCATATTATCAACGTGAATTACTTCTAAAACTGCAGTGTTTGAGACAAGGGAAAAAATCTGTAGAAGAATATTATCAGGAATTACAAACTGGCATGATTAGATGTGGTATTGTTGAGGAGAATGAAGCTATGCTTGCACGTTTTATGGGTGGTTCAAATAGAGAGATTCAGGCCATTCTAGAGTATAAAGAGTATACTAATATTACTCGTTTATTCCATCTTGCTAGTAAAGCTGAACGTGAAGTGCAGGATTGACAAGCATTGGCGCGAACTAACTTTTCTACAGGTCGACCTTCATCATGGACACCGCGTGCATCTTCTACTTCCACTGCACCAACTCCTCCATCAGGTGTCACCTCCAACCGTGATACAAGAAAGCAGGCACAACCACCACTATCTGCCAATAACGCACCTGCCGGGCCTGCACAGAGCTCTTCTTCTTCCATGGCATCAATTGGGCACACAAGTGATATTATTTGTCGTTGTTGGAAGGGAAGAGGACATTATGCGCGAGAATGCAAATCTCAGCGTGTGATGATTGCTACTGAGGATGGTGGGTATGAGTTTGCTAGTGACTATGATGAGGAGACTTTGACCCTTATTACAAGTGAAGAACACGGTGGAGATGATTCTGATCATGAGACGGAATACATGGCTCCTGAAGATGCTGACAGGTATGAACGATTAGTTGCTCAACGTGTTTTGAGTGTGCAGGTTACACAAGTTGAGCAAAATCAGAGGCATAATTTGTTCCATACAATGGGAATTGTGAAGGAACGTTATGTGCGCGTCATCATAGATGGAGGGAGTTGCAATAACTTGGCTAGCATGGAGATGGTGGAGAAGCTATCTCTCACCACAAGACCACATCGACATCCTTACTACATCCAATGGTTCAACAACAACGGCAAGGTTAAGGTAACACGTATTGTTCGTGTGCATTTTAGTATCTCTACATATGCTGATTATGTTGATTGTGATGTGGTACCTATGCAAGCATGTTCCTTATTACTTGGTCGACCATGGCAATTTGATAAAAATTATGTGCACCATGGTAGAAACAATCAGTATACTCTTGTTCATAAGGATAAAAATATTACTTTGCTTCCTATGACTCCTGATTCCATTCTGAAAGATGATATTAATAGAGCTAATAAAGCAAAAAGGACAAGAATAAGAGTGAAAATCAGATTGTGGCAAAAGAATTTGAGCAACAAATGAAGCCTAATAATAAACCATCTAGTGTTGCTTCTGAGATTAAATTAAAAAGTGCATGTTTATTTGCTACCAAATCTGACATTGATGAGCTAGATTTCAGCAAATCTATTTGCTATGCTTTTGTGTGCAAAGAGGCATTAATTTCATTCGAGGACGTGCCTTCCTCTTTGCCTCCTACTGTCACTAACATTTTGCACGAGTTCGCTGACGTCTTTACACAAGACATGCCACCGGGATTACAGCCTATTCGAGGGATTGAGCATCAAATTGACTTAATTCCCGGTGCTTCACTGCCAAACCGTGCGCCATACCGTACCAATCAAGAGGAGATGATGGAGATTATGCGTCAAGTGCAGGAGCTGCTCGACAAATGTTACATACGCGAATCCCTTAGTCCTTGTGTTGTTCCTATTATTCTAGTGCTGAAAAAGGATGGTACATCGCGTATGTCTGTTGATTGTAGAGCCAATAATAATATTACTATTCGTTATCGTCATCCTATTCCTAGGCTATATGATATGCTTGATGAATTGAGTGGCTCTACAATATTCTCCAAAGTTGATTTGCGTAGTAGATACCATCAAATTCGTATGAAATTGGGGGATGAATGGAAAACAACATTTAAAACTAAGTTTGCATTATATGAGTGGTTAGTCATGCCTTTTGGGTTAACTAATGCACCTAGTACTTTCATGAGACTAATGAACGGAGTTTTACGTGCTTTCATTGGACGATTTGTGGTAGTTTACTTTGATGACATATTGATTTATAGCAGATCTTTGGAGGAACATTTGGAACATTTACGTGCTGTTTTTATTGCTCCATGTGATGCACGTTTGTTTGGTAACCTTGGGATGTGCACCTTTTGCACCGACCTAGTGCATTTCCTCGACTATGTTGTTACTCCACAGGGAGTTGAAGTTGATAAAGCCAAGATTAAAGCTATTGAGAGTTGGCCGCAGCCCAAAACGGTCACACAAGTGAGGAGTTTTCTTGGCCTTGCTGGATTCTATAGGCGTTTTGTGAGAGATTTCAGCACCATTGCTGCACCTCTCAATGAGCTTACAAAGAAGGATGTGACTTTTGTTTCGGGTACCGCAGAGGAAGAAGCCTTCACGGTGTTGAAAGATAAGTTGACACATGCTCCTTCACTCCAACTTCCTGATTTTAGTAAGACATTTGAGCTTGAATGTGATGCTAGTGGAATTGGATTATGAGGTGTGTTATTACAAGATGGCAAACCTGTTGCATATTTTTTGGAAAATTGAGTGGGCCTATTCTGAATTATTCTACTTATGATAAAGAATTATATGCTCTTGTTCGGACTTTAGAAACATGGCAACATTATTTATGGCCCAAAGAATTTGTTATACATTTTGATCATGAATCTTTGAAACATATTAAAAGTCAAGCTAAACTGAATCGTAGACATGCTAAATGGGTTGAATTCATTGAGACTTTCCCTTATGTCATTAAACACAAGAAGGGTAAAGAAAATGTTATTGTTGATGCATTGTCACTTCGCTATACTATGCTTTCACAACTTGACTTCAAAATATTTGGTTTGGAGACCATCAAAGATCAATATGTGCATGATGTTGATTTTAAAGATGTATTGCAGAATTGTAAGGAAGGAAGAACATGGAACAAGTTCGTCGTTAATGATGGATTTGTGTTCCGTGCTAACAAGCTATGCATTCCAGCTAGCTCCGTTTGTCTTTTGTTGTTGCAGGAGGCGCATGGAGGAGGACTAATGGGACACTTTGGTGTGAAGAAGACGGAGGACGTAGTCGCTACACATTTCTTTTGGCCAAAGATGAGACCGGATGTTGAGCACTTTGTTGCTCGCTGCACTACATGTCAAAAAGCTAAGTCACGACTCAATCCTCATGGTTTATATATGCTCATCTTCCTCACCCAAATAAGGCTTCAAATCTGCAATGTTAAATGTGGGACTAACCCCAAAATCTGCAGGCAGCTCAAGTTTATATGCACTATCATTTATTTTCTTCAACACCTTAAAAGGACCATCAACACGTGGCACTAACTTTGATTTGTGCAAGTCAGGAAATCTATCCTTACGCAAATGTAACCAAACAAGATCTCCAGGTGCAAACACAAGATGTTTTCTACCCTTATCTCCAGCAAGTTTATATTTAGCATTCATACGCTCAATGTTTTCCTTAGTGAACTCATGCATTTTTAAAATCAATTCAGCATGTTGTTTAGCATCAAAATTAACCTTCTCCGAAGATGGAAGAGGTAACATGTCAATAGGTGCACGAGGTAGGAAACCATACACAATTTCAAAAGGGCACATCTTAGTAGTTGAATGCAACGAACGATTATAAGAAAATTCAGTATGAGGCAAGCATTCTTCCCACATTTTCTTATTAACTACTTCCTTTACGCCCTTTACGCCCTTCGAGGCTGCTAACAACGAGCTAATACACAGGAACGGCACGGCTCCTACACCGCTTAACTGCAATAATAGAACCTGGTCCCACATCCCTTGCATTTGATAATGAAACAATCAGAATTTGTTGAATTGAAATATGTTCAATCTCATTTATTTTACGTGGTTTTGCAACTATCAATTATCTCTTTCCTCGGTTTCCTACACGGATATAGCCATAAACGGTATCTAGTAGGCAACCTGGGAACTACATTAGCTTAGGGGGATCGGGTAGCGAGCGCTCTCCTCGGCAAAGCAGACAAGAAGCAATTCCACCATTGGGAACGGCACGCCCCCTTCCCTAGGGCTAGAGGTATTTACACGCTGCATTGAACCTAACGCTAGAGCGAGTACTACGATGAAAATCACTTTTACGAGCGATACCTTTGTCTTTGGTGCTTGAGTTGTCCTCCCAGCGGTGTGGTCCTCGGTTTCGGAAATGACATATTGAACCGGTATCTTTAGCATATAAAAAATCCTTTGTTTGACGGCATCCCTCCTCTAAAGCTGCTTCCTTCCTTTCCGGTTCGTAGTGGTTACGAGCAGAAGTGCAATTCAAAGCGCATTCCATAGTTGTATTAGATAGTTTAGATATAGTGACCCACTAGTTCGAGATGCACTGACCTTGGCCATTGCCTGCTAACTACGGTCATTATATGTCAATTCGGATCGCACACCGGAAGCAAAGATCAGGGGATTGCCAACTTGAATGAATGTAATCCGGTTACGGTGTAGGGGAGATTTATTATTGAGTTGATAACGCACTCCGTTTACTAACATTGAGAACTATGCCATGGAATGGAATATTCCCATTTCCGATTGTTGAAAACAAATGCGACTTTCAAAAGGCACATCAAATGTATGGACACAACGATTTGCCCACGGATTCATTGATTCATTAGCTGCGCTGCTTTTGTGAGTTCCACTGGCGTGAAACTCCGAAGGGAGAGCCCGGAGGGAGCTTATTCATTCCTTTCGTGGCTTGCCATGGTTATTTCCTTGCCCAGGGCACAGTCTGGTTATCTGTTTTGTGCCTCATCGGGCACCCAAGGGTTTCTCTTATGAATGGTGCGATCCGGCATCCTTGAAGCTCGGAACTCCTCTCTGGAATTTTGACCATGAAAATGCCATTTACCCTTAGCAATGAAGAAATCTATTGAACAATCTGTTTCATTGCAATACCTCGCTCTAACAACTCCTATTCCCACGGCATTACCACAAGGATTTCCTGTTTCCCCGATCCACCAGCTACGTTCGCACACTTCCAAATAGTAAATGCTCCCGCGGTTGGAGTTGAGACTTTCTTATCCCTCTTGTTACGACGGATCGAGCATATGATTCTTTTCTTGATTGAAATCATTCACTTTTCCTTGAAATCGTCACAAAGTAATTGGAAGAAGAAGTGCTTGAGAAGCTCATGGATATATTCTATGGTGGCTTCTCCAATAGTTCGAGCCATAGCTTCATTTCATTGTTTCTATAATTTTCTTCACTTTATCATTGCCCTCAAGTACAAGTAATTTCTGACAAACTTTCTTTCCCATGGTTCGGGTGGGCACGGATATGGATGGCAGGACAGGAGTGAAGATCCCTCAGCTAAGGGCTAGACCGGACGTTTCACTGTCTGATGACGAGTGGCACACAAATCAACCTGAGAAGGATTCTGCTATGTCAAAAGTGTTTATATAAACGAATTGTTTAACGCCAAGATGCCAATAGCAATGATGGATAAAGCAACTCCCACGAGTAGGGCTCGAAAGCCGGGGACTCTCCTGGCAAAGAATCTGAACGATCTGAGTTCTTTTCTGAGAAAGAAGAAGATGCAAGGCATGGATCCAAGCCTGAAGGCGACGTGGAGTGTTATTATTATCGTTACTCCAGAGAATGGGAGGCACTCTCTTCTTGCAAAATGCAGTTATGAAATCTGTAATCTAGATGATTCTGGTTGAAGGGGACGATGCAGCCTAGCGGTTACGAACTTTTTGTTCGATTCAAAGGATTTCCACTTGAGTAAAGCTATGGTGGGAAATAAACTACCAATTAGGCAATGCGCGTCTCTATTTCTTGAATTCTCTGGTCTAGGCAACCCGAAAGCGTTGTTTAACAAAGACAAGTCTGAATTTGAAACGCAATCCGGCAGAGAAAAGAAACTTAAGTAACCACCAGTTGAAACTGAGCGAGGATGCCTCTCCTAATGGAAGTTACGGGCTCAAACAATACCTAATGGTAGGCAACTTTGCTACCCGAGCATCTCTTTCTTATTAAGAACGACATAAATGTTGATTTTCTACTCTCGGGAGTAGGTAAGGGGGACTATGCCCAATAAAATAGGGACTACGGTAGGCATGAAATGAAACTTCTTATCTTAGGTACGGAATTCCTCCACATTAAGACACCAACCTGCCCTTGACAAGTCAATAATCAATCACTAGATTTAGGATCACAAGCCGATGCGATGCTTCACGTCGAAATGGGTTAGTCTGCATCTGAGAGACCCCGCCTAGCTCTAAAATGGTTTCAACCTTTCCTCGACCTCATGGAATGAACTAACTCATATGCAGTGAGCATATTATCATAGACATCCCTCACGATAGCGAACTTGAAGAAGAAGCTGTTTCGACATCTACTTTATCCCAAGTGCAATAATGCTCCAAGTACGGGTTTTCGAATTCATTCCTCGCTGACCGCGCGTCATCTTCAGTTCACGATTGAGGCTCAGATGGAGACTGATGAGATACAGGCTCTGGCTAAGGTTGACATCCAGGCTCTGGACAAGCGATAAGAGATACTTTATGAAGGATCCAGCTAAGAAAATGAAATGGGTTAGTGGGAACAAGCAGCTAAAGCGCAAAGGTAAGGATGAGCTCGAAAAGTGCAAACTTGAATGATAGCTAGTGGTGGATTGAGACTTTTGAGCTTCTCCATCGATCACTTTTGCGGAAGCTGAGTCCTTTCTTTTTAAGCAAGTTCAAATCCAGCAAAAAACGAGTATCAATCTGTCCCAAGTGCGGACAGGAGAAGCCAGGTCGGATTACGACATTGAATTGAATTGAGTGGCCCCTTCCCTTCGCATCACAGCATCAACCCTGATCACCTCACTTTACGTCAATATTGGTGAGCATGCCACAAGATGTACGATTTGATTGGTTACTCAAGTGTCTAAGTGTAAGTTTCAAGTATTCTTCTTATGATAGACTGAAGGCTTATCGGCGCGCGAAGGTTCTCTGGATTGGTTGTGGTGAGCGCTGGGCGAAGGATTGTCAGTGTAAAGCTACTGTTCAACTCCATGTTGTTCAGGAAATGGCGGAATTATCGCGGAGTACTGCTGCAGGCTATTCTATGTTACAGGACCATGATGACTCTGCTTCGGATCTAAGGGTCCTCTCCGCTGAAGCTAATCAGAAATCTCCTGCACTCCGTTCCATTCAGTTAGCTTGCTCAGTAGTCCATAATTTGGATGTTACCCTCTTTTCTTGGTCGACTCGGGCAGCACTCATTCCTTTTTGAATGCATCATTGGCATCTCATATTGAAGCTAAAATTGTCATCTCCTGAATCTGTGCGTGCAGGCAGCATCAATTTATCACCTAATGGTATCTTTGTTCTACCGGCACATACATTTCGATTTCCTTGGTCAACGGAAGTCACCTTTTCTTTTTCCTTGTTTTCGTCATGCGTCGATTCAACATTCGTTGGACTTTGTAGCTTCAAGGACGTAGTCATCCTCTCAAGATTCTAGTCATGATATTGCTTAAAAAGAAGCCCGACTTACCTATATTATCAAAGGACCCAGTCGAGCCCTAACTAGAAAAGTGCATGGGTGACCAAATTTAGGACAAAGTAGGCGCGGAAGATCCACATGCAACGAAACATCCCTCACGAGTTCCAAACCTGACCTTCTTTAAGCTGCTTCGACTACGGGAACCACAAGGAAAACGGAACACGAGCGGGAATGTGGGACTGGGTCCTTCCATATAGTTGGCTTGATGGCCCTTGTGGACAGAGTCTGTTCTCATTAGAGAATTGACCTTAGAACTTTGTGATCAAGACCCGTGGTTAGTCCAGTAGAAACTTGATCTCCGGAAAGGAGGTCCGCTTATTTACTTATCTGAAAAAGCAAAAGGTAGGTAGGCTGTTTCAGAGAAGAGTACGTGGGTTTTCACATAGCCGGATATGAAAAGAGACCCTAATGAGCAGCTTTTTTTTATTCGTAAACCCTTCTTTCTGTGCTTATGGAATCAGCCAGTGGCAGGTCTTGGCGATTGAATTCATCCCGTTTTACTTTGTTGAGTGCGATCTGGTATTGACTTGCCCTTATTTTCCATCGATCGGGTAGTTAGTTAGGTCCCGCGGACAAGAAGTCCTATATACTGAAATAAGAGGGACTCCTTCCAGGCATCACCGTTAAGGTGCTCTTTTGATAGATTTCTATACCTTCCCCTCCCTTTCTTCTGTATCCGGGCCTACGCGAACAGCTGCTTGCTTATCGAAGAAGTCTGCTCACATGATTGGAATATGGCTCCCGTATGCATGCTATTCTGGGACTGAGGAATGCCTTTCTATGGTGGACCCTGAGGTCGGACTCTTGCTGCTTGATTCAAAACCGGATTCAATAGCAGCAACATATTGATGATGGTACCTGAACTACCTATTCTATTACCTTTTGGGAAGCCCCAAAGCCACATCAAGCCCTATGCTATGGGTCAAGGTACTCTCGAGACCATCTGGATTGAAGACTATCAAGCACCGTAGGTGGTACCAGCATTCCCTGTCGATAGGGCATTCCAATCTCTGGGTAGCTGCCCGCCCTACTTCATTCCTATCTCCTTCGGCGTCAGCCCCATGTACCCCCTTAAACTAACCACTTGAATTGATCAGTATGAGGCAAGTATAGTAGACAATATTCTATTGACTACTTCAGTTTGTTCATCAGTTTGGGGTGACAAGTAGTACTAAAAAGCAGTTTAGTCCCCAACTTAGCCCATAAACATCTCCAAAAGTGGCTAAGAAATTTAGTATCACAATCTGAAACAATAGTATTGGGAACACCATTCAAGCAAATAATTTCATGAAAGAACAAATCAACAACATTAACGACATCATCGCTTTTATGACATGGTATAAAGTGTGCCATTTTCGAGAATCTATCCACGACAACAAATATGCTATCCCTCCCCTTCTTTGTTCGAGGTAAACCTAAAACAAAGTCCATAGATATATCCTTCCAAGGAACACTAGGTACAGGCAAAGGCATATATAAACCATGAGGATTGAGTCGTGACTTAGCTTTTTGACATGTAGTGCAGCGAGCAACAAAGTGCTCAACATCCCGTCTCATCTTTGGCCAAAACAAATGTGTAGCAAGTACGTCCTCCGTCTTCTTCACGCCAAAGTGTCCCACTAATCCTCCTCCATGCGCCTTCTGCAACAAAAGACGAATGGAGCTAGCTGGAATGCATAACTTGTTGGCACGGAACACAAAGCCATCATTAACGACGAACTTGTTCCATGTTCAACCATCCTTACAATTATGCAGTAGATCTTTAAAATCAGCATCATGCACATATTGATCTTTGAAGGTATCCAAACCAAATATTTTGAAGTCAAGTTGTGAAAGCATAGTATAGCGAGAAGACAATGCATCAGCAATAACATTTTCTTTACCCATCTTGTGTTTAATGACATAAGGGAAAGTCTCAATGAATTCAACCCATTTAGCATGTCCACGATTCAGTTTAGCTTGACTTTTAATATGTTTCAAAGATTCATGATCAGAATGTATAACAAATTCTTTGGCCATAAATAATGCTGCCATGTTTCCAAATTCTGAACAGGAGCATATAATTCTTTATGATAAGTAGAATAATTCAGACTAGGCCCACTCAGTTTTTCAGAAAAGTATGCAACAGGTTTGCCATCTTGTAATAACACACCTCCTAATCCAATTCCACTAGCATCACATTCAAGCTCAAATGTCTTATTAAAATCAGGAAGTTGGAGTAATGGAGCATGTGTCAACTTATCTTTCAACACTGTGAAGGCTTCTTCCTGTGCGGTACCCCAAACAAAAGGCACATCCTTCTTTGTAAGCTCATTGAGAGGTGCATCAATGGTGCTAAAATCTCTCACAAAACGCCTGATGTAGGGCGGAACCCTAGGGGCCGATCTTTCACGTTTGGAGGGGATCCTACGGGGAAAGACGAAGAACGTGCGGAAGAACACGAGGAAATCATGGGGAAGAACGAGGGAAACACTCAACCGACAAGAGATCGATCACACAAGGTCTAGATCATCGAAGCACGAGTAGCACGAGATACAAGGTCAACAACGGACGATACACGAGTAACCGTTCTTCTCCATGAGGAGGCCTTGATTGTCTTCTCCGGATGGAGGCCTTGAATCCGAATGGATCTTCTCCGAGGAGGCACGGTCCCTCACGTGGATTAGATCCGGTACGGATGAGCAGTGCTCTATCTCAAAATGAGCTATCACAATGCTAAGTCTCGAAGTGAGGAGGAGGAGTCCTATATATAGGCTAGGGGGGCGAAGGGGTACATGGGCTTAGCCCACCATGCGCCTGCGCTGGTCGGATGATCCGGGGGTGGAGTCGGATTATTCGGGCTTGTCCAGATGGTCCGGGTAGATGCCCGGATGAGCTGGAGGCACGACTGGTGGCGGTGCAGGGATGTCCGGCTGGGGGTCCGGATGTCCGGGAAGGGTCCGAATGATCCGGGACACCGTCCGGATGATCCGGCTTCAGGTGAGACCTTCAGGTGCCTTTGGTGCGCATTAGCCGGATCGTCCGGGCTCTATCCGGATCGTCTGGGCCGCCGTCCGGATCGTCTGGCCAGTCTGGGACTTGGCGCTTCTCTTCTCCGTCTTCACGCATGTCTTCCGCCTCCGGTTCTCCTTGCTTCCTAGCTTCTCCATGGTTAACTCCTTGGTACCTGAGTATGCATAGCGTCTCCATTTGAGGTAGTAGCCATGTCTCATGTGAATCGAAAGGGAGTTGTGAGAGGAGTGATGTCACCTCGGTTTCAAGAGCTCTTGCACGTGCTCGAGTCATAGGTCCAAGTGGTGTTGTAGGGGATGTAGATGCGTCCATGGGGATGATCGTGGGATGCTCCGCATCATCTCCCCCCCCCTTGGGAAAGATCCGACCTCAGATCGAAATCTTCATCACCATGGTAAGGCGAGAGGTCTTTGACGTTGAAGATGTCGCTCACGTTGTACTTGTCGCTTGGTAGGTCGATCTTGTAAGCGTTGTTGTTGTAGCGTGCTAGCACCTTGAAGGGTCCATCGGCTCGAGGGAGAAGTTTGGACTTACGTTCATTGGGGAAGTTGTCCTTCCGAAGGTGTAGCCACACGAGATCGCCTATGTTGAAGATCATGGGTTGCTTGTTGACGTTGAGCTTGGTCGCTTGTCGTTGTACTTGGCGCTCGATGGTGTTCCTTGTATCCTCATGCATCTTCTTGATGTATCTTTCTCGAGCACCCGCATCCATGTTGGTGCGTTCTTGTAGAGGAAGAGGTAGAATGTCCAAAGGGGACAACGGGTTGAAGCTGTAGACGACCTCGAAGGAGGACTTGCCGGTAGTCGAATGTCTTGCACGGTTGTAGGCGTACGATGGGTAGACATGCCTCCCACTCCTTGATGTTCTTCTTGCTCAACACATGAAGTAGAGTTAGAGAGTGTCCGGTTCGTCACCTCTGTTTGGCCACCGGTTTGAGGATGGTATGCGGATGAGAACAAGAGCCTGATTCCGAGCTTGGCGCATAGCGTCTTCCAAAAGTAGCTCAAGAACTTGATGTCACGGTCGGAGACGATTGTCTTTGGAACTCCACGGAGGCGCAAGATTTCCCTACAAAAGAGATTTGCAATGTGTGAAGCATCGTCTATCTTTTTGCAAGGAATGAAATGTGCCATCTTAGAAAATCGGTCCACAACAACAAACACGGAATCCTTTCCATTTTGAGTTCTAGGCAAACCAAGTACAAAATCCATGCTAATGTGTTCCCAAGGTTGATAAGGAATAGGAAGAGGCATGTAAAGACCATGAGTTTGAGCTTCAGACTTAGTTTTGCGACATGTAGAGCATCGGGTGGTGAAGCGTGAGATGCCTCGAAACATCTTGGGCCAAAAGTAGTTCTTGGAGACCGTGGCGAATGTCTTATCTCGTCCAAAATGTCCCATGAGTCCGCCTCCATGAGCCTCTTGCAAAAGTAGCAAACAAAGAGAAGACTCGGGAATGCATAGTTTGATAGCTTTCATAAGATAAGCATCCTTGATATAATATTGTTCCCAGGAAGTATGCGTCAAACACTTAGCATAAGGAATAGCAAAAGATGGATCATTAGCGTACAAGTCTTTGATGTGCTCAAAACCAATAACATTCAACTCAAGTTTAGTGACAAGCGTGCATATGCGTGAAAGTGCATCCGCAACTACATTTTCCTTACCCTTAATGTACTTGATCACATAGGGGAAAGATTCAATAAATCACTCCATTTGGCATGACACTTGTTTAACTTAGTTTGACCTTTTAAGTATTTAAGCGTTTCATGATCGGTATGTGTCGTGGATTTGTCACGGCAGATGTCCTTAGCGTGAGGACTTAGTCGCGAGGCCAACGCATCTATGTGGTAGCTTGAGAGGGGTTGATCGGGACGAGAGACGCAACACACAAGACAAGGATTTAGACAGCTTCGGGCCCCAGGAATCATCATCCGGTAATAACCCTACATGTTGTTTGTGTCTAGGTCTCATTATGATCATGTGGGAGTCGTCGGTAAGCCGGCTCTTTGTGTTTAGCCCTCGAGATTGTTTCTTCTTTCTTCTCCCTCTTTGGGGAGCCCTGTCCCTCCTTATATAAGTTAGAGGGGCGGGTTACATGTGGAGTCCAAATAGGATTAGGACTAGCCTATCTTATACTACAAGCCAGATACAAGTCTGGGTCTTGATTCCTTGTAAGGGAGATATTCCTCACGCCTTTCCTCTTAAGCCGACCTATCACAATGTAAGCCGGCCTTCTGGGCCTTGAGCCTCCTGGGCCCCCGGGTCTTGTCGCTCCTCTGATCCGCTTGCCAGGTCACCCATAAGTCGCCAGGATCGGGCGGGTCACTTAGTGTGTCGTCCAGCCAGGGCAGGTCATTAGTGAGTTGCCATGTCCGGCCGGGTTATACTTCCGTCCGGGTTACACCGCGGGGTATATCCCCGACATTAGCCCCCAAGTTTAGCTTGGATTTATCCATGGTAAACTTATGCTACAAAATAAACACAAGAACAAATTTGACAGGTTGTGCTCCGGGTTAAGAATTCTTGCAAACCGGCACTTGAACATCCTTAAGTCCTTGTCAGTTCCTTCTTCTAGAAAATCCGGGTCAATAGACCAGCTTCACAATCAATTTGCTTGTAGAAGAAAATATTGTATAACAAATAATCCATTTGAGTCAGCTTCCAAAGCGTCGGCTTAAAAAAATATAGGTCTTGATATATTCATCTGATTTTCAACCGGCTTAAAGATATAGATCTTGCCGAGTTATAATTTCCAAAATCTCCGGGTTTATAAAAAACTGATGATGTCGAGTCATAATTGTTGTTGACATTGGGTCATGTAATTGATCTTCCTGATTTACTCAAAGCTGAGAATTTTGAAGATGTTCCCTCTTTATATGCATAATACCTATAGCCCCCAAGTCTTAAGGGGAGAACATAGTGATAACTTAAGACTTGCTTCAATATAAGTGTTGCAACCTTGAAGAAATCCAGGTTATTCATCTCAATCATTAGTCATAAAACTGAATATTCCACATATGTAGCCCCCAAGTGTCGGGTTGTCATGCTTGCAGCAACCTGGGACTTGTAATTGCCTTATGCTCGTAAAATTTCAACCAGTGTAGCCCCCAAGGGTCGGGTCATTATGCAATAATGAGCAGGGACTTCATAAATATGATCATGTAGACTTGAATAGCAACATGTAGTCCCCAAGGGCCGGCTTAGTAAGATAATACTGAGCTGGGACTTTATATATACTTCATTGAAAATAATATCATATGATAACCCTCACCATGGGGCTTGAACCCACGTCCATAAGGTTAAGAGCTTTGTACTCTACCAACTCAGCAGTGGACCTTTCAATATAATGGAGTAAGACTTGTGTACCTTGAATTGTTGACATGAGCAATTGGTAGCCCCCAAGGGCCGGCTCATTACGATGTGATGAGTCGGGTCTTCAATGAGGTGAAGAAAAATGACTTTGCATTAGCCCCCAAGTGTCATGGTGCATGCTTGCAGCGACATGGGACTTGCATATTTGATGTAATCTTAATTTGAATAATGTAGCCCCCAAGTGTTGGGTTGTAAGCTTGCAGCGACTCGGGACTATTCCTTCCATTGTAGAATAAATCATATCCATTAATAAAATAATAGCCATTGCGCTGAAGCGGCTTTGAAGACCTCCATCATAATATTGGCTATTGATAACCATAATAAGAATCCAGCCATGTTGGCTATTAAAGATTTGAATAATATAATCCGGTATGAAAACCTCAATCATTCAATATCATCATGAAAATCCAGCCAGTTTAAATACCTGGCGGCTCTTGGCCGATGACGACTTAATGTGCATTCATTGTAAGCCGGAATTTTTGTAACCCGGCGGCTTATAGCCTTTGAGAAAAATCCAGAAGGAATAATCATTTTGAAGCATCAACTTTGGCAATGAGCTTTAACTTAATCATTTATATGTCATATTTCTGCAAATCCTGCAAAGAGTTTAAACAATATATGCCCTGGCGACTTAACGTTAAAAGCCAGGGCGGGTAATCACCCAAATGTAGTCTTATCCTGTACACAAGTAGATCACAAGATCCCTATGATCCTTTGAATGATACCGCCGGTTTATGTGACCCGGAAAGTGAAGTTAATGACTCAACTCTGTAAGAGCCGGCACATATGATATTTGTGACAACTCAAATACTTGCGATTGTATGAAGCTGTAGAAGAAATAGATAAAATTTTGAGGCTTCTGATTCGAATACGATCAGTAAACCATTCCAAAGGGGTTAAGCTAAGATTAGAATACGATCATATAGCCCCCAGTGGCTTTGGCGATGTCGATCAAGTGCGTATCGACAGCTATGTTCTCTTTGGTTCGAATACGACCTATGTTTGAACAGGAAGCCCCCAAGTGACCATGAGAGTTGTTTAATGACGCTGATTCAAATATGATCCACGTCGATTCCCAAAGGGGTTGAGCTATGATTCGGATACGATCAAGAAGCCCCCAAGTAGGTTCAGCAGTTTGCTAATCAAAAGGGTATCGACATCTATGTTCTCTTTGGTTCGAATACGACCTATGTTTGAACAGGAAGCCCCCAAGTGACCGTATAAATTTTGGCATTGCGCCGATCAAGAGGGTACTGATAGATATGCCCGATGAGCAGGAAGCCCCCAAGTGACCATAATAAGATAAGCCGTAAGGCATGATACCTACGTTTGAACTGCGCATCATGGCAGCAAGTTCTTTTTAATCTTTCTGGGAACTCGAACTTGCGAGAGATTAATTCTTTTCGAACCGGAAGTTTAAACTAGATTTGAAAGCTTCAAAACTTTGAGAGAGATAAATTTACCTTGAGCTGGATATGAACCGGATTTTAGAGCTTCAAAACCTTGCGGTAAATAAATTTCCCTTGAACCGGTTTTTAAACCAGATATTAAGAGTGTCAGTGCTTTGTGGGAGAGAGATGTCTCTTGGACCGGATTTTAAACCGGAGTCCTTTTTAAGCCGGAAATTTTTTGACGGCCTTTAAATTTTTCACCAATATAGCGGTAGCCTCTGGAACCGGGTTACCTTCCCTCCAATGACCCAGAGTTCTTGAATCCATTGAAACCGGCTAATTCTGCCGAGCCATACCATTGTAGCCCCCAAGTCTCAAGATGACTCGAGGAGTTGGCTTGAGATTCTCCATATTTGACCGTGATATAAACCGGCATAACTTATATATCATTGGAGTTGATAGCACGATGTGAATCCACAGAAGGTTGAGGTGACTGTGGCTGGTTATAAATGATCCCATATGAGCTGTGTCAGCTACTCGGCCAATGGTTCCTTCCAATTGGCTGTTTGAAGTTAACCAAACTGTAGTAGCGGCGACTTGTGCGACTGCCCATTGAACCATCCAGTGCAGGATGGCGGTTGATAATATATGATAATTTGCCTCTAATTTGTTGGAAGAAAACCGGGCTTCCCAAGTAGTGACTTGCTCATACTCAATAAACAGCTCATCCAGACAAGTGCGGCCCGGTGCGTTGATGTAGACCAGGCCGCGAGAGACGGACGGTAAAAATGACTTCAACATCTGAGGCGGCACAGACAGATAAACTGGCCGTGGCGTTGTAAGCCGATGCGGACGGGCAAGTTGTCCACCTTGTTGTAAGCCGACGTGGTCGCGGGAGACGGCCACGACATTGTAAGTCGGCGCGGTCGCGAGAGACGGCCACGGCGTTGTATGCCGGTGCAGGAGTCCGTTGAGTAACGACGACCACCTATGCCAAAAGATCTTGGCGTGCCTCCATCTCCGTGGTATAATATCACATTTTGTCATAAATAATTGCCTGCATAAACAATGTTGCAGACCAAGGCAAAGATAAATTGTTCTTTGATAAAAACAACATGTGCTAATAAAACAGACTTAGATGGATATCACCTGATATGTTAGGCTAGAAATAATCCGCCATGGAGTTGATGACATCTTATGATGAAACTGAAAACACTCACGGGTGAGCCGGCCGCAGTTTTTATAAGCTGGTGCATCCGGGGAAGGTCGGCACCGGTGTTGTAAACCGGCACGGACGGGCGAGCTAATCGCGGGTGCGGTCCCGGCAAGCTGGTGTAAATCGGGCCATAGGGACGCAGATTTTCTCACGTTCATTCATCGGTTGGTACAACACGGACAAGCACTGGTGCAAAAACAATATTGGCTTACGCCCCTTTGCCACACTTGGTAACTTGTGAGACAAACGCAGGCATCATCATTGGATGATATAGTCAGACGAAAGGAGCTCTCAGATATACTGTTAACTTTGTCCCATCTTTTAAATCACCAGACGCATCTGACAACCTCATGGAGTAGTATTCTGCACCATGGTCTTCCCTTAGTTCAAAATACAGACTAGCAGTTGGAGTACTAGTACTACCTCTGATATTTTTTTGAGCAGCAGGTCGATGAGGCCCCAGGCGGGTCAACAACGGAGGCGACCAGTGACTTGATCCGGAGGCGGTTTAGACACGACTCCAACCAGCGACCCAAAAAGCAAGGCCGGCTCAAGGACTCGAGCAAAAGTAGCCGACGAAGGTAACTCCGGTGGTCAATGGCCCGATGCGGCAGCCAAAGCGGCTTGCAGGCGGAGAAAAACAGAAGGTGGAACCGCGGCGGCTCAGTGGCGGCAGGGTGGCCCATCCTCAGACGCGACGTGATGAAGCGGCGACACGGCGGCGGTTTAACACCTCAGGCAGCTCATGCCCTTGCTGGAAAGAGGCGCGTACGAAAGTGGTTCAATGCCACGACTCAGGATCACGGGCGCGAGCTCACGCGAGGGCGGCTCGAAGGCCAGTGGCGGTTCACCATAACGGAGGAAACACGGATGACCCCAGCTGTGAACCGGCGCGCGATTTATGGAAGGAGCACACGGCGGCCCCAGCTGTGAATCGGCACGCGGTTTATGGAAGGAGCACATGGCGGTCCCAGTTGTGAACCGGCGCGCGCGCCGGTTGCTTGTAGGCGAGGGCGCAGGGTGACTCAGATGGCGCGGTCAGTGTACGGGCGTCTTAGGCTGGAGCTAACTCGGAAACGGCCGGCCGTCGGAGTCGATTCGGACGGCAGAAACAAGGTCAGCACGATGGCGGCTTAGCATTGGGGGCGATTTGGACCGCAGGTGAGGGAAGTCCGCGGCCGTGGCGGAGGCCCCGTCACGCAAGGCGGCGACTTTAGAGGCCGTGGAAGCAGAGATGGCCGGAGATGTAGCGGCTCTCCCACTGCAGCTGAGAGGCGGACCAGCAATGACTCGTCGCATGGACAGGCCGACTCGGAGCAATAGGGGCAGATTGAGGACGAGAGCCGCTGTAATGAACCGACGTCAATAGACTTGAAAACACCCGGTCCGAAGCGAGCGTCAGGGCGTGGCCGTGAAGACAAGATCGATTCCCATCATCTGACTTTACTAATCCTGGTGTTTTGTCCTTACTTGCATGTTAACCCCAACCTCTAGTACCAGGACGGATTGTCTGACCATATGAGAACTTCAGTCTTTCTTGATAGTATATATTTTCTCTATGAATTTGCAAAGGAAATTCTGATCTGGTCACTTCCCCATGTAGCAGTTTGGGCTAATAATTTTTTTTGGAGTTGTAGATCAACCCGACCATCACATGGCAGAGGTTTAAGTATTATGATTGCTACTGTTGTCTTGTACGAACAGAGGTGTCTTCCCATTGTTTTGAGGACACCGCATCCAGTCTGATTCCTTTGTGTGTGTGCCTCTTGATTGGTCGACCAGAAGAAAACAAAGATTCCGATGAGTCGACCACTTGGTCTCGGCGACTTGCAGTAGTAAATAAATCACAACCCAAACCCTAATTTCTCTTGAACTTTGAACCGGACTTGATCCGACTGCGCGCCTTCGAAACAATGTAAATCATTCTGCAATGATTTCTCGATCCCTGATAAAGATCCCTTCAAGAACTCAACACCACCGTGCGCGAGCCCCACAGTGGGCACCAACTATCGTGGATTTTTCACGGCAGATGTCCTTAGCGTGAGGACTTAGTCGCTAGGCCAACGCATCTATGTGGTAGCTTGAGAGGGGTTGATCGGGACGAGAGATGCAACACGCAAGACAAGCATTTAGACAGCTTCGGGCCCCGGGAAACATCATCCGGTAATAACCCTACATGCTGTTTGTGGCTAGCTCTCATTATGATCATGAGGGAGTCGCCGGTAAGCCGGCTCTTTGTGTCTAGACCTAGAGATTGTTTCTTCTTTCTTCTCCCTCTTTGGGGAGCCCTGCCCCTCCTTATATAAGTTAGAGGGGCGGGTTACATGTGGAGTCCAAATAGGATTAGGACTAGCCTAACTTATACTACAAGCCGGATACAAGTCCGGGTCTTGATTCCTTGTAAAGGAGATATTCCTCACGCCTTTCCTCTTAAGCCGGCCTATCACAACGTAAGCCGGCCTTCTGGGCCTTGAGCCTCCTGGGCCCCCGGGTCTTGTCGCTCTTCTGATTCGCTTGCCAGGTCACCCATAAGTCGCCAGGATCGGGCGGGTCACTTAGTGTGTCGTCCAGCCAGGGCAGGTCATTAGTGAGTCGCCAAGTCCGGCCGGGTTATACTTCCGGCCGGGTTACACCGCGGGGTATATCCCCGACAGTATGTATGATAAACTCATGAGGTCTAAGATAATGTTCCCAAACATGTAGCACACGCACTAAAGCATACAATTCTTTGTCATATATGGGATAGTTAAGTTGAGCACCGGAGAGTTTTTCACGAAAATATGCAATGGCTCGTTTTTCTTGCATCAAAAATCCGCCAATTCCGATACCACTTGCATCACAATGAACCTCAAAAGTTTTGTCAAAATTGGGCAAAGCAAGAACCGGAGCATGAGTAAGTAAAGACTTGAGCTCATCAAAAGCGGTGGATTGCAAAGATCCCCAAATAAAAGGAGCATTCTTCTTACTCAAGGCATCCAAAGGAGCGGCAAAAGATGTCGGGGAAACTGATCCACGGACACCTATGGGGCCAGCGGACCGTGGCCCCTTTCAGTTCGGCGGGGGGCGGAGATCACACGAAGAGCGGATCGAGGCAAAGCACACGAGCAGTTTATCCAGCTTCGGAGCTCTCCGGAGAGATAATATTCCTACTGCTGCTTGTCTGATTATATTCTGTTCTTGCTCGAGAGAGCTAAATGTTTTTCTGGCTTCCGAATGAGTCGAACCCCCTCTACGTTGCACATGGGCCTCCTTTTATATGTTCAAAGTGTCACCGACAGGTGGCAACGCAGAAAAGGGTAAAAGCATAAAAAGTGTTGCGGTTGGTACACCTACTTGCACAGTGTATCCTACCTAACCCTGAGGGCAGGGGACAAAGGCATTAAATGCCCGTCTGTGTCGCCCAAACAGTGCAGAAAGGGACCGTCGGGGACGCCACCGTTCGCCACGATGGCGATCTTGTCAGCGTCGCATGCCACCGCGCACCGCTGGCTGCACAGCCTCACGCCACGCGTGCCTGGAAAGGCCCCCAGAGCGACACGTTAGCGGATGTGCTGGAGCGTGGGTACAGAGTGGTTACTTGCCGTGGCAAGCGCCTTGCCGCGGTCGTCGTCTTGTCGTGCCTGGAAGCTTGTCGCTCACGAGGCCTCGAGATGCCTTGGTTGGTCTTCCCGGCAAGCTCCTCTTGCCGGGGCCTTGTTGCCTTGCCGGGACGCGTGGCGCGTCGCGGCAAGTTCCTTGGGATACCTTGGTTGGCCTTCCCGGCAAGCTCCTCTTGCCGGGGCCTTGTCTCCTTGGCTTGAATACTTTGTTCTTGAATGGCTCCAAGGGAACCACGGAGGACCTTGGCGGTCGCCCGGCAAGCCTTGCCGTGGGGTGCTGCAACTGCCCGTGCACAAGTTCGGGATACTAGGGTACCCCTACTCTAGTACACCGACATCAGCCCCCGGGCCTGGGCCACACACAGTGCCGAGCGTTGTTGGGCCAGGCCCAAAACAGGGCACGGGCACGCGCGGCCTGGGTTACACCGAATCTTGCTCCCTACCCACCACGCCCTCCCCGAATGGCACGCGTTGAATGCGGCATCGTGGGAGAGATCATGGGTGGTTTCTTTATTTGGAAGGGCGAAACGTCCGCCCCCTCCCTCTTTATAAGCAGAGGAAACAGGGGCAGTTCGCCCACCTCGCCGTCTGTTGCTCCAACTCCAAAAATCTCTGCCGCTCCCCCCTTCTTCCCGAAGCCGAAGGAGAGCAGCGCTCCGCCCCCCATTGCCACCAACATCACCAACGCCGCCAACTTCCTCCACCACCTCCACCATGGCTCCAAAAGCCGACAAAGGGGAAGGGTGTGAAGTCGGCCGAGGCGCAGCGGCTCGCGGTGCTGCGGAAGGAGCCGGCCCTCTTCTCCCCTCGGCTCGGTGCGAAGGAGCTGAGGGAGTACTTCTACCTCTTCTGGTCGACGGAGACGCGAGCGCATCCGCGCACGAGGGTACTCCCGGCCACCGCTTCGAGACTGGCTCCGAACGGGTACCCCTTTTTCGCGTTGTTCTTCTACTGCGGGCTCTGCCCGCCTTTTTCTGAATTCTCTTGCGACATCATGAACACCTACGGGTTCTGCCTCCTTGATTTCACCCCCAACGCCGTCCTGACCATGGCAGTTTTCGCACATCTGTGCGAAAACTTTGTCGGAGTCCACCCAAACGTAGCCCTTTTCCGCCACTTCTTCATGCCTCGGGTTGACAGAGGAGAGCCCCTTGTCGGCGGGATCGCTTGGATCTCGAGAGTCGGCAAGAAGGATGCATATCTGGAGGGTGAGCTCCGCAGCAAGTGGGAGGAGTGGAGAGCAGAGTGGTGCTGGATCGTCGAGGAGAACCCGCAGCCATTCACTGCCGTGCGCCAAGCCCCAATAGTACGCGGCAATGATTGGAGCAACGTGGCCCCCAAAAGATGACAGGCTGAAGATTGCCGTCACCCGCATCCTTCGCCTCAGGCTTGCCGGGCTCACTGTAGGCGCTGTAGGCGCAGATTTCCTTCGCCGCCGTATCGCCCCCCTGCAAGAGAGGGGGAGACCTGCCCGGGAGTTCAAGAACTCGGCGGATATCATGAGGCTGCGCCTAGGCCTTAATTTCAACTTCACGGTCTTGGAATTGGACGCGATGCTTCTGGAGCTGTTCAAGCGCGACCCTCAGCACCCATTTATGTTGCCGTGGAATGTCTTTCCGCTGTGCAACAATTCTTCACTTGACCGCATCCGCGCGATGATGCCGTTGTGCGACTCGCACGGAATTACCCCAACTTGGAAAGTACCTGCGGATGACGTCGTGCGGGTGTTCTTTGACGACTTGGTAGAAGTGCCGGTCCGCGCTGATGAACAGAAGAGCCTCACCCGCGACACTACCGACGCGGAGCTGCAGCGCACCGCCACTAGGACGGAAGAGGCTGCGGCAGCAGCTGCCGCGGGCGAGTTCGGGTTCACCGTGGAGGAGGCGGAGGCAGCAGAGGCGGCAAGCCTTGCCGAGCGCGAGGAGTTTGCCGGCGAGGAAGATCTTGCCGGCCCTAAAGCTGAGCCGAGCGAGCCCGGCGAGGCGGAGCCCGAACCTTCAGACAGCTTGCCGTAGGCGGAGCCCCCGGCCCCGCCAAGAAGGCGTCTCCGCAAGGCCGCGGACGCAGCGGGGCGGCAAACGGGTCAACAGCCGCCGAGCCGCGCGACACGCTCTACCGCGGCAAGCACTGTTGCCGCGAGAGCGCCTCACGCTGCTGCGGCAACTGGAGCGGGGTCTTCCCGGTCCACCGCTGCTGCTCCGGAGGCGAGCCGGACTTCGATCTCTCCGCGTTCAGCTCCGACGACGAAGAAGAAGAGTAAGATCCCCTTGCTGTCCTCGTAGTTCTTCAATTCTTGCTATCTTGTTGCTTTCGTCTTGTATCTGACTTGCTTTGATCTGAATCCATTCCTTTTTAGGACGCTGGCCTAGAGAGCGGCGAAGAGAGCCAAGGCCCCGGTGATTGTCATCGAAGATGATCCCACCGTGTCAGCAGGGGGTGTGTCTGAGACCACCTTGACGGACCCGGCAACTACTCCCCAAAGGAGCCCCCAGCGCAGCCCCCAGCGTAAGTTTATAGTTTACTTCCTGCTGTCAGGCGCGCATGGGTGCTCTTTTCTCTACTGATATCTTGACTGTTGATTTGTGTAGGAGCAGAACAGCCCCACCAGGAATGCCCGGAAGCTGCTCCCGAAGTGCCATCTGCTTCGACTAGGCCGCCAAGGGAGGAGTCCCCGGCAAGGGAGCGCTCTCCGGCAAGGGAGAACTCTCCGGCAAGGGACAGTTCTCCGGCAAGGGAAGGCACCAGTGATCCTCCAGCGGTTGAGACCGCAACCGCAGATCCTAGCACAGGTAATATTCTTGCCTGGAAACTTTCCTTGGGTTCTTCTTCTTCTGATTTTCTTTTCTAGATTTTTGCTTGACTTTTCTCCCTTTTTCGTTCCTCAGATCCACCTGCTGTGGAGCCAATGGACAGCGAGGACGCCGGCGAGGAGAACGCGCGTGGCAACAACAACGATGCCGCCACCACTGAAGAAGAGGCCATTGCTGATGATCCCGCCGGCAAAGAGGCCGCCAAGGCTGCCGCAGCAGGAGCTGGCGAGGAATCCGGCGATCGCACTGACGGCCCCGAGGCCGCAGGAGCGCCAGGCGCTGCACCGACCGCTGATCCCTCCGCCGCTGCTGCAGAGCCAGGCTCCGAAGAGCCGCAGCCCGGCGCCTACCTGAAGGCCGGCGATGGCATCTTCATCAAGCTCCCCTGGGCGTCGAGCTCCAGGATGCCGGTCGAAGGAGAAACCTTCGACGAAGAGGTGCTCGCCTCCGCTGGGCTGCCGCTTGTCGACGCGCCAAGCAGCAGCAGCGACGAGTCTGAGGAGGAGCGGCTGCTGCGGAAGCTGCTATCTCTTTACCGCGCCCGCCAAGCCAAACTGGCGTCTCGAGAGGCGCTCGTTGCGAAGGCGGGGGTTGACATTGAGAAGCGCGTGGAGGAGCTCCGGGGCCTCATGCAGGAAACTCTCCGGTCCTTGGTGGAGGAGCGGGAGCAACTTCTCGAGGATCGGCAAGCCTTCCTCCTCGAGAAGGCTGAAGCTGAAGAGAAGCAACGGCTTGTCGCCGAAAGGCTATCTGGCGCAGCGCAAGGTCAATCTTGACAGCCACGAGGAGGAGCTTGCCACGCGCGAGCAAGCAATAGGCGGGGCGCTCAAGGAAGCAAAGGACGCTGCCGCAGCTGCTGAGGCCGCCAAGAAGGAGTTGGAGATGAAGGTGGCGCAGCTGGAGGCAGATCTCAAGGGGAGCGGCGAGGAGCTTGCCGTGCTTAAGCGCGAGCGCGAGAAGGACGCTGCCGCTCATGGTGAGCTGCAGGGTCTTCTCACTGAGAGGGGCAAGGAGCTCAGCGCCGCCAAGGATTCAAATGCAGACTTGGAGTTGAAGCTGGCCACGTTGACTCAGACGCTGGACATCACCAGGGAGCGAGAGGTGACCTTGTCGGAGAAGGTCAAGGCCGACGAGGCGCTACTGGCGAGTATCGCCGTTACCTAGAACTCATTTAGGGAGACTGTGGAGCACTGGACCGAGGGGCTGGTGAATATCGCCGCAGTCATCCACGGGGAGCTGGCGCAGCTGGAGATGGAGGACTTTGGGTATCCCTCCGACGAGCATCTCCAACCCAGCGCCAAGCTCAGCCTGTTCTTCAAAGGCGTGGCGACGGCCCAAAGCAGCTGGCCGATGAGTCGCGCAGGATTTGCGCGGGGGCTCTCCAGAAGGTGCTGATGAAGGTGGCCTTCCGCAATCCAGACCTCAACTTCACCAACGTCCTCAAATCCTTGCCGTCGGATGCTGATCGGGATGCGCTCAAGGCCCTTGTCGCACCCATTGTGGACAAGGTGAGCGAGATCAAGAGGGTTGAGGGCGACCGCGTAGATTAGGCTGCCCTTCTTTTCTTTTTCTTTGTCGCCGCTGGTCATGTCATGAGAACATTCTGTTAGAGCTGTGACAAGTCATTTTGTAATATAACTCTGTTTTGGGTAGAGATTTGCTATGTTATTTCCTTTACTTGATTCCCTGCTTTGTATGTTTTTACCGTACGCCTTTAGGGAACTTGTCGGCGCAGGCACCTTTGCCGCGAGCGCTGAGTGCGGGACATCAGCAGCCTGCTGGCGATGCCGCTTCCGACAAGAAACCTTGTCGTAACTAGTCGCAGCTCACTTAAGTTGTTGAGCGGACTCGAAACAAAGTAAGGACGCAACTAGCTATGAGTTGGTTCCTCCACGCACAGGTTTTCCATACAAAGCACGGTCGTTCAAGGAAGATAACTTAAAAATTTAAAACTGATTGCTCAAACTTTGGCAACTTAGCTTTTCTGTCGTTTGTTTTCCGGTAAGGCGAAAACTTGCTGAACGGCGCCTGATCCACACCATTATCTTCTCCTTCCCCCCGGGAAACTTGTGGGCGAGGGAACCTTCCTTTCCTTTTTGAGAAAAAGAAAGAAGAGAAAATAAAGGCATGGAGCCTTATAGCTCATTATTGCTTACCGGGGGTAGGTGCTGCACAAAGTGTTAGATAACGCATGCAAATATAAAGTAAAAAGCATGAAATTGACAAGATGTGCGGAGCACCTGAGCTTTACTTATGCACGGGATCTGCGCTCGGCTTTGTACAAAGGATTATATGCAACATCGGCAAGACTTGTACAAAAGGTGGTTGCGGAACAGGTTCCGGCAACCGCGCCCTACGGGTAAAACTTACGAAGATTCTCAATGTTCCAGGAGTTGCTCACCGGTACGCCATCTCCGGTCTCAAGGCGGACAGCGCCAGGCCTAGTGACTCGTTTCACCCGATAAGGGCCTTCCCACTTCGGCGTCAACTTGTTGGAATTCTTGGCGGACTGAACGCGCCGAAGAACAAGGTCGCCTTCCTCGAAGCTTCTGGCTTTAACTTTGCGGATATGGTAGCGGCGCAAAGCTTGCTGGTATCGAGCAGCTCGTATAGCAGCCTGAAGACGGTCCTCCTCAAGGAGCAGCGCGTCAACTTGTCGCAGCTGCTCTTGCTCAAGCTCATCATAAGCGAGCACTCGAGGTGACCCGTATACGAGTTCCGTGGGGAGAACTGCCTCTGCTCCATAGACTAGAGTGAAAGGTGTCTGGCCAGTGGCTCGATTTGGCGTCGTCCTGACCGACCAAAGAACCACCGGCAGCTCCTCAATCCAATTTCTTCCGCACTTGCGCAGCCTGTCGAAAGTCCTGGTCTTGAGCCCGCGCAGCACTTCAGCATTTGCCCTCTCTGCTTGACCGTTGCTTCTCGGATGAGCAACAGATGCGAAGAAGACCTTGGCGCCAAGATCTTGGACGTACTGCATGAAGGTGCGGCTCGTGAATTGCGTGCCGTTGTCGGTGATGATCCTGTTAGGGATCCCGAAACGGCAAACAACCGACCTGAAGAACTTGACTGCTGACTGTGCTGTCACCTTCCTCACTGGTTCCACTTCTGGCCACTTTGTGAACTTGTCGATCGCAACGTACAAGTACTCAAAGCCCCCGACAGCTCGGGGAATGGGACCGAGGATGTCGAGCCCCCAGACCGAAAATGGCCAGGATAAAGGGATCGTCTGGAGAGCTTGAGCTGGCTGGTGTATCTGTTTGGAGTGGAACTGGCACGCTTCACACTTGGTTACTTGTGCAGTTGCATCCTGGAGGGCTGTCGGCCAAAAGAAACCTTGCCGGAAAGCTTTGCCGGCAAGTGCTCTTGCGCCAATGTGGTGACCACATATGCCTCCATGTATCTCTGCCAACAGCTTTTGTCCGTCTTCCCGGCAAATACACTTCAATTTCACACCGTTGAGTCTTCTTCTGTACAGTGTGCTGTCGACAAACTAGTACATACTTGACTGCCGGGCTAATTTTTCCGCTTCTTCTTGCTCTTCGGGAAGTTCTCCTGTCTGAAGGAAATGGACAATGTGTTGTGCCCATGCTGGAGCTTGTGGCTCGACAACAAGGACTAAAGGCACATCTACTGCTGCGGGAACATCTGCTTCTACGGCGAGAACCTGCGGCTCAGCCGGAGCTTGATGTTCCCCGGCAAGCTTTCCGGAGCAAAGCTTGTCGGGAGCGTCTGCTACGACGGAACAAACCATAAGGCTTGCCGGAGCAGACCGCTCCTCAGCACCCTTGGTGTTGATCTTGGGGACTTTCTTGGCGGCGGCTTCAGGGAGCTCTGCCGGAGAATAGTCACTAGAAATCAACTTCCTCTTCTTGCTCTGTCCAGTTGATGGCGTTATAGACGGTTGAGTCAGCTTGAGCACGAAGATCCCCGGTTCCACGGGTAACTTTAGTGCGGCGAACTTTGACAGGCCATCAGCTATGTCATTCTGAGCTCTTGGAACATGTTCCATCTCCAGGCCGTCAAAGTGCTCTTCTAGCTTCCTCACTTCATCAACATATGCTTCCATCAACGGACTCTGATAGTTCTTGTTCACTTGGCGGACGACAAGCTGTGAGTCCCCCTGACAATGAGCTTCTTGATCCCAAGGTCTGCTGCGATCCTGAGACCGGCAAGCAATCCTTCATACTCTGCAGCGATGTTGGTTGCTTGCTCCTTGGGAAAGTGCATCTGGACTACGTACTTGAGGTGCTCTCCGGTGGCTGCGACAAGCAGCACGCCCGCACTGGCGCCTTGCAGCGAGAAGGCACCATCAAAGTACATCAGCCACTCTTTGCTCGCTTCCTTGACGGGGATGCTCGTCTCTGGAATTTCTTCATCTTGTGTTGGCGTCCACTCTGCTATGAACTCTGCCAATGCTCTGCTTTGGATAGTTGAAGTGCTCTCAAACTTGAGGCCAAAGCTTGAAAGTTCTAATGCCCACTCGACAATCCTGCCTGTTGCTTCTGGATTTTGCAGTATCCTCTTCAGCGGAAAACGAGTGACGACTGTGATCTCATGTGCTTGGAAGTAATGGCGCAGCTTTCTCGAGGCCATGAGAAGGCCGAAAAGCAATTTCTGCACACCAGAGTACCTTGACCTAGCCCCGTGCAGAAGGGAACTGACAAAGTAAACTGGGCGCTGCACCATTCTCTTCTGCATCTTATCATGCTCCTGCGCAGATCCATCCTTGTCGGGACCAGAGCTTGTCGGCGAAGCCCCCTGCTTGTCGCTAGATGCATCTGCCGTGGTTGCTGGCTCATCATCTGCCTCCCTCTCCGCCACTAACGCAGCACTAACCACTTGATTGGTTGCCGCTATATATAGCAGTAACTTCTCTTGTGGCTTAGGTGCGACAAGTGTTGGAGTGGAGGGCAGGTATCTCTTCAAGTCCTGCAGCGCAGCCTCCGCTTCTGGAGTCCATTTCATTGGACCTGCCTTTTTCAAAATTTTGAAAAATGGCAGGGCACGCTCAGCAGACATAGATATAAACCTGCTGAGAGCAGCCACACAACCGGCAAGTCTTCGTACATCCTTGACGTGCTTTGGTGCTTTAATCTGCTCAATGGCCTTGATCTTGTCGGGATTGGCCTCAATTCCCCGCTGAGACACAAAGAACCCGAGAAGCTTGCCGGAGGGGACTCCAAACACGCACTTCTCGGGGTTAAGCTTGAGGTTGATCTTGCACAGATTTGCAAAGGTTTCGTCCAAATCTTGAATCAGGGTCGCCCTGTCCTTGCTCTTGACCACTATGTCATCCATGTAGGCTTCCACATTTCTGTGCATCTGCGGCTGAAAAGCGTGGTGGACTACCCTTGCAAATGTTGAACCAGGATTCTTCAAACCAAAAGGCATCCGTACGAAACAGTACGTGCCACATGGGGTGATGAATGCGGTATTCTCCTCATCCTCTTCTGCCATGAAGATCTGATGGTATCCTGAGTATGCATCAAGAAATGAAAGCAAATCACATCCGGCCGTGGAGTCAACAATCTGGTCGATGCGCGGCAAAGGAAATGGGTCTTTGGGACAAGCTTTATTAACATCGGTAAAGTCGATACAAAGCCTCCATTTCCCGTTTGCCTTGCGCACGACTACAGGATTGGCCAACCACGTAGGATGGAGCACCCCTCCAACTTCTTGATTTCTTCTGCGATGAATTCTTGGCGCTCCACTGCCTGTTTCCTGACTTTCTGCTTGACAGGCCGCGCATGAGGACAGACGGCTGGGAACACCGGGGATGTCGGACGGTTGCCACGCAAACACGTCGACATTCGCCCGCAGGAAAGCAACGAGCGCGCTTTCCTATTTGGGGTCGAGAGTGGCACTGATGGTGAAGGTACCACCAGTGCCGTCCTCCTTGGCGGACACCTTCTTGGTCTCTGGTGGAGCTGCCATTGTCTTCTTACACTTGCCGGTGGAGCTCGATGGTGCGTCCTCGATGGTAGCGCAGCACTCCGAAGAGGTGCGCTTGCCGGAGTGGGCATCAGAACTCTTGCCGGACTTGGTCTTCTTCTTCCCCCCGGGAGCTTCAGCGGCAAGTGATTTGCAATCTGTTGCGGCTGCTGCTTCCCGTAGATCTTGTCGGCGCAGATAAGAGCATCCTTCTTGTCACCAGGGACAGAGATGACACTTATCGGGCCTGGCATCTTCAGTATGTTGTATACATAATGAGAGGCTGCCATGAATTTGGCGAGTGCTGGACGGCCAAGTATCCCATTGTAAGGCAATGGAAAGTCAGCAACGTCAAAAGTGACCCTCTCAGTCCCGAAGTTCAACTCGCTGCCAAATGTTACCGGCCTTCGTCTTTGCTCCTTCCCGGATTGATTCCTTGGAACGTGCCGGTCTCTTCGAGCTCGCTATCAGGGATCTGGAGTTTCTGGAGTACCGCGGAGGAGATCAAGTTCAAGCCGGCCCCGCCATCAACTAACATCTTAGTGACCTTGAGGTTACGGATAGTTGGTGAAACCAACATCGGCAGGCACCCGACCGTAGTTATGCGATCAGGGTGATCCTCAATATCAAAGATGATAGGCGTGCTGGACCATTTCAGAAGCTTGCGTGACTCGACGGGTGGTTCTGCCCCATTGACTTCCCGCACCCACTGCTTGAGCTGGCGGTGTGAAGTATGCAGAGAAGCACCGCCGTCAACGCACAGGACCTCTGTGGCTTTCTGGAACTCCTGCTCATCGGCCTCATCTTCATCCATATCTTCATCGTCGTCGTCATCTTCATCCTTGTCGCGGACGCGGGGAGGTCTGTCTCCTTGCCGCTGATTGGCCTTGCCGCGGCGTCCTCCTCGGCCGGGACGTTTATTGCTAGCTCCTCCAGCACCTTCCTAAGCTTTCTCCTTGTCGCGCCGCTCGTATTCAGCCTTTTGCTGCTCGACAAGCTGCTCGACCTTCTTGCAGCTCTGGAGGTCATGGCCCTTGGTGCGGTGGATCTTGCAGTATTGCTTGTTGGTGCCGTCCTACTTGTCGGCGACTGCCATAGCTGTGGCAACCTCTTTGCCGGAGCTACCAGCTTCGGCTTTCTTGCCGGACTGCTCAACAACTAGTACATCTTTGCCTTTCTTCTTCCTGTTGTTCAGCCGCCGGTTCTTTCTTGTCGGGGCAGTGTCCTCACTATCAGATCCTCCTGCTCATGTGTTCTCTCCGAGGAGTTTCCTCCCTTCCTCAGCACGTGCGCACTTGTCGGCCAGGGCATATAGCTCACTGACATCTCTGATCCTGCACATTGCCATCTCCTCCCGCATCCTGTGGTTCCGCATGTTCTGATGGAACGCGCTGATTACCGCGGCAGGGTGGACATCTGGGATGTTGTGCTATACGTGGCTGAATCTTTGAATGTACTTGCGCAGGGGCTCTCCTTCCTTCTGGGCGAGCAGATGAAGATCGCTCTCTTGGCCATGAGGCTTGTGGCTGCCTGTAAAGGCGCCGACAAACTGATGGCACAGATCAGCCCAGGAGGATATGGAGTTGTCCGGCAAGTGCATGAGCCAGGATCTCACATTGGGCTTGAGCACCAGCGGGAAGTAGTTGGCAAGGATCTTGTCGTCCCGTCCTCCGGCAGCATGCACCGCGATGGTGTAGATGCTGAGGAACTCCGACGGATGCGTCTTGCTGTCGTACTTCTCTCGTACATCTGGCTTGAAATTCTTGGTACTGGGCCACTGGACTTGCCGCAGCTCACGAGTGAACGCAGGGCAACCTACCGCGTACGGCAAGTCGCCTAGTTCCCCTGGCGCATGCACGTCAACAGAGGGCCCAGTGCGCTTGTCGGATTGACGTCGCGCTTCTCTCCGGCGCTCGATGCGAGTACGAGCGTCTTCTTGCTGTCGTTCATGCAGAACTTGGCGCTGATCGCGACGAGCTCGTGGATCTGACGATGTGGTGGAGTCGCTATCGAGGTGGATCCGACGAGTCGGCGATCTTGGCCTTCGGGATGGAGAGTGCATGGTGGTTGCACCCCCACCGGTTTCGTCGCCACCGGCTCGTGCCTGGCAGTCTTGCCGCGGCCGCGATGCACTTGGCTGCCGCGGAGTGTCGCCGTTGGCAAAGCCGATGAGACTCTGAATGGTGGCCCTCCATTGGTCGATCTTGTCTTCCGCTGGAGGGTAATCCAGGAGCAGTTGAGCTCGCGCCAAAGCTTCTGCTGGAGTGGTGTGCGGCAATGGCGAACGGTGCGAGGAGCGGGATATGCTCGGACTCCTAACTATATTAGAGGGAGCAGTATCCCGTCCAGGCGACCGTGCCTCGCTCGTGCCAGCATGTTGGCGTGCATGCTGGTCTTGAGCACCCCGAGATCCACCGGCTCGATCTTGTCCCAACGAACGTATGGTATTGCGAATACCATGACGTTGTCGGTCCTGCGCCTCCTGGGATGGGCGCGAGACATGTACGGACGCCGAGGTCTGTGCAGCCTTGTCCTTGGACCTGGCAGCATCGTGAGCTTCCTCGTCGACGTCCGTTCTTCCGCCGGCATCCACTCCACCACCCGTTTGCTCCGGCGGTGGTGGAAGTGACGTAGACGGAGCAGCTGCCGCCGAAGTCTTCTTCTTCGGTGGCATGTTGATGAAGAAAATGAAGATCTGGCTCGCGTGAATGCCGGATCAGGTTCACGCAATCTCGACGCCCCTACCTGGCGCGCCAAAGATGTTGGGGAAACTGCCAAAGATGTCGGGGAAACTGATCCACGGACACCTATGGGACCGGCGGACCGTGGCCCCTTTCGTTTCGGCGGAGGGCGGAGATCGCACGAAGAGTGGATCGAGGCGAAGCACACGAGCAGTTTATCCAGCTTCGAAGCTCTCCGGAGAGATAATACTCCTACTGCTGCTTGTCTGATTATATTGTGTTCTTGCTCGAGAGAGCTAAGTGTTTTTCTGGCTTCCGAATGAGTCGAACCCCCTCTACGTTGCGCATGGGCCTCCTTTTATATGTTCAAAGGGTCACCGACAGGTGGCAACGCAGAGAAGGGTAAAAGCGTAAAAAGTGTTGTGGTTGGTACACCTACTTGCACAGTGTATCCTACCTAACCCTGAAGGCAGGGGACAAAGGCATTAAATGCCCGTCTGTGTCGCCCAAACAGTGCAGAAAGGGACCGTCGGGGACGCCAACGTTCGCCACGATGGCGATCTTGTCAGCGTCGCATGCCACCGCGCACCGCTGGCTGCACAGCCTCACGCCACGCGTGCCTGGAAAGGCCCCCAGAGCGACACGTTAGCGGATGTGCTGGAGCGTGGGTACAGAGTGGTTACTTGTCGTGGCAAGCGCCTTGCCGCGGTCGTCGTCTTGTCGCGCCCGGAAGCTTGTCGCTCACCAGGCCTCGAGATGCCTTGGTTGGTCTTCCCGGCAAGCTCCTCTTGCCGGGGCCTTGTTGCCTTGCCGGGACGCGTGGCGCGTCGCGGCAAGTTCCTTGGAATGCCTTGGTTGGCCTTCCCGGCAAGCTCCTCTTGCCGGGCCCTTGTCTCCATGGCTTGAATACTTTGTTCTTGAATGGCTCCAAGGGAACCACGGAGGACCTTGGCGGTCGCCCGGCAAGCCTTGCCGCGGGGTGCTGCAACTGCCCGTGCATAAGTTCGGGATACTAGGGTACCCCTACTCTAGTACACCGACAATAGTGCTAAAATCTTTCACAAAGCGACGATAAAAACCCGCAAGACCAAGAAAGCTACGCACTTGTTGCAAATTGGTGGGTTGGGGCCATGATAGAGGCAAAGGTGTCCCGTCTTTCGATGAGATGATGGGTTTCGCTTTGGTGGAAGTTGACTTTGACGATCCGACTACGAACGTGCGAGGACGTCGCGCCTTAGCAATCGCTAAACCAACTCCGAGAGGTTATTGACCACGCCGGAGCACGATCAACCTGACCACGAGGGTCTGTTTCCTGCGAGCAAACGAAGAACAAGCAAGAAACTGAGATTGCAATCTGGATATTGCGAATATAAGATGAAAGTTTTATTGATCAAGGTGGGGTTCTATGACGCCTTTGTCTGGTTGTTGAACACAAACGAAGTACGCGAAGTTGCAGCTATGGCGAACTTTAATCTAAACAAAACCCAAAGTCTAAACGGTGCCCTAAGGGCTGTATATATGGTAGAAGAGATGGGGAATTTCGTGGCCCTTGGTGGAGGGGTCCGAAATCAACCCTATCTCTTGTTTCCCCACACATACGGACTCAAAAAATAGCCTATACTAATGTATTTCGAAATTACATGGGCCTGGCCCAATAAAAAGGTGACGCAGCACCTATAATAGCCTCTGGATGAAATTTATGAAGTGGATCTTGTATATTTCGTCCAAGGCTTCATGCACTCGCTATGGTGGCTTCAAAGACCTGAAATCATCACTCTAACTCCGTTCTTGTTCCCCTTGCGCATGCCATCATCTCCATGCTTTTTCTTGCTCCAATGTTCAACCTTCTCCAAGCTAGGCCCTTCATTTGTAAGCAAAACAAATGTATCCAATTTAGGCAACATCATATTCTCATGAACATTAGAATCATTACCAAGAAACGGAAGTACCTGGTAATTTAGTTGGCGTGGGCGAGCTCTAGTAATTGGTCCAGTATGTATAGCAGCAGGGGCTGTGGGTGTAACAATGGTATTGATGTCCTCATCATCCTCCCCTTCTTGAAATGAAGTCGTCCTCGACGGAAGTTCATCTTCCTCGCCCAAATAAGGCTTCAAATCTGCAATGTTAAGAGTGGGACTAACCCCAAAATCTGCAGGCAGCTCAAGTTTGTATGCATTATCATTTATTTTCTCTAACACCTTAAAGGGACCATCAGCATGTGGCATTAGCTTTGATTTGCGCAAATCAGGAAATCTATCTTTACGCAAATGTAACCAAACAAGATCTCCAGGTGCAAACACAACATGTTTTCTTCCCTTATCTCCAGCACGTTTATATTTAGCATTCATACGCTCAATGTTTTCCTTAGTTAACTCATGCATTTTTAAAATCAATTCAGCACGTTGTTTAGCATCAAACTTAACCTTCTCCGAAGATGGAAGAGGAAACAAATCAATAGGTGCACGAGGTAGGAAACCATACACAACTTCAAAAGGGCACATCTTAGTAGTAGAATGCAATGAACGATTATAAGCAAATTCAATATGAGGCAGGCATTCCTCCCACATTTTCTTATTATTCTTCAAAACAGCCCTAAGCATAGTAGACAATGTTCTATTGACTACTTCAGTTTGTCCATCAGTTTGGGGTGACAAGTAGTACTAAAAAGCAGTTTAGTCCCCAACTTAGCCCATAAACATCTCCAAAAGTGGCTAAGAAATTTAGTATCACGATCTGAAACAATAGTATTTGGCACACCATGCAAGCGAATAATTTCACGAAAGAACAGATCAGCAACATTAACAGCATCATCGCTTTTATGACATGGTATAAAGTGTGCCATTTTCGAGAATCTATCCACGACAACAAATATGCTATCCCTCCCCTTCTTTGTTTGAGGTAAACCTAAAACAAAGTCCATAGATATATCCTCCCAAGGAACACTAGGTACAAGCAAAGGCATATATAAACCATGAGGATTGAGTCGTGACTTAGCTTTTTGACATGTAGTGCAGCGAGCAATAAAACGCTCAACATCCCGTCTCATCTTTCGCCAAAAGAAATGTGTAGCAAGTACGCCCTCCGTCTTCTTCACTCCAAAGTGTCCCATTAATCCTCCTCCATGCACCTCCTGCAACAACAAAAGACGAACAGAGCTAGCTGGAATGCATAGCTTATTAGCAGGAAACACAAATCCATCGTTAACGACAAATTTGTTCCACATTCTTCCTTCTTTACAATTCTGCATTGCATCTTTAAAATTAGCATCATGCACATATTGATCTTTGATGGTCTCCAAACCAAATATTTTGAAGTCAAGTTGTGAAAGCATAGTATAGCGACGAGACAATGCATCAGCAACAACATTTTCTTTTCCCTTCTTGTGTTTAATGACATAAGGGAAAGTCTCAATGAATTCAACCCATTTAGCATGTCTACGATTTAGTTTAGCTTGACTTTTAATATGTTTCAAAGAATCATGATCAGAATGTATAACAAATTCTTTGGGCCATAAATAATGTTGCCATGTTTCTAAAGTCCGAACAAGAGCATATAATTCTTTATCATAAGTAGAATAATTCAGACTAGGCCCACTCAATTTTTCAGAAAAATATGCAACAGGTTTGCCATCTTGTAATAACACAGCTCCTAATCCAATTCCACTAGCATCACATTCAAGCTCAAAAGTCTTATTAAAATCAGGAAGTTGGAGTAAAGGAGCATGTGTCAACTTATCTTTCAATACCGTGAAGGCTTCTTCCTGTGCGGTACCCCAAAGAAAAGGCACATCTTTCTTTGTAAGCTCATTGAGAGGTGCAGCGATGGTGCTGAAATCTCGCACAAAACGCCTATAGAATCCAGCGAGGCCAAGAAAACTCCTCACTTGTGTGACCGTTTTGGGCTACGGCCAACTCTCAATAGCGTCAATATTGGCTTTATCAACTTCAATTCCCTGTGGAGTAACAACATAGCCAAGAAAAGATACTCGGTCGGTGCAAAAGGTGCACTTCCCAAGGTTACCAAACAAACGTGCATCACGTAGAGCAATAAAAACAGCACGTAAATGTTCCAAATGTTCTTCCAAAGATCTGCTATACATCAATATGTCATCAAAGTAAACTACCACAAATCGTCCAACGAAAGGACGTAAAACTTTGTTCATTAATCTCATGAAAGTACTAGGTGCATTAGTTAACCCAAAAGGCATGACTAACCACTCATATAAACCAAACTTAGTTTTAAATGCTGTTTTCCATTCATCTCCCAATTTCATACGAATTTGATGGTATCCACTACGCAAATCAACTTTGGAGAATATTGTAGAGCCACTCAATTCATCAAGCATATCATCTAGCCTAGGAATAGGATGACGATAACGAATAGTAATATTATTAATGCCTCTACAATCAACACACATACGTGATGTACCATCCTTTTTCGGCACTAGAATAATAGGAACAGCACAAGGACTAAGGGATTCGCGTATATAACCTTTGTCGAGAAGCTCTTGTACTTGACGCATAATCTCCTTCGTCTCCTCTGGATTGGTACGGTATGGCGCACGGTTTGGCAGTGAAGCACCGGGAATTATGTCAATCTGATGCTCAATTCCTCGAATAGGTGGTAATCCCGGTGGCACGTCTTGTGGAAAGACGTCAGCGAACTCCTGCAAAATGTTAGTGACAGCAGGAGGCAAAGAGGAAGGCACGTCCTCGAATGAAAATAATGCCTCTTTGCACACAAAAGCATAGCAAACAGATTTGCTGAAATCTAGCTCATCAATATCAGATTTGGTGGCAAATAAACATGCACTTTTCAATTTAATTTCAGAAGAAACACTAGATGGCTTATTATTAGGCTTCATTTGTTGCTCAAATTCTTTTGCCACAATCTGATTTTCACTCTTATTCTTCTCCTGTTTTGCTTTATTAGCTCTATTAATATCATCTTTCAAAATAGAATCAAGAGTCAGAGGAAGCAAAGTAATATTTTTATCCTTATGAACAAGAGTATACTGATTGTTTCTACTATGGTGTACAGGATTTTTATCAAATTGCCATGGTCTACCAAGTAATAAGGAACATGCTTGCATAGGTACCACATCACAATCAACATAATCAGCATATGTAGAGATACTAAAATGCACACGAACAGTACGTGTTACCATAATCTTGCCGCTGTTGTTGAACCATTGGATGTAGTAAGGATATGGATGTGGTCTTGTGGTGAGAGAAAGCTTCTCCACCATCTCCATGCTAGCCAAGTTACTGCAGCTACCTCCGTCTATGATGACGCGCACAGAACGCTCCTTCACAACTCCCTTGGTATGGAACAAATTGTGCCTCTGATTTTGCTCAGCTTGTGTGACCTGCACACTGAAAACACGTTGAGCAACTAAACATTCATACCTGTCAGCGTCGTCAGGAGCCATGTATTGCGTCTCATGATCAGAATCATCTCCACCATGTTCTTCACATGTAATAAGAGCCAAAGTCTCCTCATCATAGTCACTAGCGGACTCATATCCACCATCCTCGGTAGCAATCATCACACGCTAAGATTTGCATTCTCTCGCATAATGACCTCCTCCCTTACAACGACGACAAATAATATCACTTGTGTGCCCTGTTGATGCCCTAGAAGAAGAAGAACTCTGTGCAGGCCCGGCAGGTGCGCTCTTGGCAGATAATGGTGGTTGTGTCTGTTTTCTTGTATCACGGCTGGAGGAGGCACCTGATTGAGGTGCTGGTGCAGTTGAAATAGAAGATGCACGCGGTGTCCATGATGAAGGTCGGCCTGCAGAAAAGTTAGTTCGTGCCAATGCTTGTCGATCCTGCACTTCACGTTCAGCTTTACAAGCAAGATGGAATAAATGAGTGATATTAGTATACTCCTTATAGTCTAGAATGGTCTGAATCTCTTTATTTAATCCACCCAGAAAACGTGCAAGCATAGCTTCATTCTCCTCAACAATACCACATCTAATCATGCCAGTTTGTAATTCCTGATAATATTCTTCTACAGAATTTTTTCCTTGTCTTAAACACTGCAATTTTTGAAGCAATTCACGTTGATAATATGGTGGAACCCAACGCGTACGCATAGCAGTTTTCAAAGTAGCCCAAGTAGTTGGAATAGGATATAATCTACAATGTTCAGACCACCAGACACATGCAAAACTAGTGAAAGCACAAACAGCAGCAGCAACCCGTCTCTCCTCAGGATATTGTAAACATGTAAATCGTTGTTCAGTTTCTAACTCCCAAGTAAGATATATATCAGGAACATATCTACCCTCAAATGGTGGAATATTCAATTTCAGTTTAGGAATATGGACATCATCTCGTACCTAAGGTGGTGGTGCAGGCCTACCATTGCAAATATATACCTGAGGTCGACCTGCTAGTGGTGGTGCTGGTGGTGGTGCTGGTGGCTGCATGTAGTTCTGATTTTGATCAACCTCATCCTCATAATCGCCCGCATACTCATCATCCTCCACATCAGCAGCAGGAGCCACAGAAGTATCAACAGCAGCACCAACAGTTTGGCCAAACGCAAGAGGGACATGGCTCGCTCGGTGGAGGTCTGTTTCGCGACGTGGAGGTAGTCGTTGTTGTTGTTGTTGGAGAGGTGCGTTAGGTGCAGTGGGTGGTGGTGGTGGAAGACGCGCAAGCAGTTCATTAAATCTGTTATCGAGCTTTGTCTCAAGGCCAGTGATCTTCTCCATGGCCTCTTCAAAATTGTTTAGCACATCTTGCACCTGTTCAGTCATCATTTGCTGAAACTTATCATGAAGCTCCCAGTCAATCTCGTCGGATTGTGATCCTAGCATGGTTAGCAGCAATAGAAACACACAGAATATGATCCTACAGACTACTAACAAGAGGTGGTGGTGGTTGTCACAAATCCGTCAAGCAAATCTCAAATTCTTACCAATTCTTACCCAGCAGCAGGCGGTGATCGGGAACCGTTGTAGTCAAAACTCTCAAAGCTTGGATAGAGCGATTACCAGAGAGAGTCAAATGCACGACGTAGATGTATGTGGAGCTGGGAAGGCTTATACTATGGTAGCAAAAATGGTCAACCAAAATCAATGCAGAGATGCAAAGTTGAATAAACGCTCAACGACGGTATTGTGCTGGTCCTAGGCTAGACCGTGCTAGAGACGCGAGCCTAGAACACTAACAAAATCACGGCGCTGCATGTAAACAAGGGAAAAGCACGCTCTGGAATTTTTTTCGCTCTTTCTTTTTGCGCTGCTTTTTTTGTTTTGCGCTGCTCTTTGTTTTTTTGTTTTTGCGAAAACTCACTATAATGGCGAGTGTCTCAAAACTCTTCCCAGGTCAAACTGACAGGATGGACACGAAATTTTTTCGACCAATTTCTTTTTTGACTGCCCGGACCCAAAAACTGGAAACGGGTCAAAAAAAACTTTCTATAATGGAGACTGTCTCAATACGCTTAGAAACACCTAAAAATAGGATAGCCAGAAAAATTTTCGACAAGTGCGTTTTCGAAAAATTTTGGGCCTAAACGGAGGGTGGTTTCCGGACTCTTTTTTTTCCAAAACCTACTCCGCAAGGAAACACGAATCAGAAACTAGATGAATCTGGAAAACAAACCTAATATGCAAGGAACTCGGATTAGTGGTGGATATATGGTGGTGGTATATGGTAGCGGTGGTGGTAGCGGTGGTAGTATATGGATACGGATCGGTGGTGGTATATGGACACGGATTCGGAGCGGTGGTGGTAGGTGGCAGGGGCGATGATGATGGTGCGGTGGCGGCGTGACAACTTATGACCAGAACTCGAAACTCTAAAAGACTAGCCGCTAAGACCAGCAACTGGACACGACAATGCAACCGCAAATTCAACAAAGCAAAACCCTAAAAAGATTATGCAAAGGCTTAGATTGGTTCGGATATGATGAACTAACCCTAATTTTTTTGTGGCTTTTTTTGTGGACTATAGGTATGAAGAACAAACTTGATCTAAACTACGAAAAACTGTAAAATCTCACCGAGCAACCTGGAAATCTGATACCACTTGATAGAGGCAAAGGTGTCCCATCTTTCGACGAGATGATGGATTTCGCTTTGGTGGAAGTCGACTTTGACGATCCGACTACGAACGTGCGAGGACGTCGCGCCTTAGCAATCGCTAAACCAACTCCGAGAGGTTATTGACCACGCCGGAGCACGATCAACCTGACCACGAGGGTCTGTTTCCTGCGAGCAAATGAAGAACAAGCAAGAAACTGAGATTGCAATCTGGATATTGCGAATATAAGATGAAAGCTTTATTGATCAAGGTGGGGTTCTGTGACGCCTTTGTCTGGTTGTTGAACACAAACGAAGTACGCGAAGTTGCAGCTATGGCGAACTTTAATCTAAACAAAACCCAAAGTCTAAACGGTGCCCTAAGGGCTGTATATATGGAGGAAGAGAGGGGGAATTTCGTGGCCCTTGGTGGAGGGGTCCGAAATCAACCCTATGTCTTGTTTCTCCACACATACGGACTCTAAAAATAGCCTATACTAATGTATTTCGAAATTACATGGGCCTGGCCCAATAAAAAGGTAACGCAGCACCTATAATAGCCTCTGGACGAAATTTATGAAGTGGCATCTTGTATATTTCATCCAAGGCTTCATGCACTCGCTATGGTGGCTTCAAATACCTGAAATCATCACTCGTAACTCCGTTCTTGTTCCCCTTGCACATGCCATCATCTCCATGCTTTTTCTTGCTCCAATGTTCATCCTTCTCCAAGCTAGGCCCTTCATTTGTAAGCAAAACAAATGTATCCAATTTAGGCAGCATCATATTCTCATGAACATTAGAATCATTAGCAAGAAACGAAAGTACCTGGTAATTTAGTTGGCGTGCGCGAGCTCTAGTAATTGGTCCAGTATGTATAGCAGCAGGGGCTGTGGGTGTAACGATGGTATTGATGTCCTCATCAGGCCAAGTTTTAATTGCTTCAATTTTAGATTCATCAACATGGACATCCTTGGAAGAGACAACAAAACCCAAGAAAACCACGTTGTCAACACCAAATGTGCACTTTTTCATGTTGGCATAAAGATGTTCCTTCGAAGAGTTTGCAAAACAGCCCTAACATGATTAAAATGCTCTTTCATGCTTTTGCTAAACACAAGAATATCATCGAAGTAAACCACAACAAATACTCCAATATAAGGGCGAAGCACATAATGCATAAGACGCACGAAAGTACAGGGAGCCTCCGATAAACCCATAGGCATGACTAACCACTCATATAAGCCAAATTTGGTTTTAAAGAAGTTTTCCATTCATCACCCTCTTGAATGCGGATTTGATTATAGCCACTTTTAAGATCAATTTTTGAGAAAAAGTTGGCTCTGCTAAGTTCATCAAGCATATCATCTAAGCAAGGAATGGGATGCCTATAGCGAAGGTAATAGCATTTATAGGTCTACAATCGGAGCACAAGCGGAAACTTCCATCTGGCTTAGGCACAAGTATAACGGGAACGGCACAAGGGCTTAAGCTTTCATGTACATGACCGTTCTCGATGAGTTGTTGTACTTGCCGTTGAATCTCCTTAGTTTCTTCGGGATTGACACGGTATGGAGCTTTGTTTGGAAGTGGCGCTCCGAGGATGAGGTCGATTCGATGCTCAATTCCTTGAAGAGGAGGTAGGCCCGGAGGTAGCTCATCAGGGAAAACATATTGAAATTCCTGCAGAAGAGATTGAAACACTAAAGGTAGCTCGTGAGAGGTGTTAGCTTTTGGTTCCCCATCCTTGCACACAAGTACAAAGTGCATCACACTCGATGGGTTCTCACACACTTCTCTCATCTCGGTTTTGGTGGCAAATAGTATGAGGTTTTTCTCTCTAGGCGAAGAGGCGCTCAAGTTTCGCTTGTGGATCTCACTCACTTTTTGGTGGATCACTTTCTCACTCTTCTCTCCACGATGGGTGGCTTCCTTGTCGGCTATCACGTGACTAGGAGACATAGGTCGTAGCACATATTCCTTCCCTTTCATCTTGAAGCTATAGTGATTGGTACGCCCATTGTGGATGACACCATGGTCGAATTTCCATGGTCGACCAAGAAGGATGTGTCAAATGGTGATTGGGACCACATCACACTCCAAAGTGTCCTCATATGCACCAATTCTGAAGGAGACTTGGACCATATGCTCAACTCGTATAGTGCCGGAGTCACTTAGCCATTGAACCTTGTAGAGGTGCGGGTGCTTCTTCTTGACCAATTGAAGCTTGGAGCATAGTTATTCACTTGCCAAGTTGTGGCAACTACCTCCATCGATGATGACCTTGATGGACCTTCCATTGATGCCGGCCTTAGTGTGGAAGATGTGGCATCTTTGGTCTTCTTCTTGTTGATGTTGAAGAGTCAAGACCTTGGAGACAACGAGAGTGGGGCTCGAATCCTCATCACAAAAGACTTGATCATCCTCATCCTCGTTCACGCACCGGTGCATGGCCACTTGCTCAAGGGCTTCCATCTCCACGTCACTCATGGAGTCATGGGTGCCATCGTCATTGAGGATCATGGTGCGCTTGTTTGTGCATTCATAAGACTTGTGGCGTCGGCCGCCGCAAGTGAAACACTTGCAGGAGCTTGTCTTGACGGTCTCATCGGTCGGAGTAGATGATGAAGCATGCCGCTTGAAGTTTCTTGTAGTAGGAGGAGGACGACTTGAACTTGCCGAAGTTTTCTTGTAACTTGACTTGTCGTCGTTGCTTGGAGAAGGCTTGGTTGAAGTAGAGGTTGGAGTAGTTGTTGAAGCTTGGTTGTTGGAGAGGCCGTAGGTCTTGGATGAGTACTTGGTGTACTTGAAGTCATCTTGCACTTGACGTTCCACCTTGGTCGCTTGATGCACGAGCTCAATGAGGTTGGAGTAGGGTTTGAAATTGGTGATCTTCTTGATGGGATGATTGAGTGGTGCGGAGCATCCCACATTCGTCCCCATGTACCCTCCGACTACTCTCCAAGCCCCAAGAGGACATATGACGAGACCTCAAACATACGCCATTGGACACAAGGTGAATTCACTCCTCTTCGAACCGTCACTTTCCACTTGTGAGACATGGCTACTACCTCATGCATGGACCTTGCCTATACTCAGGTACAACCGAGATGACCATGGAGAATCAAAGGACCAAGGCCAAGCATGGAAGAGGAGAAGGAAGAAGAGCCAGCTGCTACAGGCCCCGGACATCTGGCCCCAGCCCGGACATCCGGCCCCAGCCCGGACATCAGGACCAGATCCGGACATCCAGCCCAACACCCGGAAATCCGGCTCCCTTCTATCCAGAGAGCACCAGAGTCGGCCGAGTTAGCCCGGACATCCGGCCCCCAGGCCCGGACATCCAGCCCATCGCGAGCCGCCGGACATTCGGCCCAACGCCCGGAAATCCAGCGCCCATCACAGAAGCTTCACCCTGCCAGCCTGGACATCCGGCCCCATCGCCCGGACATCCGGCGTCTCATGAAGGCCAGGATATCCGGCCCGACGCCCGGACATCCGGCCCCCCTGCCTGCATGCAGCTCATCCGGGCCGAGTCCCATGTACCCCTTCGTCCCTTAGACTATATATACTCCCCCACCTCCTCCTAGTTAGGGTTAGCAAAGGATTAGCTCATTTGAGATAGAGATTTGCTCATCCATACGGATCTCCTCCTCGTGAGAGACCGCGGCCTCTTCGGAGAAGATCCACCATGGATTCAAGACCCCTTTACGGGAAGATCCCTCGTGGATTCAAGACCTCCTCTCAGAGTTGAGCTACTGCCACGTGTATCATCCTTTGTTGGATTTGGACCGTGAATCTCTTTGTGTTCCTTGGATCTACCACATGTGTGATCATATTCGCGTTGGTTGAGTGTTTCTCTCGTTTTCCCCCGTGATTTCCCTCGTGTTCTTCCGCGCGTTCTTCGTGTTCCTCGTAGGGATCCTCTCCCAACGTGAAAGATCGGCCCCTAGCGTTCCGCCCTACACCATCTTGGTATCATGAGCCACGTTGACCACGTTTTTGGAGCCCCTACCCCTCTTTTTCTAGCTTGATTTTGTTGTTTTCGTCCTAAATCCGAAAATCCCCACCAAAAATAGCCCCCCAATTTTTTTGTGATTTGTTGGTTTGGTGATGTTTTGTTGATTTTGATCCATGGATTTTCTTGATTTCGAGTGGATCTAGCATCTCCCCAAGTTTCCTCACTTTCCATCCACGAAGTCTCTCCAATTTTGCCCCCGAAATCACCAAATTCCGCCCCAAAATCGAGTTCCACGAGTTCATCCTCGGATTTGGAGCCCGGACATCCGGCCCAACCCCCGGACATCCGGCCATCCCAGAAATCCGGCCATTAGCCCGGACATCCGGCTCCTAGAGCGCATTTTCGCGCAAGGTTCTGGACATCAGGTCCCGGACATCCGGCCGAACCCCCGGATGTCCGCCCGCTGTCATTTCAGCCTCCCGTGTTTCATAGTTTTGCCCATAACTTTCACATCCGGAGTTCGATTTTCGCGTTCTTTAGCTCGTTGAGTAGCTATTGACACCCCCATCCATATAGGTAGGTTGCAACACCATTTGACTCCATCAAATTTTTCAAAATTTGGCAAGTTTGCCTAGTCCCTCCACCATATCATCCGCATTACCACCACCGACTTCCGCAACCTAACCCATTTTGATCCCCATAGCATTAGTGGTTGCTTGAGTAGTGATTCGAGTCTCCTAAGGTGTTTCGGCTAGTTAGGGACGGTTGATTGTTCATCAACCACCACCACCACTTCCGCATAGACGTGCCCACCATACATTTCCACCCCAACTTAACCCAATTTTGTTTGAGTTGTGGCTTGTGTCTCCTAAGGTGCTTAGGCTACTTAGGGAAGGCAACTTCAACTACGACACGTGTATAACCCATCATTCCACATCCGCATTGCCAAGTGCAAACCACCACCGCTTTTTCGCTACCACCATTTTGACATTTGACGTTTGAGATTTTGAGTTCATGGTTTTTCCGTTTCCTAAGGTGTTTCGGCTACTTAGGGACGAGTCTCCATCATCTTGGTTTCTACATCAAGAACACAGCCACTCATCATCGCCTCGAGGTCGTCATCGGCTTTGACCCCTTCACCATCATCTATCTGTGGCGTACATACGAGAAACCCTCGACGGTAACCTCCATATCATCTTGGTATCATGGTATCCCGCCATTGTATATTCTCCTTGCCATTGCATTGTTAACCCCTAGCCCATTTTGCATTACTTGCCTATCAATACTAGCCATTTGAGTATTGCCAGCAACGTGACTTGTGCACATTAGTGATCATACTTCCCATAGCATACATACCATATCATCGTGGTGCATATATTGGTATCATATCTTGTGTCACAAGTTTGTTCCCGCATATACACAATTGCTATCTTGGTTTGTGCATTGTGCAAAGTGGCCATACAAAAAAAGAATAAGCTTTTAAGTAAAGAAAAAGAGAGAGCAAAGAGCTTGTAAGCAAGTGCCATATCATCATACCACATTGCACATAAGATTGTCATATCCGATCATCTTGGATCATCTTGAGAGGAACACCGGGAACCATACATACATAGCATACTTGGGATAGAAGTTTATCCATTTTGCATATCATACGTTGCACACAAGTGTCGTATCCACCTATAGACTAATCGTGCTAGCGTCTCTCTTGAGTTGTGCAACACGAGCATTTTCCGTGGATTCCACATTTTGTGCTCATTCCTTGGTTCCACAACCCCATTTATCTATTCGTGTGTGGGTTTCCATCTGCCATTCTTTGCTATTGGTCTACTTGTTTCACTTGCGAATTTGTGAATCTCTTTCAACATTATTGACTCCTGCTAACATTTTGCATCAAATTTTTGTGCCACTATCCTCACCGAGCTCCACCCAAAGCCTTACTTGTGTAGGTGTGAGAACCGACAAGAATGGGTACCAATTGTGCTATTTCCTTGTTACACATTGAGTGATCATTGATCCAACTTCAACATTGGTCAAGGTACATTTGGTATAGTTCTTCTCTTTCTCCCACTCATATTTGCTCGAGTCTTGTGATGGATAGGCAAGGCATTTCCCCTCCGGTCTACGACAACAACGACGGCGTGAACAACTACATCTCCAAAGCGTCTATCTTCGATCTACAACGACAAATGCAATGCGCACAATCAAGATTGCAAGAGCGCATCGAGAACATCTCCATCGACATTCGTCACCCCGAAGCAAGGAAAAGGGACTACATCAACAAGATGCTTTCCGCACATAAAGAGGAGCAAGATGCAAGGATGGAGGAGATTAGAGCCTTGATCAAGTCTTCTTCCCCTTCATCATCCTTAAGGCGGCGACATTCAAGCAACAAGTTTTCGGAGCACAAAAACGATGCAAGTGCAAATCGTCCTCATCCACATCTACATGGCGACCACCATCACGTTCGTGATCCACATCATCATGAAGGGCAAGTCACCTCCAAGCAACATGTGCATGACGACCACGAACGACATCTACTACGAGCTCAAGCATGACAATGACACCATCATCATAAAGTTGATCCACAAGCGCAAATGCACAAGTCTCAACATGACCTACTTCACGCCAAGTTCAAGCTTCACGAGCAAAAGAAAAGACCGCGAGACGACCACCACCAAGATGGCGCTACGGCTACAACAACCACTTCGGCATCTTCGCCAAGTGCTACCAAGGCATCTTCGCCTTTGGACGTACGACATCTTCGCCTACTTCCCACGAGTATGCCTACAACTACTTCATCAAGTCCAACGTGACCACCTTCGAGCGAGGGCGACACTTCCATCTTCGGAAGCCCCTCAAGGAAGATGGCCGGGCATGGTAAATTCCCTTCGGTTATGGAAACGAGCTACGAGGTGCCACATCATATGGGCCTCCAACAACAAGACAGCGACAAGAAGGTCGAGCATGGGTGTCGGTGTCAAAACCGGCGGATCTCGGGTAGGGGGTCCTGATTTGTGCGTCAAGGCAAGGGACACAGATGTTTACCCAGGTTCGGGCCCTCTCGATGGAGGTAAAACCCTACTTCCTGCTTGATTAATATTGATGATATGGGTAGTACAATAGTATATCTACCACGAGATCGTAGAGGCTAAACCGTAAAAGCTAGCCTATGATGGTAAGATTGTAATTGTGATCGGCCTTCTAAGGACCAACCTCTCCGGTTTATATAGACACCGAAGAGGGCTAGGGTTTACATGGAGTCGGTTACAAGAAAGGAAAGATAATATCCGGATCGCCAAGCTTGCCTTCCACGCAAAGGAGAGTCCCATCCGGACACGGGCCGAAGTCTTGAGTCTTGTATCTTCGCGCTTCAATAGTCCGGACGTTGTACACAGTCCGGCTGTCCGGATACCCCCTAATCCAGGACTCCCTCAGTAGCCCCTGAACCAGACTTCAATGACGATGAGTCCGGCGCGCAGTATTTTCTTGCATTGAAAGGCGGGTTCCTTCTCCGAATACTCCAAAGTAGTCATCGAACACTTAAATCGTGTCCGGATTCACAAGATGACCTTTACACACCGCTGTAGAGAGAATGATATTTCACAAATGCAATCTGCTGACAACTATTTTTGATGAGGTGACATGTTATTACGGTCGGATCATTATTCGAACCATTTTCCCACAACCAGCTACAACGCATATTGCGAGGCGGTTTCTTTGACACGTCTTGTCAAAGCATAGATCGTGTCCCCTTATCACGGGATTCTCATCAATAAGGGTATGGGTAATCTCACCACGCCATTAATCGTGGCGCTTGGGAAACAAGCGATTCTCAACGGGCAAGTGGGGAGGCGCACCGCTCTCGGCTCCTCTATAAAGGGATAAGATTTTCCCATTTTCACCCACGCCCTCTTCCTCCTTTGCCCACTCTTGCCCCCTCGAGCTCCAGCGCCCAAGCCCAAGTCTTCTCCGCACAGCTAAACATGTCCAGAGCAGTAGGTAACTGGGTGGCCTCCACCGTCAAGGAGAAGCACATCACAAATCTTCGGGCGGCCGGATATTTGGCCGCGGACATAGCGCACCGGCTACCGGACGCTGTGTTGGTCATTCCGACCCCAGGACCCCACGAGAGGGTCGTATTCGTCGCCCACTTTGTCCGTGGACTGGGATTTCCACTCCATCCCTTCGTCCGTGGGCTCATGTTCTACTACGGGCTAGATTTCCATGATCTAGCCCCAAATTTCGTCCTCAACATCTCGGCATTCATCGTCGTATGCGAGACCTTCCTCCGCATCCAGCCTCACTTTGGCCTATGGCTGCAAACTTTCTACGTGAAACCGAAGGTTGTGAGCGGCCAACAAGCGGGGTGCGGAGGGGCCATGGTGGGCAGAATGCCCAACGTCACATGGCTCGACGGCTCCTTTGTGGAGACCATAAAAGGATGGCAACCGGGGTGGTTCTACATCACCGAGCCGCGTGGCACCAACTGGGCAGCGGCCCCTGAATTCAGATCCGGAGCCCCCATGTGGCTCACCTCCTGGGAAAGGAAAGGCTTGTCCTGGGGCGATTCTACGGAGCTGACCGGACCCCAGACATGCATCAAAAGCATGAAGGACAAGAACATCAAGTTAGTCAACGTGATCCAGGTCAAGCTCATTCGCCAGATCCTGCCCTGCTAGAGGCGGGCAGTCAATCTGTGGGAGTTCGTTCCGACCGAACACCGGACGCTCCTGAAGCTCTACGACATGACGCACAAAGGCGCATGGAAGGTGCTATTCAAGGCCTCTGAAGTACCTCCTCCCACATCCGAGGACCGCGGGCTTCACGCCACACGGGCTCCTAGTCAGGTGAGTTCTCAGACTGCCACCGGATCCAGTTCTTTCCAATGTATTCATGGGAGAGCCTTAAGTAGTTGTGCATGTTTGCTTCAGGATTATGTGGAGACAGCGGAGCAGGTTTACTGTCCGGAGATGCTAGTCCCGGCACCGTACAAGGTGCCGGAGAAGAAGGCTTCGGGGATCCGAAAAGGTCTCCGGCGTAAGGTTATGCCAGAAGCCTCGTCCGAAGACGACAAGGCGCACTCCTCCCACGAAGGGGAGGAAGAAGAAGAGGAGGAAGACGCCCCATCCGGAAAGGATGAGGGGTCCGAGGAGGCAGACCAGGGGGCCGGAAAAGGCCCTCGGCGTAAGGCCATCATATCCCTGTCGTCTGATGACGATGAGACAGATTCCTCCCGCGGAGGCGGGAGGAACCAAGAAGAAACTCTACCTCCCCGTACTGGGGAGGAGAGGAAGAGAAAAGTCACCCCAGAGGGGGAGGCTGGGGCATCCAAGAAGGGGAAGGTATCCCTTCCGGACTATTCTGCCACGGCCGCTCACAGCGAGGAGGGGTGGCTGCCCGCGGGGAAGCCCCCAGTGCGATCGTAAGTGTCCGCATTCTATCATGGTTGCACTTCATAGTTTTTATACTTATAATGACGAACATATATGCAGTCCGGCCAGGGATCACCCCGAGGTATCTTCCTCTGGGTCCCTGAGCGATTCGGAGATGAATTCGCTTCCGACAGCCACTACTCGTCAACCCGCAGACGACATAGAGGTGTTGTCCCGAAGGCTCCCAGAGCGGGGGGAGGTGACTCTGGAGACGCCCCGAGGCGGGGTCCCAGACGTCGGACACGCGGGATTCAAGATCCCCGCGGATCGTGCCGATGAGAGCCATGGCCAGCCGGGCTCTCAGCCGAACACCATTCCGGAACCTTCGATGGTTCCGGACTCAGGCTGGTGACCCCTCGGTAGGGAGGGCGAGCCATCTGTATCGAGGACTTCCGTTGCACATGAGGCGTGGGACTGTCTGTTGGAATCGCTTCGCGGCGCTTCCATGGATGAAGAGCACCGTACTCTCATGAGTACGATGATTCAGAAGGTTTTGTCCGGTAAAAGCGGACTAACCGAAGCTTGCACCAGCCTCCTGATAGGCTTTGAGGTAAGTAATAAATATGTGCAAAATTACCACCCGATAGGTAGCAGCCCCTGATACTCTGTTTGGTGTTCAGAAAGAAAAGCCAAACGGAGGGTCAATTATAATCCGCAGGAGCTTAATAATAAGTATTATTGTGAATAAGCAGGTTGTCTGCTTGCTCTGCTGCCCGTACTGCCGAGGTTGCCGAACTAAAGCAGGACCTGGAGCAGGCGCAGGGAGAGCTCGACCTCACGAAGAGGTAGCTCGAAGAGAACAAGGGTAAGTGATTCCCGCTCTTATGCATTTAAGGATAGGCAGAATTGGTGAGTCTAACACCTAAGTGTCATGACTGTGTAACAGGGGCCACCGCCGAAGTGGCGTCCCCGAAAAAGGCATTGTCCGAGGCCGAAGACAAGGCGGCCTCAGAATGTAAGGAGCGCGAAAAGCAAAGTGCTAGGGTAGGTGAGGTACAACAAGAGCTCCAGGACCTTAGCAAGAAGTACGAGTCCATGGAGCATGATCTGAAGGCGAAAGAGGCCGAGCTTGCAAAGGCCCATGTGAATTTAAAAGACGCCAAGGCCGAAGCCAAGAAAGCTCAGCAGGAGATCCAGGAGGCCAAGAAGATAGCAGCAGGTAAGAAGTTCTTTATGCAAAGCAAACATGTGGAGGAGGTGTTTCTTTTACTTACTCGAATTTGGAGCTCTCCAAGGGCATTTGCAGATCTGCCACTCAGTGTATCAGACGCTGCGGAGTTCTATCGTGCCCAGGAGGGGAACTCAACGGAGAAGCTGTTCTGGTCCCAGTATGCTGGGGCCGAACACCCGATGCCTCTGAGTGACCAACTGAAGCAGTTGGTCGAACTCCGCAGAGTTGCCGAACTGGCTATGTAAGGTTTCATAGTCCGGATGTGGCCTGGTGAGCTCATGCCCAGTAGCTACTTTGGCCTGATCAAGCGGATGGTGGATACCTGCCTGCGGCTGGAGGTGATCAAGCGCTCCATTTGTATCGAAGGTGCCCGCCGGGCCTTTGCCCGTGTCAAGGTGCATTGGGGCAAGCTGGATGCTGAGAAGCTGGTCAAGGACGGGCCGCCGGAGGGCAAGGCGCATCGCCATCCCGAAATGTACTATGATGGCATGATGAAGGGTGCTCGTCTCGTCGCCGATGACTGTACCCATGACGCCATTTTAGAATGAATTCACTTTTGTCATGTTTGTGTTTTAAGGACGAAGTTACTTGCGCTATGTAGCACTTATGTTTATTTAAAATATTACCTTCTATGCAGCTGTTTATAAAATTCTCAAAGTAGGCTAGTCGTCGGCTTCCGCCCCCACGTAACTAGTATAGGGGTGTTGGTGGAAAACCCGCACACTCTTTATCCAAATGTTTGGTCCATTAAGGAGGTGTCCGGCGCAGTGAACAAGGCAATCAGACTATGCGGCTTTATAACTTTCACTTAGCCATAGAAGTCTATAATTTTAAATTTCAGCGAAGCCCCTACAACCCGGAAGGCCGAATCGGGGCGCTATACACGCCTAGATCGGACGAAGCCGATTTATCACCTAAAGCGAAAAATCTTTAAGGATTTTAAGACCTCTCGAACAACGACCAGCTCTCACCACATCATGCCGGTCAGTTTTCGGCTTTCTGTACTGAGGTGCTCGTCCGGAAGAACCGGGACACAATCGCAGTAGTTCTCCCTGCGCTAGCTTAGCCGATGTAACGGAACGTATGGCACCAAAACAAGGGAGCCGGTCTATCCCAACTATAGACCCAAGACATGATTCGGAGCTGATGCATATAGTGATATAAGTTTGGCGTGCCGCACTGTTGAAAGTGTTCGGACTTTATTTGCCATATTACTGGGCGCCGTGAGAAGCCCCTGGCAAACTGACCGCACCAAGGTGTACGGATGCAATATCAAATAAACATTTATAAGAGAAAAAATGCTCAGATAAGGATAATAAGCTGACGCTATATATAATCTCCCATTGACGAAAAATATGTTTAAGCGTATGTTTACAATGGATGCATTAAGCAGAGATAAAATAGAACTATTTGACATGTCCTATCTAAGGACAGGATGTGTACAGATAGATAAAGCAGGTATAATGATCGTAAATAGATTCCACCTGGGTATTTCCTTCTGTGCACAACGTCTGTTGCCTCCTTGGATGTCTCTCCCATATAAGTCCGGCAATTCGGCTCTTCTGAGGATGCTGCACTAACGCGGTCTCCTAAAATGTAAGAGGGAAAGAGTATGAAGGTATTTGGCGGTTACCCACACTATTGACTGAGTCGTTGATGCGCCTCCGCCTATGCCCGTGGTATCTTGAGTGTGTAATTGTGTACGCGTGGCACGAATGCTGCTTTAAAGGGGCTTGGGCGGAGGCCGGACTGCTAATCACGCTCTTGGCGTTCCTGATGATCCTGTTGCGGGGTGCTCCGGACTCGCTTGACTGTGCTCGAAGTTGTCGCCGGATTGGTTTGTCGGAGTAGGCCGCATTGTACTTTTGCCGCGAGGGCTGCCGTATGCTCTTCTGTTCGAAGGGAGCGGTCCATATTTCCATTGACAGTGATGACCCCGCACGGTCCTGGCATCTTGAGCTTGAGGTATGCATAATGTGGTACCGCATTGAATCTAGCGAATGCGGTTTGTCCGAGCAGTGTGTGGTAGCCACTTCAGAAAGGGACGATGTCGAAGACTAGCTCTTCGCTCCTGAAGTTGTCCGGGGATCCGAAGACCACTTCCAGTGTTATAGAGCCCATACAGCGGGCCTCTACTCTAGGAATAATACCTTTAAAGGTGGTTTTAGTGGGCTTGATCCTTGAAGGGTCAATGCCCATTTTGCGCACTGTGTCCTGATAAAGCAGGTTCAGGCTGCTGCCGCCTTCCATAAGGACTTGCGTGAGGTGGAATCCGTCGATGATTGGGTCTAAGACCAATGCGGCTGAGCCACCATGACGGATGCTAGTAGGATGATCCCTACAATCAAAGGTGATCGGACAAGCTGACCATGGGTTGAATTTGGGGGTGACTGGCTCCATCACATAGACATCCCGTAGTGCTCGCTTCCATTCCCTCTTGGGGATGTGAGTGGCGTAGATCATATTGACCGTTTTCACCTGGGAGGGGGGATTTCTTTTGGCCCCCCGTATTCGGACGCCAGGGCTCTTCATCATCGTCATTGTGCTGCCCCTTGTCCTTATTTTTGGCATTTATCTTACCGGCTTGTTTGAACACCCAATAGTCTCTATTGGTGTGGTTGGCTGGCTTGTACGGGGTGCCATGAATTTGGCACGAGCGCTCCAGTATGCGGTCCAGGCTGGACGGTCCCTGATTATTTATTTTGAATGGCTTTTTCCGCTGACCGGACTTAGATCCGCTGAATTCGGCGTTGACCGCCGTGTCTTCAGTGCTGTCGTCATTGTTCCGTCTCTTATGCTTGTTACACCGTGGCTTGTCGTTAGCATCACGGTCGTCCGAAGTGCCGGAATGTGGTGTGGTGCCGCTGCGAGCCAACCAGCTATCCGCACCTGCACAAAAGCGGGTCATTAGGGTTGTGAGAGCTACCATAGACTTGGGTTTTTCCTGGCCGAGATGTCGAGCGAGCCACTAGTCACGGATATTATGCTTAAAAGCCGCCAGGGCTTCAGTGTCCGGACAGTCGACTATTTGGTTCTTTTTAGTAAGGAACCGAGTCCAGAATTTCTGGGCTGACTCTCCGGGCTGTTGAGTAATGTGGCTCAGGTCATCGGCGTCTCGTGGTTGCACATATGTGCCCTGGAAGTTATCGAGGAATGCGTCTTCCAGGTTTTCCAAACTGCCAATGGAATTTGCTGGCAGGCTATTTAACCAGTGCCGGGCTGGTCCTTTGAGCTTAAGGGGAAGATACTTGCTGGCGTGTAGATCATCTCCGCGGGCCATGTGGATGTGGAGAAGGAAATCTTCGATCCATACTGCGCGGTCTGTTGTGCCATCGTACGATTCGATGTTTACGGGTTTCAACCCTTCTGGGAATTCATGATCCATCACTTCATCAGTGAAGCAGAGGGGGTGTGCGGCGCCTCTGTGTCGGGCTATGTGACTACGCAGCTTGAATTTGTCTGGGTTGCTGTGTTCAGCCCGGCCGGATTTGTTGATGATGTATGCGGCGCGACGATCATCATCGCACGCTGGGGCACGCCCCCGCGATCTGTAGATCGATATTGGCTGTCCTGCTTTGTTTTCCAGAATATCTTGCAGGTCTTGCCTGTCGCCCTGGGCCATAGTGTGTCGGCGTGGGGGTGCGGGCTGGTATTCGGGTTGATATGTCGTTTTATCCCGGCCGCGGGGCGGCTGGTCAGCCATTTGGCGCTCGAGTCCATATTCCTCGGCTGCCAGGACTTCAGTCCATCTATCTGTGAGCAGGTCTTGATCATCTTGGAGTTGCTGCTGCTTCTTCTTCAGGCTCCTCGCAGTGGCTATAAGCCTACGCTTGAAGCGCTCCTGCTCCACGGGGTCCTCAGGCACGCCGAATTAGTCGTCGCCGAGGCTAATCTCGTCTTCGGAAGGGGGCATGTAGTTGTCCTCCTCCGGGTATGCGTCCGTCGCCTGTTCTTTTGGGCTGACCTGCTCATCTTCCTGTTCGTCCTGCTCGAAGGCGGGCTGGTTAGGGTCATATTCTTCTTCGGCGCCATCCGGATTATTTTCGTCTCCGGGGCCGGTATTGCTGTGGCGGGGCTTGGAGCGGCGCCGATGACGCCCATGCTTTGTTTTTCTTCCCGAGGGGTTATCCTCCGTTGCCTCATCGCCATTGGTTTCCTGCGGAGTGTCCACCATATATATATCGTATGAGGAGGTGGCCGTCCACCGCCCGGTGAGTGGTGGCTCCTGTAATTCTCCTACATCGTCGTCCATACCGTCGATGTCTTCGGAGTCGAAGTCAAGCACGTCAGTTAGATCATCGATCGTGGCAATGAAGTGGGTGGTGGGTGGGCAACAAATTCCATTGTTGTCTGCTTCCCACTCAAGCCGGACACAGTTCGGCCCAGAGTCTCCTGACAAAGAGAGAGACTTCAATAAGTTTAGCATGTTGCCAAAGGGCGAGTGCTGAAAGCCGTGCACCGCGGTGAACTCCATCACCGGAGCCCAACCAGGCTCGGCGGGTTCGGGGACGCGCGGACTGGAACCTACAACCGGATACGAATCCTCGGGTGCGGAGTTACAGGCTCCCTCAGAAGTGAGGCATGTGTTCAGCTCTCTCGCCGATGAGGGTACGGCCTGCGGGGTGGGGTCCAGTCCTCCGTCCTTAGGCAATGCAGCCTGCCCCGGACTTAGATCCGAGGCTTCTGCTGGGATGATGTCCCAAGCATCGTCTGACAGCAGGTCTAAGCCGTGCTCATCGTGACTGTTCGGCGCTCCTGGTGGTGGTCCGAATCCGTCGAAGATCAAGTCTCCATGGATATCCGCCGTGTAGTTCAGGTTTCCGAACCTGATTTGATGGCCAGGGGCATAGCTGTCGATCTGCTCTAGATAGCCAAGCGAATTGGCCCGCAGTGCGAAGCCGCCGAACACGAAGATCTGTCTGGGGAGGAAAGCCTCACCTTGGACAGCGTCGTTGATGATGATTGAAGGAGCCATCGAGCCTGACAGTGATGACACAGAGGAACTCTCAATGAAAGCACCAATGTCGGTGTCAAAACTGGCGGATATTGGGTAGGGGGTCCCGATCTGTGCGTCAAGGCTGATGGTAATAGGAAGCAAGGGACACAGATGTTTACCCAGGTTCGGGCCCTCTCGATGGAGGTAAAACCCTACTTCCTGCTTGATTAATATTGATGATATGTGTAGTACAAGAGTAGATCTACCACGAGATCGTAGAGGCTAAACCCTAAAGGCTAGCTTATGATGGTATGATTGTAATTGTGATCGGCCTTCTAAGGACCAACCTCTCCGGTTTACACAGACACTGGAGAGGGCTAGGGTTTACATGGAGTCAGTTACAAGAAAGGAAAGATAATATCCGGATCGCCAAGCTTGCCTTCCACGCAAAGGAGAGTCCCATCCGGACACGGGCCGAAGTCTTGAGTCTTGTATCTTCACGCTTCAATAGTCCGGATATTCTACACAGTCTAGCTATCCGGATTCCCCCGAATCAAGGACTCCCTCAATGGGCCATCCCCTTCGACCATGACAATAGGAATTGAGCATGGAGACATTTGCACCTACATCTCTCCGACACCCACATATGTCGAGATGCCCCAAGTGCCATGTAAGGAGAGCCACCACCACATGAGTGACATGAGTGACTCCACCATAAGTGACATTGAGAGCATTTTTTATGAGAGGATGAGTGTGACCACCACTAGCCCCACATATGAGAGCATGCCACACATCCTATGTGAGGTTGAGCGCCATTTGAGTGACTCCACCAACCATATGAGTGAGAGCATCCGTGAGGGAGTGAGTGAGCCACAACACGTAGTGAGTGAGGTAATTGACACAGCACGTGAGGCCACTATGATTTCTAACGACTTACCCTCTACTCCTAGTGTGTTTTCTTCTTTGGTGCTAGGTATCCTACCCAATGACAAGCCTATCCTCGAGGAGGCCATCACTCCAATGGAGACGACGATGGCCATGGTGGACGATGATGCACCCCCCACATGGTTCCATCAAGATGAAGTTGACCACGACTTGATCTTCAACACCTCACCTACAACACATGAGCAATGCTCCAAAGGTAACATATGGGATGGTGCTTCTCTTGTCCCACTAGTGGACTCTCTTGACATCGATTGCTCCCATGATGTTGACCCACCTATTCCCATGCTTCATGGTAGTGCGACTTCTTCATGTCTTGACTTACCTATTTATGATGAATATGATGATGAGCATGTTGAGTTGCCTAGTTGTGATGCTATGCTCCATAGGATATCATGTGAAAATGCTTTTGGTCACATCATGTGTGACAACCCATTGAACTTGTCATATGCTATGAGTGAGATCTTCCATATTGCATCTTTACAATCTCAACATAGTAACTATGCATGCCCCATTAAAATAAATCCTATTTGCACTTATGGCATAGCAGACGAGATGATGGTCATTGGCTTTTGCTTCTCTTGTGATGATATTGCCATGCTTCCTTTACATGATTTGCGCAATTCATCTACTATGCCTTGCCATGATCACACTGTTCTAAATATGCATTGTTTTGGATGTTGTCAATATTCTCCATGTGATGTTGCTACTCATGCTCATGAGGAGACCCCCATAGTTTCCTCATACATATTAGGAGATCTTGATGCTTTTCATACTTTGTATGATTCCCATGATAGTGTACACCATATGCATTCCATGAATAACAATGCTCTGTATATTGCTCGTGATGTATTACACAATTTGAGTCTCCATTATGCTATACATAACAACAAACCCATCATGATGGATGACATGTTTCTATATCACACATCTCATTTATTTGAGCATTGGCTATTTAGTGCTAACCAATACAAGCACGTGCGCATCATGATGGATGATGTGTACATATATCACGCACACACTGATGAGGACATCAATACCATTGTTACACCTACAGCCCCTACTGCTACATATACTGCACCAATTACTAGAGCTCGCACACGCCAATTAAATTATCACGTACTTTCATTTCTTGGTAATGATTCTAATGCTCATGAGAATATGATGCTGCCTAAATTGGATACATTTGTTTTGCTTACAAATGAAGGGCCTAGCTTGGAGAAGGCTGAACATTGGAGCAAGAACAAGCATGGAGATGATGACATGCGCAAGAGGAACAAGAACGGAGTTACAAGTGATGATTTCAGGACTTTGAAGCCACCACAATGGGTGCATGTAGCCTTGCACGAAGTATACAAGATGCCACTTCATAAATTTCGTCCCGAGGCTATTCTAGGTGCTGCGTCACCTTATTATTGGGCCAGGCCCATGTAATTTCGAAATACATAAGTATAGGCTATTTTTAGAGTCTGTATGTGTGGGGTAACAAAAGATATGGTTGATTTCGGACCCCTCCACCAAGGGCCACGAAATTCCGCCCCTCTTCCTCCATATATACAGCCCTTAGGGCACCGTTCGACTTTGGGTTTTGCTTAGATTAAAGTTCGCCATAGCTGCAACTTCGCGTACTTCGTTTGTGTTCAACGACCACACAAAGGCGACACAGAACCCCACCTTGATCAATAAAGCTTTCCTCTTATATTCGCAATATCCAGATTGCAATCTTAGTTTCTTGCTTGTTCTTCATTTGCCTGCAGGAAAGAGACCTTCGTGGTCAGGTTGATCATGCTCCGGCGTGGTCAATAACACCTCGGAGTTGGTTTAGCGATTGCTAAGGCGCAACGTCCTCGCACATTCGTAGTCGGATCGTCAAAGTTGACTTCCACCAAAACGATAGCCACCATCTCATCGAAAGACGGGACACCTTTGCCTCTATCAAGTGGTATCAGATTTCCAGGTTGCTCGATGAGATTTTACAGTTTTTCATAGTTTAGATCGAGTCTGTTCTTCATACCTTTAGTCCACGAAAAAGCCAACAAAAAAATTAGGGTTAGTTCATCCTATCCAAACCAGTCTGAGCCTTTGCATAGTCTTCTTAGTATTTTGCTTTGTTTAATTTGCGGTTGCATCGTCGCGTCAAGTTGCTGGTCATAGTGCCTAGTCTTTTAGAGTTTCGAGTTTTGGCCATAAGTTTTCACGCCGCCACCGCACCATCATCATCGCCCCTGCCACCTACCACCACCGCTCTAAATCCGTATCCATATATCACCACCAATCCATATCCATATACCACCACCGATCCATATCCATATACTACCACTGCTACCATCACCGCTGCCATATACCACAACCGCTGCCATATACCACCACCATATATCCACCACCAATCCAAGTTCCTTGCATATTAGGTTTGTTTTCGAGATCCATCTAATTTCCGATTCGTGTTTCCTTGCCTGAGTAGAAAAAAAAGAGTCTGGAGACCCCCCCGACAGTTTTTAGGCCAAAATTTCGGCGACCAAAAATATTTTTGCCCTATCCTATTTTTAGGTCCTAGGGAGTGTCTTGAGACACTCGCCATCATAGTGATTTTTTGTCGCACTTTTTCGTCGTCGCTGCCCTGACTTCCAAAAAAATTGTCAAAAAAATTCCGTGCCCATCCTGTCAGTTTGACCTGGGAAGAGTTTTAAGACACTCGCCATTATAGTGATTTTTCGCAAAAAAAAGGAGCGCAAAAAAAAGAGCGAATTTTTTCCAAAGTGCTTCTCCCTTGTTTACGTGCATCGCCGTGATTTTGTTAGTGTTCTAGGCTCGCGTCTCTAGCACGGTCTAGCCTTGGACCAGCACGGTACCGTAGTTGAGCGTTTATTCAATTTGCATCTCTGAATTGATTATTGTTGATCCTTTTTGCTACCATATTATAAGCCTTCCCAGCTCCACATACATCTATGTCGTGTGTTTGAATCTCCCTGGTAATCGCTCTATCCAAGCTTTGAGAGTTTTGACTACAACGGTTGCCGATTACCGCCTGCTGCTGGGTAAGAACTGGTAAGAATTTGAGTTTTGCTTGAAGGATTTGTGACACCCACCACCACCACTTGTTAGTACTCTGTAGGATCATATTCTTGTGTGTTTCTGTTGCTGCTAACCATGCTAGGATCACAAGCCAATGAGACTGACTGGGAGAACTTAACGAACAAGGAGCTTCATGATAAGTTTCAGCAAATGATGACTGAACAGGTGCAAGATGTGCTGAACAATTTTGAAGAGGCCATGGAGAAGATCACTGGCCTTGAGAAGACGTTCGAAACAAAGCTCGATAACAGATTTAATGAACTGCTTGCGCGTCTTCAACCCGCTGCACCTTCCACACTTCGGCAACAACAACAACAACTACCTCCACGTCGCGAAACAGCCCTCCGCCGAGCGAGCCGTGTCCTTCTTCAGCCTGGCCAAACTGTTGGTGCTGCTGTTGATACTTCTGTGGCTCCTACTGCTGATGCGGAGGATGATTATGCGGGAGATTACGAGGATGAGGTTGATCAAAATCAAAACTATGCGCAACCACCAGCACCACAACCACCAGGTCGTCCACATGCAAATAATCACAATGGTAGGGCTCTCCCTCAGGTACGAGATCATGACCATCTTCCGAAATTAAAATTGAATATTCCACCATTTGAGGGTAGATATGTTCCTGATATATATCTTACTTGGGAGTTAGAAACTGAACAACAATTTACATGTTTACAATATCCTGAGGAGAGACGTGTTGCTGCTGCTGTTTGTGCTTTCACTAGGTTTGCATGTGTATGGTGGTCTGAACATTGTAGATTATATCCTATTCCAACTACTTGGGCTGCGTTGAAAACTGTTATGCATACTCGCTGGGTTCCACCATATTATCAACGTGAATTGCTTCAAAAATTGCAGCGTTTAAGACAAGGGAAAAATTCTATAGAAAAATATTATCAGGAATTACAAACTGGCATGATTAGATGTGGTATTGTTGAGGAGAATGAAGCTATGCTTGCACGTTTTATTGGTGGATTAAATAGAGAGATTCAGACCATTCTAGAGTATAAGGAGTATACTAATATCACTAGTTTATTCCATCTTGCTTGTAAAGCTGAACATGAAGTGCAGGATCGACAAGCATTGGCGCGAACTAACTTTTCTACAGGTCAACCTTCATCATGGACACCGCGTGCATCTTCTACTTCCACTGCACCAGCACCTTCATTAGGTGCCACCTCCAGCCGTGATACAAGAAAACATGCACAACCAGCACTATCTTCCAAGAGCGCACCTGCCGGGCCTGCACAGAGCTCTTCTTCTTCCATGGCATCAACTGGGCACACAAGTGATATTATTTGTCGTTGTTGTAAGGGAAGAGGTCATTATGCGAGAGAATGCAAATCTCAGTGTGTGATGATTGCTACAGAGGATGGTGGGTATGTGTCTGCTAGTGACTATGATGAGGAGACTTTGGCTCTTGTTACACGTGAAGAACACGGTGGAGATGATTCTGATCATGAGATGCAGTACATGGCTCCTGAAACACTGACAGGTATGAATGTTTAGTTGCTCAACGTGTTTTGAGTGTGAAGGTCACACAAGCTGAGCAAAATCAGAGCCATAATTTGTTCCATACAAAGGGAGTTGTGAAGGAACGTACTGTGTGCGTCATCATAGACGGAGGGAGCTGCAACAACTTGGCTAGAATGGAGATGGTGGAGAAGCTATCTCTCACCACAAGACCACATCCACATCCTTACTACATCCAATGGTTCAACAACAGCGGCAAGGTTAAGGTAACGCGTACTGTTCGTGTGCATTTTAGTATCTCTACATATGTTGATTATGTTGATTGTGATGTGGTACCTATGCAAGCACGTTCCTTATTACTTGGTAGACAATGGCAATTTGATAAAAATTGTGTACAGCATGGTAGAAACAATCATTATACTCTTGTTCATAAGGATAAAAATATTACTTTGCTTCCTATGACTCCTGATTCCATTTTGAAAGATGATATTAATAGAGCTAACAAAGCAAAACAGGAGAAGAATAAGTGTGAAAATCAGATTGTGGCAAAAGAATTTGAGCAACAAATGAAGCCTAATAATAAACCATCTAGTGTTGCTTCTAAAATTAAATTGAAAAGTGCATGTTTATTAGCCACCAGATCTGATATTGATGAGCTAGATTTCAGCAAATCTGTTTGCTTTGCTTTTGTGTGCAAAGAGGCATTATTTTCATTCGAGGACGTGCCTTCCTCTTTGCCTCCTGCTGTCACTAACATTTTGCAAGAGTTCGCTGATGTCTTTCCACAAGACGTGCCACTGGGATTACCGCCTATTTGAGGGATTGAGCATCAGATTGACTTAATTGCCGGTGCTTCACTTCCAAACCGTGCGCCATACCGTACCAATCCAGAGGAGATGAAGGAGATTATGCGTCAAGTACAAGAGCTTCTCGAAAAAGGTTATATACGTGAATCCCTTAGTCCTTGTGCTGTTCCTATTATTCTAGTGACGAAAAAGGATGGTACATCGCGTATGTGTGTTGATTGTAGAGGCATTAATAATATTACTATTCGTTATCGTCATCCTATTACTAGGCTAGATGATATGCTTGATGAATTGAGTGGCTCTACAATATTCTCCAAAGTTGATTTGCGTAGTGGATACCATCAAATTCCTATGAAATTGGTGGATGAATGGAAAACAACATTTAAAACTAACTTTGGATTATACGAGTGGTTAGTCATGCCTTTTGGGTTAACTAATGCACCTAGTACTTTCATGAGATTAATGAACAAAGTTTTACGTGCTTTCATTGGACGATTTGTGGTAGTTTACTTTGATGACATATTGATTTATAGCAGATCTTTGGAGGAACATTTGGAACATTTATGTGATGTTTTAATTGCTCTACGTGATGCACGTTTGTTTGGCAACCTTGGGAAGTGCACCTTTTGCACCGACCGAGTGTCTTTTCTTGGCTATGTTGTTACTCCACAGGGAATTGAAGTTGATAAAGCCAAGATTGAAGCTAGTTAGAGTTGGCCGCAGCCCAAAATGGCCACACAAGTTAGGAGTTTTCTTGGCCTCGCTAGATTCTATGGGCGTTTTGTGAGTGATTTGAGCACCATTGCTGCACCTCTCAATGAGCTTACAAAGAAGGATGTGCCTTTTGTTTGGGGTACTGCACAGGAAGAAGCCTTCACGGTGTTGAAAGATAAGTTGACACATGCTCCTTTACTCCAACTTCCTGATTTTAATAAGACATTTGAGCTTGAATGTGATTCTAGTGGAATTGGATTAGGAGGTGTGTTATTACAAGATGGCAAACCTGTTGCATACTTTTCTAAAAAATTGAGTGGGCCTAGTCTGAATTATTCTACTTATGATAAAGAACTATATGCTCTTGTTCGGACTTTAGAAACATGGTAACATTATTTATGGCCCAAAGAGTTTGTTATACATTTTGATCATGAATCTTTGAAACATATTAAAGTCAAGCTAAACTTAATCATAGACATGCTAAATGGGTTGAATTCATTCAGACTTTCCCTTATGTCATTAAACACAACAAGGGTAAAGAAAATGTTATTGCTGATGCATTGTCTCGTCGCTATACTATGCTTTCACAACTTGACTTCAAAATATTTGGTTTGGAGACCATCAATGATCAATATGTGCATGATGCTGATTTTAAAGATGTATTGCAGAATTGTAAAGGAAGAACATGGAACAAGTTCATCGTTAATGATGGATTTGTGTTCCGTGCTAACAAGCTATGCGTTCTAGCTAGCTCCGTTCGTCTTTTGTTGTTGCAGGAGGCGCATGGAGGAGGACTAATGGGACACTTTGGCGTGAAGAAGACGGAGGACGTATTTGCTACACATTATTTTTGGCCAAAGATGAGACGGGATGTTGAGCGCTTTGTTGCTCGCTGCACTACATGTCAAAAAGCTAAGTCACGACTCAATCCTCATGGTTTATATATGCCATTGCCTGTACCTAGTGTTCCTTGGGAGGATATATCTATGGACTTTGTTTTAGGTTTACCTCGAACAAAGAAGGGGATGGATAGCATATTTGTTGTCGTGGATAGATTCTTCACACGTCTCCAAGGTATCTATAATTTTTGATTGTTCCATGCTATTATATTACCCCTTTTGGATGTTTATGGGCTTTATTTTACACATTTATATCATTTTTGGGACTAACCTACTAACCGGAGGCCCAGCCCATATTGCTGTTTTTTTTGCCTATTTTAGTATTTCGAAGAAAAGGAATATCAAACGGAGTCCAAACGGAATGAAACCTTCGGGAGCGTGATTTTTGGAACGAACATGATCCAGAGGACTTGGAGTGAAAGTCAAGAAGCAGCCGAGGCCCCCACAAGATAGGAGGCCGCCCCCCACCCCTGTAGGGCGCGCCCCCTGTCTCGTGGGCCCCTCGGGCGGCCACCGACGTACTTCTTCCTCTTATATATACCTACGTACCCCGAAAACATCCGGGAGCACCATGAAACACAATTTCCACCGCCGTAACCTTCTGTATCCACGAGATCTCATCTTGAAGCCTTCGCCGGCACTCTGCCAGAGGGGGAATCAACCACGGAGGTCCTCTACATCAACATCCTTGCCCCTCCGATGAGTTGTGAATAGTTTACCACACACCTACGGGTCCATAGATATTAGCTAGATGGTTTCTTCTCTCTTTTTGGATCTCAATACAATGTTCTCCACTCTCTTGTGGAGATCTATTCAATGTAAACTCTTTTTGCAGTGTGTTTGTCGAGATCCGATGAATTGTGGGTTTATGATTAAGTTTATCTATGAATAATATTTGAATCTTCTCTGAATTCTTTTATGTATGATTGAGTATCTTTGCAAGTCTCTTCGAATTATCAGTTTGGTTTGGCCTACTAGATTGATCTTTCTTGCCATGGGAGAAGTGTTTAGCTTTGGGTTCAATCTTGCGGTGTCCTTACCCAGTGACTGAAAGGGTTGCAAGGCACGTATTGTATTGTTGCCATCGAGGATAACAAGATGGGGTTTATACCATATTGCTTGAGTTTATCCCTCTACATCATGTCATCTTGCTTAATGCGTTTACTATGTTCTTATGAACTTAATACTCTAGATGCAGGCAGGAGTCGGTCGATGTGTGGAGTAATAGTAGTAGATGCAGGCAGGAGTCGGTCTACTTGTTATGGACGTGATGCCTATATACATGATCATGCCTAGATAATCTCATAACTATGCTCTTTTCTATCAATTGCTCGACAGTAATTTGTTCACCCACCGTAATACTTACGCTATCTTGAGAGAAGCCTCTAGTGAAACCTATGGCCCCCGGGTCTATCTCTTATCATATTTGCTTTCAATCTACTTTTATTTGCATCTTTACTCTTCGCATCTATATCATAAAATACCAAAAATATATCTATCTTGTCATACTATCTTTATTAGATCTCACTTTTGCAAGTGGCCGTGAAGGGATTGACAACCCCTTTATTGCATTGGTTGCGAGTTCTCAGTTTGTTTGTGTAGGTGTGTGGGACTTTTGAGGAGCCTCTTACTAGATTGATACCTTGGTTCTCAAAACTGAGGGAAATACTTACGCTACTATTGCTGCATCACCCTCTCCTCTTCGAGGAAAGCGAACGCAAGCTCAAGATGTAGCAAGAAGGATTTCTTGCACCGTTGCCGGGGAGGTCTTCGCTCAAATCAAGACATACCAAGTACCCATCACAAACCCATCTCCCTCGCATTTACATTATTTGCCATTTGCCTCTCGTTTTCCTCTCCCCCACTTCACCCTTGTCGTTTTATTCGCCCTCTCTTTCCCAATCTTCTCTTCTCTCTTTTGCTTGCCCTTTCGTTTGCTCGTTTGGTTGGATTAGATGCTTATTTATTGCTAAACAGAGAACCTAAGATCTATGGATCCTCATCCGCTTGCTAATCTTTTTAAGAGATCCAATTATGATGAACCAATTGCTAGTGAGTTTTGTGCACTAGATTATCTTTATGAAGCTTTGCTGAAAATCTGTGAATCTGAAAATTATGATGAAGAAATTTATGAAGAGATTCACAATATCTCCTTAAATAAAAAGCATGATTGCAATGATTTTCCTATAAATTCTCTTGATGTCAATTGTGCTAATAATATGCAAAACCCTAAGCTTGGGGATGCTAGTCTTGCTATGTCTAGTGCTTGTTTCAATGATCATGATTGGGGTGATTCTTCTTATAACCTTGAAAATTTATTTAAGCCCCATGATGAACATGAGATTGATAATAATGTTTGCAATAATATTGAAAGTGGGTTAAGAGTGTCAACTCTAGATCCCACATATTTGGAGTATGTTCAATCTTATGATATTTTTGATAAAAGTGGGTTCAGAAAGGTCATGACTTTAGCTAATGTTAATCCCACTATCTTGGAAGAGTGTCAACTTTGCATGCATGTGGATCATGTTGAGAATATGTTTTGTGATAGCTATTTTGTTGAATTTTCCTATGATCCTACATGTAATTATTATGAGAGAGGAAAATATGGTTGTAGAAATTTTTATCTTATTAAATTACCTCTCGTCATATTGAGATTGCTATCGTCTCTTTCTTCTTCCTTGCATATGCTAGTTTTTGCTTGCCTTGCAAATTTTTTTGCTTATAATATGCCTATGAGTAGGAAGTATGTTAGACTTATATGTGTTTGTCACGTGTTTCATGATGCTCTCTTTGTGCTTCAATTCTTGTCTTTCATGTGAGCATCATTAAAAATTATCAATGCCTAGCTAGGGGCGTTAAACGATAGCGCTTGTTGGGACGCAACCCAATATTTTTCCTTGCTGTTATTTAATAAATCTTGCATCTACCTTCTGTTTAGATGTGTTTTTATCTTTTAATTAGTGTTTGTGCCAAGTAGAACCTATAGGATAACCTACGATGATAGTTGATTTGATTCTGCTGAAAAACAGAAACTTTGCATGCACGAATATAATTTTGTTAAATCACAGGAACGTGATTTTGTGTTGATTCTTTTTGCTGCTGTTCAATAAACAAATTTTCCAGGACGTCCTATTTTGGTAGGAATTTTAGAGGTCCAGAAGTTTGCGTTAGTTACAGATTGCTACAGACTGTTCTGTTTTTGACAGATTCTGTTTTTCGTGTGTTGTTTGCTTATTTTGATGCATCTACGGCTAGTAAATTAGTTTATGAACCATAGAGAAGTTGGAATACAGTAGGTTTAACACCAAACTAAATAAATAATGATTTCATTACAGTATCTTATGTGGTGGTTTTGCTTTCTTTCACTAACGGGGCTTATAAGATTTCCTGTTGAGTTTTGTGTTGTGAAGTTTTCAAGTTTTGGGTAAAGCCTTTATGGACTATGGAATAAAGGGTGGCAAGAGCCTAAGCTTGGGGATTCCCATGGCACCCCAAGATATTTAAGGATATCCAAAAGCCTAATCTTGGGGATGCCCCGGGAAGGCATCCTCTCTTTCGTCTTCGTTCATTGGTAACTTTACTTGGAGCTATATTTTTATTCGCTACATGATATGTGTTTTGCTTGGAGCGTCGTGTATTATATTAGTCTTTGCTTTTCAGTTTACCACAATCATCCTTGTTGTACACACCTTTTACAGGAAGCCTATTTGATTAGAATTTGCTAGAATACTCTATGTGCTTCACTTATATCTTTTGAGCTTGATAGTTTTTGCTCTAGTGCTTCACTTATATCTTTTAGAGCATGGTGGTGTCTTAATTTTGAAGAAATTATTAGTCTCTCATGATTCACTTATATTATTTTGAGAGTCTTTTAGAACAGAATGGTATTTGCTATGGCTATAAAATTGGTCCTAGAATGGTAGGCATCCAAGTTGGGTATAATAAAAACTATCATAGGAAGTGAATTGGATGCTATGATCAATTTGATACTTGATAATTGTTTTGAGATATGGAGGTAGTGATATTAAAGTCATGCTAGTTGGGTGATTATGAATTTAAAGAATGCTTGTGTTGAAGTTAGCAAGTCTCGTAGCATGCACGTATGGTTAAAGTTGTGTAACAAATTTGAAACATGAAGTGTACCTGGCTTGTGCATCCTTATGAGTGGCTGTCGGGGACGAGCGATGGTCTTTTCCTACCAATCTACCCCCCAGAGCATGCGCGTAGTACTTGGTTTTTGATGAATTCTAAATTTTTGCAATAAGTATATGAGTTCTTTTGACTAATGTTGAGTCCATGGATTATACGCACTTTTATCTTTCCGCCTTTGCTAGCCTCTTCGGTACTGTGCATTGCCCTTTCTCACCTTGAGAGTTGGTGCAAACTTCTCCTGTGCATTCAAACCCCGTGATACGTTACGCTCTATCACACATAAACCTCCCTATATCTTCCTCAAAACAGCCACCATACCTACCTATTATGGCATTTCCATAGCCATTCCGAGATATATTGCCATGCAACTTTCCACCGTTCAGTTTATCATCATCATGACATACTTTACTTTTGTCATATTGCTATTGCATGATCATGTTGTTTACATCGTATTTGTGGCAAAGCTACCATGCATTATTTTTCATACATGTCACTCTTGATTCATTGCACCATCCCGGTACACCGCCGGATGATGAGGACATCAATACCATTATTACACCCACAACCCCTACTGCTATACATACTGGACCAATTACTAGAGCTCGCGCACGCCAACTAAATTACCAGGTACTTTCGTTTCTTGGTAATGATTCTAATGTTCATGAGAATATGATGCTGCCTAAATTGGATACATTTGTTTTGCTTACGAATGAAGGGCCTAGCTTGGAGAAGGATGAACATTGGAGCAAGAGAAAGCATGGAGATGATGGCATGCGCAAGGGGAACAAGAATGGAGTTACGAGTGATGATTTCAGGTCTTTGAAGCCACCATAACAAGTGCATGAAGCCTTGGACAAAATATACAAGATGCCACTTCATAAATTTCGTCCAGAGGCTATTATAGGTGCTGCGTCACCTTTTTATTGGGCCAGGCCCATGTAATTTCGAAATACATTAGTATAGGCTATTTTTAGAGTCCGTATGTGTGGGGAAACAAGAGATAGGGTTGATTTCGGACCCCTCCACCAAGGGCCACGAAATTCCCCCTCTCGTCCTCCATATATATAGCCCTTAGGGCACCGTTTAGACTTTGGGTGTTGTTTAGATTAAAGTTCGCCATAGCTGCAACTTCGCGTACTTCGTTTGTGTTCAACGACCAGACAAAGGCGTCACAGAACCCCACCTTGATCAATAAAGCTTTCATCTTATATTCGCAATATCCAGATTGCAATCTCAGTTTCTTGCTTGTTCTTCGTTTGCTCGCAGGAAACAGACCCTCGTGGTTAGGTTGATCGCGCTCCAGCGTGGTCAATAACCTCACGGAGTTGGTTTAATGAGTGCTAAGGCGTGACGTCCTTGCACATTCGTAGTCGGATCGTCAAAGTCGACTTCCACCAAGGCGAAATCCATCATCTCATGGAAAGACGGGACACCTTTGCCTCTATCAAGTGGTATCAGATTTCCAGGTTGCTCGGTGAGATTTTACAGTTTTTCATAGTTTAGATCGAGTCTGTTCTTCATACCTACAGTCCACGAAAAAGCCAAAAAATTTAGGGTTAGTGCATCATATCCGAACCAATCTGAGCCTTTGCATAATCTTTTTTGGGTTTTGCTTTGTTGAATTTGTGGTTGCATCGTCGTGTCTAGTTGCTGGTCTTAGCGTTAGTCTTTTAGAGTTTCGAGTTCTGGTCATAAGTTGTCACGCCGCCACCGCACCATCATCATCGCCCCTGTCACCTACCACCACCGCTCCGAATCCGCATCCATATACCACCACCAATACGTATCCATATACCACCACCGATCCATATCCATATACTACCACCGCTACCACCACCGCTGCCATATACCACCACCATATATCCACCACCAATCCGAGTTCCTTGCATATTAGGTTTGTTTTCGAGATCCATCTAGTTTCCGATTCGTGTTTCCTTGCCGGAGTAGGTTTCAGAAACCACCCTCTGTTTAGGCCCAAAATTTTCCAAAAACGCATTTGTCAAAAAAAATTCTTGCTATCCTATTTTTAGGTGTTTCTAAGCATATTGAGACAGTCGCCATTATATAAAGTTTTTTTTGACCCATTTCCAGTTTTTGGGTCCAGGCAGTCAGTTTTACCTGGGAAGAGTTTTGAGACACTCGCAATTATAGTGATTTTTTGCAAAAAAAAACAGCGCAAAAAAAGCAGCGCTAAAAAAAGAGCGAAAAAAATCCAGAGTTTGCTTTTCCCTTGTTTACGTGCAGTGCCGTGATTTTGTTAGTGTTCTAGGCTCGCGTCTCTAGCACGGTCTAGCCTAGGACCAGCACAGTACCGTCGTTGAGCGTTTATTCAACTTTGCATCTCTGAACTGATTATTGCTGACCCCTTTTGCTACCATATTATAAGCCTTCCCAGCTCCACATACATCTACGTCGTGTGTTTGACTCTCCCTGGTAATTGCTCTATCCAAGCTTTGAGAGTTTTTGACTACAACGGTTGCCGATCACCGCCTGTTGCTGGGTAAGAACTGGTAAGAATTTGAGTTTTGCTTGACGGATTTGTGACACCCACCACCATCACTTGTTCGTAGTCTGTAGGATCATATTCTTGTGTGTTTCTATTGCTGCTAACCATGCCTGGATCACAAGCCGACGAGATTGACTGGGAGAACTTATCGAACAAGGAGCTTCATGATAAGTTTCAGCAAATGATGACTGAACAGGTGCAAGATGTGCTGAACAATTTTGAAGAGGCCATGGAGAAGATCACTAGCCTTGAGAAGACGTTCGAAACAAAGCTCGATAACAGATTTAATGAACTACTTGCGCGTCTTCCACCACCGGCTACACCTGCCGCACCTCTGCAACAACAACAACAACAACAACAATTACCTCCAGGTCGCGAAACAGCCCTCCGCCGAGCAAGCCGTGTACTTCTACGGCCTGGCCAAACTGTTGGTGCTGCTGTTGATACTTCTGTGGCTCCTGCTGCTGATGCAGAGGATGATGAATATGCGGGCGATTATGACGATGAGGTTGATCAAAATCAGAACTACGTGCAGCCACCAACACCACCACCAGCAGGTCGACCACAGGTATATATTCGCAATGGTAGGCCCGCACCACCACCTCAGGTACGAGATGATGTCCATATTCCTAAACTGAAATTGAATATTCCACCATTTGAGGGTAGATATGTTCCTGATATATATCTTACTTGGGAATTAGAAACTGAACAATGATTTACATGTTTACAATATCCTGAGGAGAGACGGGTTGCTGCTGCTGTTTGTGCTTTCACTAGTTTTGCATGTGTATGGTGGTCTGAATATTATAGATTATATCCTATTCGAACTACTTGGGCTGCTTTGAAAACTGCTATGCGTACGCGTTGGGTTCCACCATATTATCAACGTGAATTACTTCAAAAATTGCAGCATTTAAGACAAGGTAAAAATTCTGTAGAAGAATATTATCAGGAATTACAAACTGGCATGATTAGATGTGGTATTGTTGAGGATAATGAAGCTATGCTTGCATGTTTTCTGGGTGGATTAAATAGAGAGATTCAGACCATTCTAGACTATAAGGAGTATACTAATATCACTCGTTTATTCCATCTTGCTTGTAAAGCTGAACGTGAAGTGCAGGATCGACAAGCATTGGCGCGAACTAACTTTTCTGCAGGCCGACCTTCATCATGGACACCGCGTGCATCTTCTACTTCAACTGCACCAGCACCTCCATTAGGTGCCACCTCCAGCCGTGATACAAGAAAACAGGCACAACCACCATTATCTGCCAAGAGCGCACCTGTGGGGCCTGCACAGCGTTCTTCTTCTTCCATAGCATCAACAGGGCACACAAGTGATATTATTTGTCATCGTTGTAAGGGAGGAGGTCATTATGCGAGAGAATGCAAATCTCAGCGTGTGATGATTGCTACCGAGGATGGTGGATATGAGTCCGCTAGTGACTATGATGAGGAGACTTTGGCTCTTATTACACGTGAAGAACATGGTGGAGATGATTCTGATCATGAGACGCAATACATGGCTCCTGAAGACGCTGACAGGTATGAATGTTTAGTTGCTCAACGTGTTTTGAGTGTGCAGGTCACACAAGCTGAGCAAAATCAGAGGCACAATTTGTTCCATACTAAGGGAGTTGTGAAGGAGCGTTCTGTGCGCGTCATCATAGACGGAGGTAGCAGCAACAACTTGGCCAGCATGGAGATGGTGGAGAAGCTTTCTCTCACCACAAGACCACATCCACATCCTTACTACATCCAATGGTTCAACAACAGTGGCAAGGTTAAGGTAACAAGTACTGTTCGTGTGCATTTTAGTATCTTTACATATGCTGATTATGTTGATTGTGATGTGGTACCTATGCAAGCATGTTCCTTATTACTTGGTAGACCATGACAATTTGATAAAAATTCTGTACACCATGGTAGAAACAATCAGTATACTCTTGTTCATAAGGATAAAAATATTACTTTGCTTCCTATGACTCCTGATTCCATTTTGAAAGATGATATTAATAGAGCTAATAAAGCAAAACAGGAGAAGAATAAGAGTGAAAATGAGATTGTGGCAAAATAATTTGAGCAACAAATGAAGCCTACTAATAAACCATCTAGTGTTGCTTCTGAAATTAAATTGAAAAGTGCATGTTTATTTGCCAGCAAATCTGATATTGATGAGCTAGATTTCAGCAAATCTGTTTGCTATGCTTTTGTGTGCAAAGAGGCATTATTTTCATTCGAGGACGTGCCTTCCTCTTTGCCTCCTGCTGTCACTAACATTTTGCAGGAGTTCGCTGACGTCTTTCCACAAGACGTGCCACCGGGATTACCGCACATTCGAGGGATTGAGCATCAGATTGACTTAATTCCCGGTGCTTCACCGCCAAACCGTGCGCCATACCGTACCAATCCAGAGGAGACGAAGGAGATTATGCGTCAAGTACAAGAGCTTCTCGACAAAGGTTATATACGCGAATCCCTTAGTCCTTGTGCTGTTCCTATTATTCTAGTGCCGAAAAAGGATGGTACATCACGTATGTGTGTTGATTGTAGAGGCATTAATAATATTACTATTCGTTATCGTCATCCTATTCCTAGGCTAGATGATATGCTTGATGAATTGAGTGGCTCTACAATATTCTCCAAAGTTGATTTGTGTCATCTTTGGAAGAACATTTGGAACATTTACGTGCTGTTTTTATTGCTCTACGTGATGCACGTTTGTTTGGTAACCTTGGGAAGTGCACCTTTTGCATCGACCGAGTATCCTTTCTTGGCTATGTTGTTACTCCACAGGGAATTGAAGTTGATAAAGCCAAGATTGACGCTATTGAGAGTTGTCCGCAGCCCAAAACGGTCACACAAGTGAGGAGTTTTCTTGGCCTCGCTGGATTCTATAGGTGTTTTGTACGAGATTTCAGCACCATTGCTGCACCTCTTAATGAGCTTACAAAGAAAGATGTGCCTTTTCTCTGGGGTACCGCACAGGAAGAAGCCTTCACGGTATTGAAAGATAAGTTGACACATGCTCCTTTACTCCAACTTCCTGATTTTAATAAGACTTTTGAGCTTGAATGTGATGCTAGTGGAATTGGATTAGGAGGTGTGTTATTACAAGATGGCAAACCTGTTGCATATTTTTCTGAAAAATTGAGTGGGCCTAGTCTGAATTATTCTACTTATGATAAAGAATTATATGCTCTTGTTCGGACTTTAGAAACATGGCAACATTATTTATGGCCCAAAGAATTTGTTATACATTCTGATCATTAATCTTTGAAACATATTAAGAGTCAAGCTAAACTGAATCGTAGACATGCTAAATGGGTTGAATTCATTGAGACTTTCCCTTATGTCATTAAACACAAGAAGGGAAAAGAAAATGTTATTGCTGATGCATTGTCTCGTCGCTATACTGTGATTTCACAACTTGACTTCAAAATATTTGGTTTGGAGACCATCAAAGATCAATATGTGCATGATGCTGATTTTAAAGATGTAATGCAGAATTGTAAAGAAGGAAGAATGTGGAACAAGTTCGTCATTAATGATGGATTTGTGTTTCGTGCTAACAAGCTATGCATTCCAGCTAGGTCTGTTCGTCTTTTGTTTTTGCAAGAGGTGCATGGAGGAGGATTAATGGGACACTTTGGCATGAAGAAGACGGAGGACGTACTTGCTACACATTTCTTTTGGCCAAAGATGAGACGGGATGTTGAGCGTTTTATTGCTCGCTGCACTACGTGCCTTTTCATGGTTTATATATGCCTTTGCCTGTACCTAGTGTTCCTTGGGAGGATATATCTATGGACTTTGTTTTAGGTTTACCTCGAACAAAGAAGGGGAGGGATAGCATATTTGTTGTCGTGGATAGATTCTCGAAAATGGCACAGTTTATACCATGTCATAAAAGCGATGATGCTGTTAACGTTGCTGATTTGTTCTTTCGTGAAATTATTCGCTTGCATGGTGTGCCAAATACTATTGTTTCAGATCGTGATACTAAATTTCTTAGCCACTTTTGGAGATGTTCATGGGCTAAGTTGGGGACTAAACTGCTTTTTAGTACTACTTGTCACCCCCAAACTGATGGACAAACTAAAGTAGTCAATAGAACATTGTCTACTATGCTTAGGGCTGTTTTCAAGAATAATAAGAAAATGTGGGAGGAATGCTTGCCTCATATTGAATTTGCTTATAATCGTTCAATGCATTCTACTACTAAGATGTGCCTTTTTGAAGTTGTGTATGGTTTCCTACCTCGTGCACCTATTGATTTGTTGCCTCTTCCATCTTCGGAGAAGGTTAATTTTGATGCTCAACAACGTGCTGAATTGATTTTAAAAATGCATGAGTTAACTAAGGAAAACATTGAGCGTATGAATGCTAAATATAAACTTGTTGGAGATAAGGGTAGAAAACATGTTGTGTTTGCACCTGGAGATCTTGTTTGGTTACATTTGCGTAAAGATAGATTTCCTGATTTGCGCAAATCAAAGCTAATGCCACGTGTTGATGGTCCCTTTAAGGTGTTAGAGAAAATAAATGATAATGCATACAAACATGTGCTGCCTGCAGATTTTGGGGTTAGTCCCACTTTTAACATTGTAGATTTGAAGCCTTATTTGGGTGAGGAAGATGAACTTCCGTCGAGGTCGACTTCATTTCAAGAAGGGGAGGATGATGAGGACATCAATACCATTGTTACACCCACAGCCCCTACTGCTATACATATTGGACCAATTACTAGAGCTCGCGCACGCCAACTAAATTACCAGGTACTTTCGTTTCTTGGTAATGATTCTAATGTTCATGAGAATATGATGCTACCTAAATTGGATACATTTGTTTTGCTTACAAATGAAGGGCCTAGCTTGGAGAAGGATGAACATTGGAGCAAGAGAAAGCATGGAGATGATGGCAGGCGCAAGGGGAATAAGAACGGAGTTACGAGTGATGATTTTAGGTCTTTGAAGCCACCATAACGAGTGCATGAAGCCTTGGACAAAATATACAAGATGCCACTTCATAAATTTTGTCCAGAGGCTATTATAGGTGCTGCGTCACCTTTTTATGGGGCCAGGCCCATGTAATTTCGAAATACATTAGTATAGGCTATTTTTAGAGTCCGTATGTGTGGGGAAACAAGAGATAGGGTTGATTTCGGACCCCTCCACCAAGGGCCACGAAATTCCCCCACTCTTCCTCCATATATACAGGCCTTAGGGCACCGTTTAGACTTTGGGTTTTGTTTAGATTAAAGTTTGCCATAGCTGCAACTTCGTGTACTTCGTTTGTGTTCAGCGACCAAACAAAGGCGTCACAGAACCCCACCTTGATCAATAAAGCTTTCATCTTATATTCGCAATATCCAGATTGCAATCTCAGTTTCTTGCTTGTTCTTCATTTGCTCGCTGGAAACAGACCCTCGTGGTCAGGTTGATCGTGCTTCGCCGTGGTCAATAACCTCTCGGAGTTGGTTTAACGATTGCTAAGGCGCGACGTCCTCGCACGTTCGTAGTCGGATCGTCAAAGTCGACTTCCAACAAAGCGAAATCCATCATCTCATCGAAAGACGGGACACCTTTGCCTCTATCACCGGAGGCATTCATATAGAGTCATATCTTGTTCTAGTTTCGAGTTGTAATTCTTATGTTGTAATCAATAGAAGTGTGATGATCATCATTATTAGAACATTGCCCAAAGAAAAAAAAGAAAGGAAAAAAAGGCCAAAAAAAGAAAGGCCCAAAAAAAAGAAAAAATAATAAATAAAAAGGGCAATGTTACTATCTCTTTTTCCACACTTGTGCTTCAAAGTAGCACCTTGTTCTTCATGTAGTGAGTCTCATATATTGTGCTTCAAAGTAGCACCATGTTTTTCATATAGTGAGATCATAAGTTGTCTTTTTCATACTAGTGGGAATTTTGCATTATAGAACTTGGCTTGTATATTCCTATGATGGGCCTCCTCAAATGCCCTAGGTCTTCGTGAGCAAGCAAGTTGGATGCACACCCACTAGTTTTCTTTTGTTGAGCATTCATTTATAGCTCTAGTGCATCCGTTGCATGGCAATCCCTACTCCTCATGTTGACATTAATTGATGGGCATCTCCATAGCCCGTTGATTATCCTCGTCAATGTGAGACTTTTTTTTGTCTTCTCCACACAATCCCCATCATCATATTCTATTCCACCCATAGTGTTATATCCATGGCTCACGCTCATGCATTGCGTGAAGGTTGAAAAAGTTTGAGATTATTTAAGTATGAAACAATTGCTTGGCTTGTCATCGGGGGTATAGAAGTTGGGAACATATTTGTGTGACGAAAATGAAGCATAGCCTAACTATTTGTAGGGATGAACTTTTTTTTGCCATGTTATTTTGAGAAGACATGATTACTTTGATTAGTATGCTTGAAGTGTTACTATTTCTTTTATCAATATGAACTTTTACTTTGAATCATTTGGATCTGAACATTCATGCCACAATAGAGAAAATTACATTATGAATTATGCTAGGTAGCATTCCACATCAAAAATTCTCTTTTTAACATTTACCTACTCGAGGACGAGCAGGAATTAAGCTTGGGGATGCTTGATACGTCTCCAACGTATATATAATTTTTGATTGTTCCACGCTATTATATTACCTCTTTTGGATGTTTATGGGCTTTATTTTACACATTTATATCATATTTGGGACTAACCTACTAACCGGAGGCCCATCCCATATTGCTGTTTTTTTGCCTATTTTACTATTTTGAAGAAAACGAATATCAAACGGAGTCCAAACGGAATGAAACATTGGGAGCGTGATTTTTGGAAAGAACGTGATCTAGAGGACTTGGAGTGCAAGTCAAGAAGCAGCCAAGGCCCCCATGAGATAGGAGGCCGTGCCTCCCCCCCCCCCCCCCGTAGGGCGCGCCCCCCTATCTTATGGGCCCCTCGGGCAGCCACCGACGTACTTCTTCCTCTTATATATACCTACATACCCCGAAAACATCCAGGAGCACCACGAAACACAATTTCCACCGCTGTAACCTTCTGTATCCGCGAGATCTCACCTTGGAGCCTTCGCCGGCACTCTGTCGGAGGGGGAATCAACCATGGAGGGCCTCTACATCAACATCCTTGCCCCTTCGATGAGTTGTGAGTAGTTTACCACAGACCTACGGGTCCATATTTATTAGCTAGATGGCTTCTTCTCTCTTTTTGGATCTCAATACAATGTTCTCCCCCTCTCTTGTGGAGATCTATTCGATGTAAACACTTTTTGCAGTGTGTTTGTGGAGATCCGATGAATTGTGGGTTTATGATTAAGTTTATCTATGAATAATATTTGAATCTTCTCTGAATTCTTTTATGTATGATTGAGTTATCTTTGCAAGTCTCTTCGAATTATCAGTTTGGTTTGGCCTACTATATTGATCTTTCTTGCCATGGGAGAAGTGTTTGGTTTTGGGTTCAATCTTGCGGTGTCCTTACCCAGTGACAGAAAGGGTTGCAAGGCACATATTGTATTTTTGCCATCGAGGATAACAAGATGGGGTTTATATCATATTGCTTGAGTTTATCCCTCTACATCATGTCATCTTGCTTAATGCGTTACTCTGTTCTTATGAACTTAGTACTCAAGATGCAGGCAGGAGTCGGTCGATGTGTGGAGTAATAGTAGTAAGTGCAAGTAGGAGCCGGTCTACTTGTTATGGACGTGATGCCTATATACATGATCATGCCTAGATAATCTCATAACTATGCGCTTTTCTATCAATTGCTTGACAGTAATTTGTTCACCCACCGTAATAATTACGCTATCTTGAGAAAAGCCTCTAGTGAAACCTATGGCCCCCGGGTCTATCTCTTATCATATTTGCTTTCAATCTACTTTTATTTGCATCTTTACTTTTTGCATCTATATCATAAAATACCAAAAATATATCTATCTTATCATACTATCTTTATTAGATCTCACTTTCGCAAGTGGCCGTGAAGGTATTGACAACCTCTTTATTTCGTTGGTTGCGAGTTCTCAGTTTGTTTGTGTAGGTGCGTGGGACTTTTGAGGAGCCTCCTACTGGATTGATACCTTGGTTCTCAAAAACTGAGGGAAATACTTACGCTACTATTGCTGCATCACCCTCTCCTCCTCGAGGAAAGCCAATGCAAGCTCAAGACGTAGCAATTCTCAAAAATGGCACACTTTATACCATGTCATAAAAGCAATGATGTTGTTAATGTTGCTGATTTGTTCTTTTGTGAAATTATTCGCTTGCATGGTGTGCCAAATACTATTGTTTCAGATCGTGATACTAAATTTCTTAGCAACTTTCGGAGATGTTTATGGGCTAAGTTGGGGACTAAACTACTTTTTAGTACTACTTGTCACCCCCAAACTGATGGACAAACTAAAGTAGCCAATAGAACATTGTCTACTATGCTTAGGGCTGTTTTGAAGAATAATAAGAATATGTGGGAAGAATGCTCGCCTCATATTGAATTTGCTTATAATCGTTCATTGCATTCTACTACTAAGATGTGACCTTTTGAAATTTTGTATGGTTTCCTACCTCGTGCACCTATTGATTTATTGCCTCTTCCATCTTCGGAGAAGGTTAATTTTGATGCTAAACAACGTGCTGAATTGATTTTAAAAATGCATGAGTTAACTAAGGAAAACATTGAGAGTATGAATTCCAAATATAAACTTGCTGGAGATAAGGGTAGAAAACATGTTGTGTTTGCACCTGGAGATCTTGTTTGGTTACATTTGCGTAAGGATAGATTTCCTTATTTGCGCAAATCAAGGCTAATGCCTCGTGGTGATGGTCCTTTTAAGGTGTTGGAGAAAATAAATTATAATGCATACAAACTTGAGTTGCCTGCAGATTTTGGGCTTAGTCCCACTTTTAACATTGCAGATTTGAAGCCTTATTTGGGTGAGGAAGATGAGGTTCCGTCGAGGACGACTTCATTTCAAGAAGGGGAGGATGATGAGGACATCAATACCATTGTTACACCCACAGCCCCTACTGCTACATATACTGGACCAATTACTAGAGCTCGCGCACGCCAATTAAATTATCAGGTACTTTCGTTTCTTGGTAATGATTCTAATGTTCATGAGAATATGATGCTGCCTAAATTGGATACATTTGTTTTGCTTACAAATGGAGGGCCTAGCTTGGAGAAGGATGAACATTGGAGCAAGAACAAGCATAGAGATGATGGCATGCGCAAGGGGAACAAGAACGGAGTTACAAGTGATGATTTCAGGACTTTGAAGCCACCATAATGGGTGCATGAAGCCTTGGACGAAATATAAAAAGATGCCACTTCATAAATTTCATCCCGAGGCTATTCTAGGTGCTGCGTCACCTTATTATTGGGCCAGGCCCATGTAATTTCGAAATACATAAGTATAGACTATTTTTAGAGTCCGTATGTGTGGGGAAACAAGAGATAGGGTTGATGTCGGACCCCTCCACCAAGGGCCACGAAATTCCCCTCTCTTCCTCCATATATACAGCCCTTAGGGCACCATTCGACTTTGGGTTTTGTTTAGATTAAAGTTCGCCATAGCTGCAACTTCGCGTACTTCGTTTGTGTTCAACGACCAGACAAAGGCGACACAGAACCCCACCTTGATCAATAAAGCTTTCCTCTTATATTCGCAATGTCCAGATTGCAATCTTAGTTTCTTGCTTGTTCTTCATTTGCCTGCAGGACACAGACCTTCGTGGTCAGGTTGATCATGCTCCGGCGTGGTCAATAACCCCTCGGAGTTGGTTTAGCAATTGCTAAGGCGCGACGTCCTCGCACGTTCATAGTCGGATCGTCAAAGTCGACTTCCACCAAAACGATAGTCACCATCTCATCGAAAGAGGGGACACCTTTGCCTCTATCACACACAATTTTTCCTTTGCCTTTGTTTTGTGTAGGTACTCACATATACTCGTCAACCTCTCAATCCCAAGAGTTGACGAAACGAGCTCTTGAGAGCAACGATGAATTGGGATCCCGTGGACTATGCTTACCATTGTTCCCTTCGCGCAAGGACTACACGTGTCTCTTCTACTTGGCTCTCACATGGCTATGGGCTATTTACCACTTGTCACCTTATGCTCATTTTCCCGTGTTCACTTTGCATGTTATCCTTGCTTCTGTGCCTTTGCCATGCAATTGTGACCCTTGCTTGCACCTACCCATGCTTCACCATTATGATACTCCTATGTGTATTTGCATGCTTGGTGGAGATCATTGTTGCTATTGCCATGTTTATCATGTGCCCCATGCTATGGATGCTTGTTGTGTTGGGAGATTCATGATGTCCCATTGCTATTTACATATGGCCTCTCGCCAATACATTGATGATATTTTTGTCATATTTTGCTTTCATGCTTGTGATATGTCATTTGCATTATTCATGCCCGCTATTTGCACACATGACATTCTTGCCATGATTCCCTCTAGTATGTTGCATCTTTGCACTACTAGCTTGCTTGACTTGATCTCTATGATTGCTTGCTATGTTGCATCACCCATGTTCCACTCTTACAAGCTTTCTTGGGTTGATGACATATATGTTGCTGCCTCTCAAATGATATATCTTGATCATTGTCTCTTGTGTCCATTAGTTGCCTCTTTCATATCCACTTGTATTGAGTGCACCATACTATGCTTATTGATCTTGGAGACTTTTACACCTTACTTGTGATACATGCTTGTTTACTTGATCCTCTTGTATTTGGTTGTTCTTGCATCCTATGCCTCCATACTATGAAATGCTCCTTTGTACTTTCTTATGATGAGCATGATGCATACACTTGTTGGGTATCTTACCACACGAATGATAGGTTTTGCATTTCCGCTAACCTCATTTGTTTTTCCGAGTGTTTGTCATGTCCTTTCATTTTGAAGGATTCACAAGGCATTACCGTCATGAGACATATTGGTTATGTGAAGGCATACATGATGTGCAACTCCAACATCTTCGGGAACATCCATAAGGTGAACTCCTCCCCTTTGAGCCATCCTCAAGTTTGCAAATTGGATGGGTCACTCTTTCATTGTTGTTTCCTTCTTGTTGTCTACATGATACATCTCGCGAATGGAGGAGTGACATTGGATATTGGCTCTATGGACCTTTAGATTGAGGAGCGCTCGCACTTATTGGATGCACCTTCGGCACTCCACTCTTGCCAGGACATCGAGAATTGGTACACCAACACCTCCATATTTGTTGATTGTGCTCATACATGTCATGCTCGATGGACATATCATACTCACCACAAGTTTGCACCCCATGCATGGATTGACTCACATTATGATTGCATTGTTGCATCTTGTATTCCCATGTCATCCATGATATTTGAGCTTGTGCACTTCCTTCGCAAATTTGTTGTGATCTTCCTTGATGGCATATTCTTCAATAATGATCACATTGCCTACCATCAATTGCATGATAACATAATCATATTGAGCATCCATTGCCATATTCATGCTATTGATAAACCGTCTCTCTATGACATAATTTTGCACAATGGTAGAATTTGTCGCTTTGTGCACCATGCTAATTACCCCATGAATGCTTTGCATATCATTCTAGATCATCTTGATAAGCATCACGTGTCTTGCCATGCACTATCTTGCAGCAGGGACTCATTCTTACATGATGGAACTTTGTGTGCGCTAACCATTGTATTTCCGAGTGTCGCTTGTGTTTGCTCTTTTTGCATGTCTATCACTCTAGTGACACCTTGGACTACTTGGATTGCGCCATGTCTTCAACTTCGTCCAACTACAAGTCCGTCCACGACAGACGTTTCCATGGTAATGAGGATCACGATCCGAGGTCGGATCTTTCCCAAGGGGGGGGGGAGATGATGCGGAGCATCCCACGTTCATCCCCATGTACACTCCGACTACTCTCCAAGCCCCAAGAGGACATATGACAAGACCTCAAACATACGTCATTAGACACAAGGTGAATTCACTCCTCTTCGAATCATCACTTTCCACATGTGAGACATGGCTACTACCTCATGCATGGACCCTGCCTATACTCAGGTAAAACCGAGATGACCATGGAGAATCAAAGGACCAAGGCCAAGCATGGAAGAGGAGAAGGAAGAAGAGCCAGCTGCTACAGGCCCCGGACATCCGGCCCCTGCCCGGACATCCGGCCCAACGCCCAGAAATCCGGCTCCCTTCTATCCAGAGAGCACCAGAGTCGGCGAGCCGCCGAACATCCGGCCTAGCGCCCGGAAATCCAGCGCCCCATCACAGAAGCTGGACCCTGCCAGCCCGGACATCCGGCCCCAGCGCCCGGACATCCGGTGTCTCATGAAGGCCAGGACATCCGGCCCGACGCCCGGACAACCAGCCCCCCTGCCTGCGTGTAGCTCATCCGGGCCGAGTCGCATGTACCCCTTCGTCCCTTAGACTATATATACTCCCCCACCTCCTCCTAGTTAGGGTTAGCAAATGATTAGCTCATTTGAGATAGAGCTTTGCTCATCCATATGGATCTCCTCCTCGTGAGAGACCGCGGCCTCTTCGGAGAAGATCCACCATGGATTCAAGACCCCTTTACGGGAAGATCCCTCATGGATTCAAGACCTCCTCTCGAAGATGAGCTACCGCCATGTGTATCGTCCTTTGTTGGATTTGGACCGTGAATCTCTTTGTGTTCCTTGGATCTAGCACACGTGTGATCATATTCATGCTGGTTGAGTGTTTCTCTCGTTTTCCCCCATGATTTCCCTCGTGTTCTTCCACGTGTTCTTCGTGTTCCTCGTAGGGATCCTCTCCAAACGTGAAAAATCGGAGCCTAGGGTTCCGCCCTACATCATTGAGTCCATTCAAGAAATGTGCCATTGTTTGCTCATCATCTTCCTTGACATTGGCTCGAATCATGGCTATCTACATTTCCTTGTAGTATTCTTCAAAACTCTTTGTTCCTTGCTTGAGGAGTTGGAGTTTCTTGAAGAGGTCGTGATTGTAGTAGGTGGGCACAAAACGTGCTCGCATGACATCCTTCATTTGAGCCCAAGTGGTGATTGGAGGTTCACCTCTTGCTTGTCGGCGCTCAAGGATTTTTTCCCACCATATGAGTACATAGTCTTGGAACTCAAGTGATGCCATAGCGATCTTATTCTCTTCCTCATAGTTGTGCAAACAAAAGATTTTGTCAACCTTCAATGCCCATGAAAGGTACTCTTCGAGGTCATTGCTACCATTGAACTTGGGCATGGTGAATTTTAGCTTTCCATAGAGTTGCTCTTCATTGTGTTGTTGGCGATGGTGATGATGATGCCCTTGACATGGAGGGTAATCATCCTCATGTTGCTCTTGGTGTGGAGGAGGTCCATGATCAACTTGCTCTTGTTGAACTTGAGGTTGAGGTGGAGCTTGACGAGCTTGTGGAGGATCTTGAGGAACTTGACGGTGCACACGTGGTTGGTAGTTCCTCTCTTGGATTTCTTCTCGAAGGGCTTCCTCTTGATTGTGCCATTCGCGATTGCGGTTGGCGATGGCTTGACTTGATTCTTGAAGGGCACGTTGCGCCTCAAGAGCTTGCGCTTCACGTTGTTTTTGTTGAAGACGTTGAGCCTCGGCGTCTTGTTCCTTTTGATGTAGACGCGCTTGTTGTTCCTCTTGGCGACGAAGACGTTGTCGTTCTTGAGCTTGAGCCAAGGCGACTTGGTTCGAGTGAGGACGAGGGACTTGCTCATCGACTTGATCTTGTGAATGCTTGTCGTGTAGCGGGTTGCAAGATGCATGACGGTCTTGACACGCGGCTTGTCGAAGAGTGTTTGATGATGGTGTACTTGAGCCGAAGAAGGAGTCATCAGAGTGTCGTCTTGAGTGGCTCTGTCTTGAGTATGAAGAAGTTGAAGGAGGCCGGTTCACCAACAAGGCGCGGATCTCGTCCATCCTTGCATCGTTCTCTTGCTTGTGCGCGTCGAGCTTGTTGTCGAAGTAGTCTTTTGTACATTGCTCGGAGAGTCACTAGTCGGTGGCGAGGTTGTCGATGCGTTCGTTCATAGCTTGTTGATCTTGATGCAACGCTCGTTATGCACCAAATAGGTGGCTCTTGGTAACGTATGATGACATGTCATCGTCTTGCTCGATGAAAAGTGGGTAGGTATAAGTACTCGGCCTATCCATCATTCCAAGCAAAAATGTGAGTGGTAGAAGGAGAAGAACTTATACCAATGTACCTTGACAGATGTTGACAATGAATCAAGTTCACTCAAATGTGGACAATGAAATAGCACTATTGGTACCAATCCTTGTCGGTTCTCACACCTACACAAGTAAAAGCTTATGGTGGAGCTTGGTTAGGATGGTGGCACAAAATTGATTGCAATCGTTAGTTTGACACAAAGATGTTGAAAAAGATCCGCAAATTCGCAAATGCAACAAGTAGACCAAGCAAGTAGTGGAACATAGAAACACACACGCAAATAAAATAATGGGATTGTGCATACCAAAATTGAGCCAAAATGTGGAATCCACGAAAATGCTCTTGTTGCACAATACTTGAGAGACTCTAGCACGATTGCACAATAGGCGGATACGGAACTTGTGCACAACCTACTAGACAAAAATGCAACGATCTGTATCCCAAGTATGTTATATGTATGGTATTTCGGTGATATGATCCAAGATGATTGAGTATGACAATCTTAATGTAGTATGATGCTATGGTTCTTGCTTATAAGCTCTTTGCTTATCTTTCTCTTTTGCTTAAAAGCTTAGTTGGCTCTTTCACTTTTGAGCTCTTTTCTCATGCGATACTTCACGAACCAAGATAGCAATTGTATATGCAATGACAACTTTGTGACACAAGAGATGATATGGTATGTATGGTATGGTATGATCACTAATGTGCACTAGTCACGTTGCCGGCAATACTCAATGGCTAGTCTCGATGGGCAAGCTACGCAAAAGATGGGATATGATGGTTATCTATGCAATTGCAAGGTATGACAAAGATGTCGTCGAAGTTACCGTCCATAGTGAAGATGAGTGGTCGACGAAGATGAGCGGTGGTGATGTTGATGTCGCACCGTACCTAAGTAGTCGAAACACAATAGGACACGTGAAATCACAACTCAAATTCTCGAACCCAAAGTCGAATGGTGCTACGGAGGTTGTGTTGTGGGGTTTTGGTAGGAGAAGATGGTGGTGGTCTAAGTGGGGGAGTGCGTAGGCGTAGGTGGTGGTGGTGGAGAACTGCAGAAAATGCAGTTTCGGCAGAGGAAGCCGGATGATCCGGGCCAGGAGCCGGATGATCCGAGGACGTCTGGATGATCTGGGTCAGGGTCCGGATGATCCGGGCAGGTCAAACGCGATCGGGAACTGCTCGGGATGAACTCGAAAACGGCGAGAATTTCGATGATTCCGCGGATTTTGGAAGGATTTCGAGGTGGACAAGGTGGGGGAAAGCAAGATCCATGAGTTACACACTGAATCCATGGATCAAAATCAACAAATCATCATCAAAACCAACAAATCACAAAAAAAATTGGGGGCTATTTTTGGTGGGGATTTTCGGATTTAGGACGAAATCAGCAAAATCAAGCTACGAAACGAAGGGTAGGTGCTCCAAAAACGTGATCAGCGTGGCTCATGATAGCAAGATGATGTAGGGCAGAACCCTAGGGGCCGATCTTTCACATTTGGAGGGGATCCTACGGGGAAACACGAAGAACGCGCGGAAGAACACGAGGAAATCACGGGGAAGAACGAGGGAAACACTCAACCGCAAGAGATTGATCACACAAGGTCTAGATCATCGAAGCACAAGTAGCACGAGATACAAGGTTAACAATAGATGATACACGAGTAACCGTTCTTCTCCGTGAGGATACCTTGATTGTCTTCTCCGGATGGAGGCCTTGAATCTGAATGGATCTTCTTCGAGGAGGCACGGTCCCTCACGTGGAGTAGATCCGGTACGGGTGAGTAGTGCTCTATCTCAAAATGAGCTATCACAATGCTAAGTCTCGAAGTGAGGAGGAGGAGTCCTATATATAGGCTAGGGGGCGAAGGGGTACATGGGCTTAGCCCACCATGCGCGCGCAGGCGCTGGCCGGATGATCCGAGGGTGGAGCTGGATGATCTGGGCTTGTCCGGATGGTCCGGGTGGATGCCCGGATGAGCTGGAGGCGTGGCTGGTGGCGGTGCTGGGCCGGATGTCCGGATGTCCGGGAAGGGTCCGAATGATCCGGGACGCCGTCCGGATGATCCAGATTCATGTGAGACCTTCGGGTGCCTTCGGTGTGCATTAGCCTGATCGTCCGGACCGGGGTCCGGATCGTCCGGGCCGCCGTCCGGATCATCCGGCTAGTCTAGGACTTGGCACTTTTGTTCTCCGTCTTCACGCATGTCTTCTGCCTCCGGTTCTCCTTGCTTCCTAGCTTCTCCATGGTTAACTCCTTGGTACCTGAGTATGCATAGTGTGTCCATTTGAGGTAGTAACCATGTCTCATGTGAATCGAAAGGGAGTTGTGAGAGGAGTGATGTCACCTCGGTTTCAAGAGCTCTTGCACGTGCTCGAGTCATAGGACCAAGTGGTGTTGTAGGGGATGTAGATGCGTCCATGGGGATGATCTTGGGATGCTCTGCATCACCGCCTATAGAATCCAGCGAGGCCAAGAAAAGTCCTCATTTGTGTGACCGTTTTGGGCTGCGGCCAACTCTCAATATCTTCAATCTTGGCTTTATCAACTTCAATTCCCTATGGAGTAACAACATAGCCAAGAAAAGAAACTCGGTCGGTGAAAAAGGTGCACTTCCCAAGGTTACCAAACAAACATGCATCACGTAGAGCAATAAAAATATCACGTAAATGTTCCAGAGTTCCTCCAAAGATCTGCTATAAATCAATATGTCATCAAAGTAAACTACCACAAATCTTCCAATGAAAGCACGTAAAACTTCGTTCATTAATCTCATGAAAGTACTAGGTGCATTAGTTAACCCAAAAGGCATGACTAATCACTCATATAATCCAAACTTAGTTTTAAATGTTGTTTTCCATTCATCCCCCAAATTCATACGAATTTGATGGTATCCACCATGCAAATCAACTTTGGAGAATATTGTAGAGCCACTCAATTCATCAAGCATATCATCTAGCCTAGGAATAGGATGACAATAACGAATAGTAATATTATTAATGCCTCTACAATCAACACACATACACGATGTACCATCTTTTTCGGCACTAGAATAATAGGAACAACACAAGGACTAAGGGATTCGCGTATATAACCTTTGTCGAGATGCTCTTGTACTTGACGCATAATCTCCTTCGTCTCCTCTAGATTGGTATGGTATGACGCACGGTTTGGCAGTGAAGCACCGGGAATTAAGTCATTCTGATGCTCAATCCCTCGATTAGGCGGTAATCCCGGTGGCACATCTTGTTGAAAGATGTCAGCGAACTTCTGCAAAATGTTAGTGACAGCAGGAGGCAAAGAGGAAGGCACGTCCTCGAATGAAAATAATGCCTCTTTCCACACAAAACCATAGCAAACAGATTTGCTGAAATCTAGCTCATCAATAACAGATTTTGTGGCAAATAAACATGAACTTTTCAATTTAATTTCAGAAGCAACACTAGATGGTTTATTATTAGACTTCATTTGTTGCTCAAATTCTTTTGCCACAATCTGATTTTCACTCTTATTCTTCTCCTGTTTTGCTTTATTAGCTCTATTAATATCATCTTTCAAAATGGAATCAGGAGTCATAGGAAGCAAAGTAATATTTTTATCCTTATGAACAAGAGTATACTGATTGTTTCTACCATGGTGTACATAATTTTTATCAAATTGCCATGGCCGTCCAAGTAATAAGGAACATGCTTGCATAGGTACCACATCACAATCAACATAATCAGCATATGTAGAGATACTAAAATGCACACGAACAGTACGTGTTACCTTAACCTTGCCGCTGTTGTTGAACCATTGGATGTAGTAAGGATGTGGATGTGGTATTGTGGTGAGAGATAGCTTCTCCACCATCTCCATGCTAGCCAAGTTGTTGTAGCTCCCTCCGTCTATGATGACGCGCACAGAATGTTCCTTCACAACTCCCTTTGTTTGGAACAAATTGTGCCTCTAATTTTTCTCAGCTTGTGTGACCTGCACACTCAAAACACATTGAGCAACTAAACATTCCTACCTGTCAGCATCTTCAGGAGCCATGTATTGCGTCTCATGATCAGAATCATCTCCACCATGTTCTTCACGTGTAATAAGAGGCAAAGTCTCCTCATCATAGTCACTAGCGGACTCATACCCGCCATCCTCGGTAGCAATCATCACACGCTGAATTTGCATTCTCTCGCAAAAATGACCTCTTCCCTTACAATGACGACAAATAATATCACGTGTGTGCCCTGTTGATGCCATGGAAGAAGAAGACCTCTATGCAAGCCCGGCAGGTGCGCTCTTGGCAGATAATGGTGGTTGTGCCTGCTTTCTTGTATCACGACTGGAGGTGGCACCTGATGGAGGTGTTGGTTGAGTTGAAGTAGAAGATGCACGTGGTGTCCATGATGAAGGTTGGCCTGCAGAAAAGTTAGTTCGCGCCAATGCTTGTCGATCCTGCATTTCACATTCAGCTTTACAAGCAATATGGAATAAACGAGTGATATTAGTATACTCCTTATACTCTAGAATGGTCTGAATCTCTCTATTTAATCCACCCATAAAATGTGCAAGCATAGCTTCATTCTCCTCAACAATACCACATCTAATCATGCCAGTTTGTAATTCCTGATAATATTCTTCTACAGAATTTTTTCCTTGTCTTAAACGCTGCAATTTTTGAAGCAATTCACGTTGATAATATGGTGGAACCCAACGAGTACGCGTAGAAGTTTTCAAAGCAGCCCAAGTAGCTGGAATAGGATATAATCTACAATGTTCAGACCACCATACACATGCAAAACTAGTGAAAGCACAAACAACAGCAGCAACCCGTCTCTCCTCGGGATATTGTAAACATGTAAAACGTTGTTCAGTTTCTAACTCCCAAGTAAGATATATATCAGGAACATATCTACCCTCAAACGGTGATGAGGACATGACTACCTTGGATACGATCAAAAATATTGCATACATGTATATTTGTGAGGTGATTTCTAATGCAAACTCTGCAATATAATTTATTTATGTCATCCAGGACAAAAGTACTTCACAAACTTTTGTGCCATGTCTAATTGCAGGTGTATGGGACATTTGTACAATCCACATATGAAGATAGGGGAGAAAGAGATGTTTACTTGCTGTTTAAAAAGTTCTCTCACGTCACTTTTGCCCAAGAGAAGATAGAGTCCAAGTCTCTCACGTTCTGGACTCAGATTAGGACTGCACAGACATACCTGACTCACAACATCAATAACTTTTTCATTCGGACTCCAAATTGGATGATTCTTTTTTCGTTGGAAAATAGATATTGTACACTTTCCAACCCAATTGGAATCACCTTAATATCCTTCCGGAGCGTTGAGTTATCGACGAAACAATCTGACGCTGCAGTAGAATCCGAGTCAAACTACAAGTCCAAAGGTGTTGCATCACCTCCACTTGGGCCCATGAGCCTTGTACGACCTAGGGTTAGTTATAGGCTGCCTTGGGACGTCCTCCCACCTCCTTGGCCGCCACCCTTTGCTCCTATATAAGTAGACCCATCTAGTAGCTTTTTCCTTGGGATTTGTTTAGTTAAAAGTAGCCATTGCAACTTCGTGTACTTCGTTTCTGTCCAACGACTAGACCAAGACCACTTTCGGATCCCCATCATTATCAATACTTCATCCATATTCGCAATATTCAGATTGCTTTATCATATGCTTGCTTGTTCTTTGATTGCTTGCAGGAATAGACCTTCGTGGTCAGGTTGATCATGCTCCAGCGTGGTCAATAACCTCTCGGAGTTGGTTTAGCGATTGCTAAGGTGCAACATCGTGCACGTTTGTAGTCAGATCGTCAAAGTCGACTCCACCAAATTGATAGTTATCATCTCACCAAAAGATTGGGACACCTCCGCTTCTATCAAATGGTGGAATATTCAATTTCAGTTTAGGAATATGGTCATTATCGCGTATCTGAGGTGGTGGTGCAGGCCTACCGTTGTGAATATATAAATGAGGTCGACCTGCTAGTGGTGGTGTTGGTGGCTACAAATAGTTCTGATTATAATCAACCTCATCCTCGTAATAGTCCTCCACCTCTGCAGTAGCAGCAGGAGCTACAGAAGCACCAACAGCAGTAGCAGCTACACAATAGGAATATGCTGTGCTCGCCCTACTGTATCGCGGCGTGAAACTGGTGGTTGGAGACATTTGAGTAATTCATCGAACTTGGCGTCCAACTTCGTGTCAATTGTCTTCTCAATGTCATCCATCTTCTCCATTGCCTTTCCAAAGATGGCCATCACATCTTCCACTGTTGAACCAACATTTGATGAAACTTATCATGAAGCTCCTTGTTCGTCATGTTCTCCCAGTCAATCTCGTCGGCTTGTGGTCCTGCCATAGTTAGAGCAAGTCTAATAGAGCCCTCAAACCCTCAAACCCCTAAAAATAACTGCTTTTTACAGTTTTCATCGAGAAAAAGCCGTAGACTAGAATCTCTAAACCCTCAAACCCGTAAAAAAATTTAGAGGTCCAACCCTCAAACTCTTTCCCAACCTGTAGAAGTGAGGGTTGAGAGGAAAAACTCCCCCCAACCCGCACTCCTCTTTCCTCTCGCGCGGGAGGGAAGTTTCATCCCGCCTCCCGGCTCTTCCCGCCGCCTCCTCCCGCCGCCTCGCCCCGCGCTAGCCATGGAGGCCTCCGCCGCCGCCGCGCCCCCGCCCGCTATTGCGCCCGCCCCTCCCACCACCGCGCCCGCCTTCGGGCACCACCCCCGCCCCCGCCCCGACCGTGGCCTACGTGGTGGCGGCGATCCACGTCGGGGCCAAGCGGCGGCGGGCGGGCCTCGCACCGCCTCCTCCCGCCTCCCCGGCTCCTGCCCCGGCCCGCGTCCCTGCCCCGGCGCCCGCCCCTGCCGCCGTGCCCGCCCGCAAGGAGAGTCGGCCGAAGGCGGCCTCTCATGGGCCGCGAGGGGCAGCCTCCAAGGTCGTCGGCTCGTCCCCGGCCGTGAACAAGCCGCGGAAGAAGCCCGCAGCCCCGCCCGCCACCGTCGCCGAACCTCCTCCCGCCGCGCACAAGGTGTTTGAGGAAATGGCAACCCCATCCTCGTTCATGGACCTCCTCCAAGACGCGGAGGTGGACCTCGGAGCTCCGCCTCTAGACCCCTTTATGGTTGGTGACGACTTGGGGGAAGATGAGGAAGATGAGGAGGATGAAGGGGATGACGAGGAGGAGGTGGTCGAGATAGGGGAGGAGGCATTCACTGCCGCTTCCCGCACACACGCGCGGTCGACAAACTACACCGAGGTGGAAGATATCCTCTTGGTTCGTGCTTGGGCAGCTGTGGGGATGGATGCAAGCACCGGCACCGATCAAACCGGTAAACGGTATTGGCAAAGGATCGAGGACACCTATTATAGGATCAAGCCGAAGAATAGTGGGTTCATCTCTCGTACTTACTGGTCGCTTAAAGGCCGATGGGAGTTGATGAAGCCCACTTGTGCTTGTTGGTGTGCGGCCATGGACCAAGTGAGGGATGCACCACCTAGTTGAACCGTGGAGAGTGACTATGTGAGTACATATCTCTTCACTATTTTGATTATGTGTGTGTACTATGCTATTGGTGGGTTCTTATGTGATTATGTGTGGTTGATAGGAGACAATTGCCGGCATGAGGTACAAGGAGATGGCCGCTTCCAAGGGCAAGCCATTCCCATTTAAGCATGCTTGGGCAATTCTTCAAACCTTTGACAAGTGGAAGTTGAGGGATCAAGAGACCGCACCCAAGAAGTCGGCAATTCTTACGATGGATGATAGTGAAGATGAGGGAAGGAACAAGCACAAGCCCGCTGGAAACAAGAAGGATAAGCTAAGGAAGAAGATGGAAGGAGAGGCGTCAAGCCTAAGGGAGAAGATGGAGCACATGATGAAGGCAAGAGAGGAATTGACAACGAAGACATTGGAGACGAAGCTTCTTATCACCGAGAAGAAGAAAGAGGTCAAGCTTGCACAAGTTGAAGCAAAGCGTGAAGAAGCAAAGCGCAAGGCTGACTTGGAGGAGAGGATGATCAAGCTCAAAGAGGCAAAGGTATGGAAAGAATTCATGGTGGAAGAGAAGCAGCACATGATGATGTCCAAGAAGGACATGGATGAAGACCAATTGCAATGGTGGAAGGACTACAAGGAGGACATCGCGGAGAGGAAGAGGATGTTCCGTGGTGCGTCCTCTACTCTTCGAGGTGACACTCCGATGAGTGGTGGTGGCGATGGTGGTGTGGAGGACTCCACCACCGACGACAATGGAGGTGCTTGATGGACGTGGAAGTGGTCTAGGAGATGGCACCAGGTGCAATGTTTTGGTGATGGTGCCGATGAGAGGGGGAAGATGATGATTGTGTGATGTAAACTATTAAACCATGCATCAACGATCTTCATTTCCGTGTTTGTTTGAAGGTTGATTGTGTTTTTCTAGTGAAAATTGTGATATGTCAAATGACAGTTTTAAGGGTTGGGGTTGGGGCAAAGACTAAAACCCTCAAACCCAACCCTTATAACGGAATATTCTGTTATAAGGGTTGGGTTTGAGGGTTTTAGTCTTTGCCCCTATTTTTCAACCATTAAAAGTGTCAAAAATTGCCAATTCTCAACCCTTAAACCCAATTTTAGATTTAAGGGTTTGAGGGCTCTACTAGACATGCTCTTAGCAGCAATAGAAACAGACAAGAGTATGATCCTACAGACTATTGGAAAATGATGGTGGTGGGGTGTCACAAATCCATCAAGTGAATCTCAAATTCTTACCAGTTCTTGCCCAGCAGCAGATGGTGATCGGCAACCATTGTAGTCAAAACTCTCAAAGCTTGGATAGAGCGATTACCAGGGAGAGTCAAACGCACGACGTAGATGTATATGGAGCTGGGAAGGCCACTACTAGGAAAAGGCCTACTAATGGCGCAACGGTTTTGCCTACTAATGGCGCACTACTAGTGCGCCATTAGTATCACGCCACTAGTATTTTTTACTAATGGCGCACCATGCAGTGCGCCATTAGTTTTGCCCACAGTGCGCCACTAGTGTCTGCTATACTAATGGCGCACCACATGGTAGTGCGCCATTAGTAACAATTTTTTTATTTTTTTTCTTAATCTCAGGTCACTATTTCACATATGAGATATCCAACACATATATATATACAACAAGCATCCATATAACAATCATAGCCAACACACAAGTTCCATCATATATACATACATAGCCAACACATAGTTTCATCCTTACATATTACAAAAGTTTCACATTGTTCATCCAACACCGTTATCCATCAATTCACAAAAATTTCACATTGAAACAAAATAAAAACACAAATGGAAAAGAAGCACTCCATCCATGCAAGCTTCCGTGAATTAAATCAAATCTGAAAAATGATAAACAAGAAGTTAGAAGAAGAAGAAGAAGAAGAAGACTAGAAGAAGAAGAACACTAGAAGAAGAATAAGAAGAATTTTGGAAAAGAAGAAGAATAAGAAGAAGACTATAAGCTGCTTATGTAAACTTAATCATTTTGTGCTAACATAAGTTATTTTGGAGCTAACCTATAGGAAACTAAGCATATAAGCTCTAAGTTAGCATATTAGAGCCAACTTAGGTAAAATGAAGCTAATCTATGTCATTTTGGAAAAGAAGAAGAATAAGAAGAAGACTATAAGCTTATTATGTAAACTTGATCATTTTGTGCTAACATAAGTTATTTTGGAGCTAACCTATAGGAAACTAAGCATATAAGCTCTATGTTAGTAATTAGAGCCAACTTAGGTAAAATGAAGCTAACCTATGTCATTTTGGAAAAGAAGAAGAATAAGAAAAAGACTATAAGCTTATTATGTAAACTTGATCATTTTGTGCTAACATAAGTTATTTTGGAGCTAACCTATAGGAAACTAAGCATATAAGCTCTAAGTTAGCATATTAGAGCCAACTTAGGTAAAATGAAGCTAACCTATAGGAAACTAAGCATATTAGAGATAACATAGGTAACTAATTAAGTATATATATATATATATCATTTTGGAGATCTGACATACCTGACAAAGTTTAGTTCTCATGCATTGTTCTTCTCCTTCTCCTTCCTCAGCCTGATGCGCCAAGAGCAGCGAGGCGGTGGAGGCAGTGGGATGTAGTCTTCTACCACAATTGGCGTGGTCAGGGATCGCCAGCGCCACCACCGGTGCATGGTCATTGTCAGGCACTACCACCATCGCGAGGCCACCTTCAGGCAGGACGGGCATGACTATCGCTAGGTCATCCTCAGCCACCTCCATCTCTTGCCCATGATCAGCCACCACCATCTCTTGCCCATGGTCAGCCACCACCATCTCTTGCCCTTGGTCAGCCACCACCAGCGCTAGGTCATCCTCAGCCTGATGCCCATCGTCATCCTGCAGCTCCTCATCCCCACTTTGCTCCTCTTCTCCCGCAGTCCAGTCCGGATCATCCTTCTTGTTGTCTATGTTGCTGCCAGAATCACTGCTGCTTTCGCTAAAGCCAGAATCGGTGTTGCTTTTGCTACAGCC